>NC_051220.1:24797718-25163968 GCF_015220715.1 Pygocentrus nattereri
CTACTGTTAGAGGCCTATCAGAGTAACAGTAGGAATCAGATCTATGAAAATCATGTGATGGGGCAGCTCTGTCACAGAGTGTATTACAGTGAAAATGAGAGCTACATTTTTGAACGTCAGTGACTGTCAGAAGCCTATTTTGATGATATGCTAGTCTGAATATGACAAGACCTCAGTGTATTGTGGTGCAGGTAACACAATGTAACAATATTCAAACAATGTTCAAACAAATCACTAATAAAACTCCATTGGAATTAATAATGGTTTGTATTAATCACCACATATATAGCAACAATTACAACTAGCTCCTCAATCTGTTCCTATTAGCCTCTCAATCTGTTTCTAAGGGCTCCAAAAAATATATATTTCCACTCCTGCTACTTCCAACATGATTGCTGAAAATGCTCTAATTTGTAATAAAAACATGTAGACTGATTATGTAAACACTTTATTAATCTTCCTCAAATATTTTTTTTAAATTATGAAAAAAACTAAATGTGTTAGGTTGTGCACAACTCTGCCTTATTAATAATAGTAACTTTAAAAAGCTGTATCCTACATCACATTCATTAAATTGACTTTATAATCTCTATCTCAGGTTATTTCTACTTTTGGTCAAGGGTTTTAGAACTTCTTTACAGTTAAAATAATAGTTAATAATAATTAGTTGCATGTGTGTTAAAATCCTTTAACAGGACAGCGTTACCTTGAAATAATTTAAACAAATATTTAAAAACTTTCTCCAGCAGTGAAAAATTATGCCACAAGTAAACATTCTAAAGATTTTCCACCAATCAGACTTGCTCAGAACAAAGTCATGCACTCACTGAGCTAAATTCTCTGGAAATCACTGTGTATTTTTTCTTTAACTGACATCTAACATTCTCCAGTGTCTTTTAGAGTGGATCATTCAAGTCCCCAACATTATAGGTCACCACTTAGTTTACTCTCCTGGTTACCAAGAGGAACAAAGCACAACCGAAAGGAATGTAGAATCTGATGGAGTTGCAGCCTGGGGATGGGGCAGGGTGTATGTGTGTGTGCATGTTGGGGGTGGGACGACTCTGAGAAGCCTCAGTGGACAGCGCCTCGCGGCTGGTGACGGGGATGCAGGAATTTGAGTGGACCCACTGCCAGGAAAATGCCAGGCGGAAAACGAGGAAAAGATGGGGGAGTTATGTTAATAGCTGGTGGTGTTTGAGGAAGATACGTGGCTCAGGAGCTGAGTGAATAGAGTGGTCAAATCAACTGAAGCTTAAGAGCTCATTTTTGTTTGAAAGTGATCAGATTGGAGAGAAAGTGATTTTCAAAACTGTGTAGGTTTGACGTTTTGATCAGCATGGCATGGTATTTTGTATCAAAGTAGATTATAGATTTTATTTATATATGTTCATTTTATGAACTAATAGTTTGAAATGTGTTGATTTTACATGCTTTTACACGTAATTTCAACTGGATTGTTAGCATAACTACCTTAAATGTCAATGAACACAACAGGAGTCATGTATCTGATGAATATGAATTTTGCTGAACAGAGATCTCCTTGATATCCAACCTTCAGATAAACCTATAAGTAGCTCATTGCATGTTACGAAGTGGCTTATATTTGAAGACATGCATGATTCGGTTGCTCTGGAGGCATCATGGTCCTGGCAGTGGAGCTTATGGGGCTCAGTTCAATAAAGCAGCAGCATAATGGTCTGCACCACGGTGGAGCCCATCGAGTCATGGTGCAACATCATGCTCCACAGCAGGGGAAGACATCGGGCAGATGGGTCCAGTGTAGAACTACAACTCCCTCCCCTCTATCCCCCCCCCCCTCTCTCTCTCTCTCACTCTCACGCCACAGTGGGTTTGCTAGGAGCCCGATTCTGATGAATTGGGCAGAAAGGGTGATGATGCATAGGCAAAGATGAGGATGGAGCAGTAGAAATAGATAATATGGTCAAGCAAGTGAGCAAATGAGTGTGTCTGTGTGTGGGTGTTTGTGTGAGAGAGAGATAGAGAGAGAGAGACAAGTGAGTTGGAGCAAGTGAGTAAGGGCAAAAGTGTGACTGAAAGAGAGAGGCCAGGCATATCCCTTTGAAATGCCCACTCAGGGGTAGAAGTCTGGAGGAGCAGGCTGGAGTGGCCCAGCGCCTGGACAGACAGGCAGTCACCACTCTGGGCCTGAATCCAGCACCCCTCCGCCATTCCCACCAGAGCCCCCCCACTCCACACCGGGGCCAGACTGGCCCTGGCCCCTCCTCCCCCATCACTCAGCCAGCCCCCAGTGGACCAACTGGAGCCTCGCTAACTTAGCTTGCCAACCAATGGCCCAGACCCAAACTTCAGAAAAAAAGCCCTCCCTAATCGATCTGCCCCACCACAGCAACCTCTGTAGTGTGAGTGGGTGATTAGACTGTGATGTCACATTGTGCCCGGCTTACTTTACGCAACAGATATGGTTGTGCCACTACTAAAGTCCCTGAAAAAAGAATAGAACACATTAAAAGGTAATGGTATTACAAAGGTTTTATGAACTGTAACATCAATGGAACCCATTTGGTACTTTACAGAACCATTAATATTACAGTTTTAACAGTTAAAATATTATTAAATTGATATGATGAATTGGTGCAATAGAGATTATCAAAACTGATTATAGAGACTATAAAACTGGCTATCATATCCTAAAATCTTATCTCCCTAAAACGATAACTTTACAGGCGGAGGAAAAAACATACTTGAATGGAACCAGACTTTTTTCCAAGTAATTTTGGGCCATATCTTTTGGCAACAGGCATTTTCAAATTACTTCAAATTTTGCCAAAAAAATACAAGGTTTGACCTGACACCAGCAATAATTTTCTGAATGGCAAAGAATCATTTAAACGTTTAAATTGTTCTCTGAGTTGGCATAATTTTATACATAATCATTGCCTTTTTTTCAAAAGTCCTGTTTAATTCAAACAAAGTCATTTATGTGAAATGTTTGATGTGAAATGATTCATTGTGGACAAACTTAATAGCTCAAGTTTCTTTATAGTGGTGGTGATAGGAACCAGAGGTCACAATGTCTACAACATAAATAGAGAAATTTTATTTCCTATCCAAAATCACCAGTGAACCAACATGTGTCTTCATAGTTATATATTTTGAATGGTGAAACAGTGGCTAAAGAATGTATTAAAAAATTCTTAACTATCATAAAACAACATCAGGCATTAGACAACATACTAATAACCCTCTCATTTAATAACCTTCTGTGATGTAACTTTCGGGGGGATTAAATGGTTCAGATGCTCCAGAATGTAGAATTTCACATTAAACCACTCTGAATGACTTTGTTTACCATTAACTATCAAATTATGCAGAAATTCTGAATTGATGGAATTCTTCTTTAGGTATGTAGCATATATAATTAAAATGGTCAGAGATGTTGCTAGGCTAGAACGTCAGAACTTTATTTTAGAACTTTTTTCTATTTTTGCCATCCAGTGTTTTCTTTAACCATCTTTTTTGCTTTGACTTTTTCTTTTTTCTTGGTTGTTAGCGTTCCTTCCTTATTTAGATATGCCAGTGACAAATTGCTTTGCTCCTTCTTCACCATCCATTGTTCTACTAGTACTATCTCTGTGTTCCTTCACAGACATCAACTGATCCACCACAGCTTTCCTAGCCTTCTCCTCCTCTTCTGCATATGCTATTAGGGCCGACAGCCCCAACCTCCGTATCCTACACAAGCTTACCGTATCCCCATGGCAACAGTAGTAGGACCTCATGATTGTGCACAATGTGAGTGGGACATTTGCCAAAGCCTGAGAGTTTGGGTGGGATGTAGGCCCCGAGAATATCACTCTCGGCCCCAGGGGAAGCACTGAGGTCGTCACATGAGGAGCAATCCACTGGCGTTGATCCATTGACATAATGAATTAAATAACAAAGAATCAATGAGCAATTTTATTTACTGCCCTCAATCCTTAGTCTACATCTAGTTTTTACTACATGTATATTACTTGATGTTGGTTTACTAGGTACTACATATTATAGTAATGAGGACTGCCACACTTTTGCAAATGTTTCTGTGGAGAATTCTGGCAAACGGGGGTGGGTTATCTTATCTACCCCTATAACCAAAGAATCCATGCAAAGTCCATAAATGGGCTGACATTTAAATTCCTTACTCTTATAACTATATATTAGTTTCAAAATAGTTGCTGGATTATTTATAGCGTCTACTGAATAATATGTCTTATGCTTAATAACTGAATGATAAGCCTCAGATTCGAGAAGAGTGAGGTAGCTAGAACTTGTCTTTAGCAATGACTTCTAAATGAGCAGAATTTTCTCTCCCTCTTTTGACTATTGACTAGGATTGCTGTACTACTAGCCGGGCTGTGTGTACTGGGCGGATCTAGCCTCTGTTTGTTTTGTTGTTCTCGTTATGACCCATAAACACCACTCTCGCTGTTGTTTGGTGGTGGAGCCGAGTGTCTGTGAGCCATGTGCTATATTTGCTGATAACAGGATTTGCTTGTGTTACAAATCACCAAATGAGAAAGGTTAATTGTGAATGCAAACGCCAAAATGGCTACATGCTATAATCATCAAGCGAAGTTGCTTTACTATTTATCTCCAGTAATTAGATAAAGACAGGCTCTACCCCTTTTAGATCACCACATCAATGGAGTGTCAAACTGCATTTTCGTCTCTTGGGCATCACTTCATTCTGCATCAAAAGCATGGGTTGTTTTGTGGTCATGCTTACCTAATTTGCAATCTCGGATGTGCTCGCGAGCTCATAATGTGCTGTTTTCTGGCAGAACCCATTTTGATGGTTGCATTATTCTTTCAAAAGTCAACCTTTGGGGATTCTAAAGCCTAAAAACTCTAAACCTAAAACTTTAGAAAGTTTGTGATCTGACCATATGGCTTAACCTGTTTCCTCACAAAGGGGCTGATGAGGGTAAGTGAATACTGCAGATTGTGAGGGAGGTGGAGGGGGGGTCATGTTTTCCACTGCCACATCGTTAACCTCCTGGGTCTGTGTGGAGAATCGGAGCTGCTGTGGAGGCTTATAGCATGGGGCATTTGTTTGTGGGACCCCTGGAGGGCAAGGCAGACCCCATGCCTGGAGATGGGCTTCCGAACCAACAGTGTGCTGACGAGAGGGGAGGGACTGGAGGAGGGTAGGGGGGGAGATTTAAACAAAAACGCCCCCAGGACCTAGAGTCCCCCTCGGGGCAAAGACCCACTGCTAAGTCCCCCTTCCAGAGTGAACTAGTGGTGCTGACCCAAGGATTTGAGATTGTCATGTATTGTATCTAGTATGGCACATCTAGCACAGCTTCTGGTTTAGTTGTAGTTGTTTAATCTTTGGAACAAAGCCATAGGAGAACCACTTTTGGTTTCCCAAAGAACCTTTTCTTGAAAGATCCACTTTGTGTAAATGAGATGTGTGTGAGTATGAAGAAATACCAATGAATTTTAACATTCTTTTTGTAGAATTTTTAAAGGACTAATGTTGATTTTGTACTTTCAAATGAACAATCCCAGATCCATTATGAACTAAATGACCAGGCCAGCCATGCTTCGTCTCCATCTTATCATCCGGAAAAAAAAGATCATGAGGTGATAAATATAGGAAGTAAATTCTGATTAGGTTGCCTTTAGAAACCTCAAAGAGATCATTACATTTAGGTTAATACATGCCAAATAGATGGGGGTAGAACAGGGAAGTGTTATGAACAAGCCAGCAAATGAGAGGCAAATATATATACTATATAATTCTGCATAGTTCACTTATTAACATGTCAGCAAAGTAATTTAGAGTGTTTTGATGTAAAATGGTTAATTGTAGCAAAAAGTACAGACTCAGACTTCTTTGCAATGGGGGTGATACGAAGCAGGTTCAAGATGTCTGCAACACAAATATAACCATTTTATTGGTTACACTATTTTGCCAAACAGGCAGTGTCTATATAACTACTTCATGTGAGCATATTTTATTTTGACATTTTTCATAATGCTTCAGAAGTCTGGTTCTAATCACATCGGCTGTAAACAATTCTAACTTGGTAACATCTCTCCAGAATGGAGCATTTCACATTAAATGACTCTCAATGACTTTATTTACATCTTAAATTATGCAGATATTAAAAAAAATCTGTAAAAATTCCCCTCCAAATTAATACTTCTGAATGACTATATGGCTGAATTGCACTCCAAATACTATAAGAAAGTTTAGGAACACGTCGAAATCACTGTGATTCAGTTTCTTCAGTCCAGAGAAGTCAAGGGATCTACAGATCCTCCTTATTCCTACTGCAGAAAATGGTGATTAATGGTCAGGGCTGCTGATTGACTAGAAGGACTTGTTTCAAGGCCTTACAAAACCGCATTGCTCTTTTTTTTTGAAGAGCTATGGTTGTGCTAGCACAATAATAACAGAACAAAACCTAAAGGCCACACTGCATTGTATCTTTGTATCTACCATATGCCCTGTACTGCTGAGCTGGTAAATACTCTTACAAGCCGTGCGTTTCAAAACCCACCTCTCACCCCCTTCCCTTTCTCACCCACCCAACAGTGCAGCACTATTTTCCTACCTCTTTATCCCTTTTAATTAGAAGGCAAATTCTGCAGGGCTGGAGAGACCTAATCCTCAGCTGCCCAACAATACACTGAGTTTGCTTTGAACAGCCGACCTACAGCCCTCAGACCCAGCCCCCCATCCTTATAGTTGCCCTCTACACTCTGTTGCACTCAGGAACAGTTGCATTGCCTGTCCAGAACAGCTCTTCACAAACCTGCAGATGTAGAGCTGAACCCAGATCAGCTGTAAATTACAGATTAAGGCACGCCACATATAACACGACCCGCATTGTCTGGTTGAAAAGTGGTCTGGACATTTACATTCCCTTATCCATCATGAACTTAATGACCAGGCCAGCCATGCCCCTTCTCCATCTTACCATCCGGGAATTAAAGATGGTGAGGTGATAAATGTAGGAAGGAAGCAAATTTTGATTAGGCTGCTTTCAGAAACCTCAAAGAGATCTTTATATGTAGGTTAATGCATGCCAAAGAGATAGGAGTAGGACAAGGAAGTGTTACGAACAAGCCAGCAAAAGAGTTCAGGAAAGAGAGGCAGAATAAGAGAGCGAGAGAGAGAGCAAGAGAGAGAGAGAGAGAGTAAGAGAAAGAGAGAGAGAGACAGGCAATGCAATATAGCAATGACAGCTCGTTCTCTCCGCTAATTTACATATATATTAATGTTGCTCATTGTAAAGAAAGGATCTCATTAGTTTGTGTGATTTTCACTCAAGATGCAGTTTGTGGATATCCATAAAACTCATCATTACACACATACGTGTGTGTGCGTGTGCCAGAGTGTGTGTGTACGTGTGCCAGAGCGTGTGTGCGTGTGCCCATCAACACTGATGTTTTTGGAAAACAAAGATAAGGTTGTAGGAAATTTAACACTGACAAGAAAATTGCAAGTAAGGAGATATTGCCATTCATTTTCAGTGCTCCCAAAAACAAACAAACAAAAAAAAGAGTGGCATCAAAAGTCATTACTGCACAATTCCAGGTTTTCGTCAGAGAATTTTTAAAATGTTGCAGTAATATAAGCTATGTATGCATTTTTAGGTTTAAAATTTATACAGACATTCTTTGGCATATACATATCACTGCTGTCAGAACAAAACCTTGTATCTCCATTTTTGTTGTTTTTCAGTTTTTGACATAATTTGAAAATGCCTTTTGCCCTTTACATTGTGTGTAAATTTCATAAAGAATGTACAAAAAGAAATGGCCCAAAATTACTTGGAGTCTGATTTCACTAACTTACATTAACAGTAAAGTAAGTTTTTCCTTCTTTTGGAAAGTTACAATTTTAGAGATACAAGATTTTGATCCAACAACAGTGATATACACTTGTGTCACTGCCAAAAAAAAACAAGTTCTCCAAAATGGTAACTAAATGGTAATCTAAGGTAAAGAAGTTTTATAAGTTATGTTCGAGCCTTTCTTTTGGTCCTTTCGTCATGGAATTTTCTTGCCATGTTTGAATAGTTTAGAAAAATAAAAATCAGCAAACAAGATTCATATCAATTTGATAGTACTGTAGATACAACAACTTAGTACTGGATTTTCAAGAAGGAACCATTAACTTTTAAAAAATACAGGCTCAGCAATACTTAAGGACCCAGTGAACACAATGTTAAACATTAAAAGTGTCTGTAAGATCCTAAAATTGAGTGTTACATTTAACATCCAGTTTGAATTAAAACAAGGTAGAAAAATAATAGACTACAGCTCACAAAACAGATCAGACTTATCTGAGAATGTTGTGGGCGTGGCCTAATATTCTATTACGCATGCCTGATTGACATCCTTAAAACACTTCTTAGCCTTCACTGAACTAAACAACTTGAATGGAGAGAAGTACGGCACAAGGGTGTCCAGTTTTATCCGCAATGGGCTGGTGTGGTTTTCGTTCCAACAAAGTAGGAACTCACTTGATCAATTATTTGAAGACTGAGTTTAATTGACTAAACAAGTGAAATCAGGGGAGCTCACTGGCTCTTTGTAGATAAGATTGGATTGTTTTGTTAAAGTTGTGTGAGCAGGACAAGCCATGTCCACCTCGTGACTGGTGAGTGGAGTGCTTATGTAAGCAATTCCCAAGATTAGGACTTCCCAGTTTATATCAAGAGGAATATTTTGATGAAATATATGAGTCATTTATTGCACATTGGAAAGTTATTCACAGGACATGCTTTGTTCATGTATATTGTGTGCCTACAAGAGCAAGATTAACCTACTTAGTAGGAAAACATGGATTTCGGTTCCCCAGGGCTTTAAAAAATACCACAGTAACAATAATCAGCACTAAATACTTTTCATTATGTGCAAAACTCAAATTCAACAAAAATGCCAGATGGAACCTTATCGTTCTAAGCCCTTGATGCACATACACACATTCAAGCCAGTAATGCTCTATCTACATCCTTCACATATCGATACACAGAAATATTGATCTAGATACATATAGAATGTTGATAGAGTATTGTTTTAGACTGAGTTTCTTCAACACATACCATGTCCTCTCCTCTCCTATTTCTACTTGATTGAAGTCAGAAACATTCCCTGTCACCCCATGTTTAATTTGTACATATTGTCATGCTGAGTGGCTTCTCTCCATGCTCTGTTTCATGAGTTCTCTTTCATTTCCTCTGACCTACACACAGTTCATTAAATTAGCTGACCTCTCCCCACTCCTCAGCGACAGCCTTGCCCAATTACACTGGCTGGAAGTGATCTTTCTAAAAAGCATAAAATGGAGATGCTGTTCACGCTGTTAACAAAGCAACCGTCATCTCCAAAGTGCCTTTCGGCCCCTGATGTCAGAGCGGTGAGGTCATCAGATACAGCCACAATATGGGAGAACAAAAGAGTGTTTAGGAAGGATTATTAAGATAATACTCAGAATTCTGGTTTGAAATGTATCCAAAAATATGCACAAAACACCACCAACACATTGACCCTTTTAAAATTAATATTGAAAAAGAATTGAGAGAATTTTCTGTTATTGCTTGATATGTTCTGGTACACCTCTGTATAGCCAAAATATTTTGTCTGACCTTTAACACTAGTTTACATGGATATAGGTCCAGTTATAGAACACTGGACATGCTAATAAGAGAGAATTATATTTGAGGCACTGAGGAAAAAAACAAATTTTTGGTAAATAAAAATCCTTCCAGTATTTTCTTTGTTATATTTATTAGTTTCTCAAATTCTTAAGAATTCATTCACGCACTAATCATGTACCTTTGTATTTCACTGATGTAGGAATGGTGGCTGAGTTGAATAAGCTCAGTTCATAAGAGCAAGCTATCCCTGTGTTAGCAGAACCCAAGCTAGCTCGATGGATTTTTGGACTGTCCCATCCAGTGAGACATCGGTGTTCTCTTCACAATATTATTACATTTCAGATATCACAGGCCTCAAGGATGATCGCTTGACCTACCTCAGTAATAGATGGCATTTTCATAGGAGGAACATATTGTGGCTTTAATTGGTAATGTTGCGGTCATGACAACTGGGAGCTCAGAATTTTTTTTACACAGAACCGCCTACTTCCCACCGAAAACCATAAATGCAACTTTATGGATGCTCAGAATAAACTAGCACTTGTTTGGCTGCCGTATACAAATAAAAAAGTTCCTGAAAATATTTGAAGCTGTTTAGCGCTCTTTTATTCATTTATACATGTAGGATATGGCAATCTACCTTTAATATAGCGCTGAAAATGAACATCTTTAGCTCAAAATTATCCACATATCCTCATCAATTTCTCAACATAGTACACAAACACATGAAATATAATAGAAAGAAATCTGAAACGTGCAATAAGCAGGAACATACCATTAATTCTTGCTCTGGGGGTGCCACTATGTTGAAATGACATTATGGATTAGTAGCTTGGAGGAATTGGAGTGCTTGTGAAACTCTGGCTTTCTGAGTGAGAATTGTGAGATGGAGGGAGGTTCATAAGGATTTTTCAACTGAGAAGTTCTCACTTGGTCATGAATACAGCATAAGTCTGTCCTTGTCCTTCTAAAATGATATACAGTATAATGCTGCATTCATGACCATCATGAAGTTTCTAATCACCAAATGAGAAAAATCTATTTGAATGTCCCTCTGACTCATAAGCCCACTCAAAAGTTCTCAGAGTTGTTGTACTGTGACATCATTTTAACATGGAGGTTGCCTCAAAATGAGACTCAACAGTGTTTTAAACCTTTTGAACAGACTTTTGAGTTTTAATTTGTGCATCATGTGCTATTTGTTTGTGGATAATTGTGAAGCTCAGCCATTCTCTGCAACATTTTGATAAAGCTGCATGTTTTTGTATATAATTTTGGTGCTACATTAAAGATGAATAGCCCATTCACTTTTAAAACAAATGAAGCATTAATCAAACAACTCTTTAATTCCAATATAAATGCTTTTTAAGAGCATTTCATACACACATACACTTAACAAGTGCTAGCCTACTGTAAGCATCCTTTTTTTCTAAACTCAAATAGCTAAAGTTGCATGAACGCTTTTAGGTGGGATGTTGGAAAAAGTGGCCAGAAAATGTCCATGTCTCCAGTTGTCATGAAAGCAGAAAAAATCTGCAACAAAATGTACAGAAACACAGTGGAGTCAGATTTAAAAAATAAAAAAAACCTTAATTAATGCATTTAAAGTGAAATTAGTTACTTTCAACTCCTTTTCTGTTTTAATAGGACCCCTAACTTTTTTGGTGCCTTAAATAGGAAAATGCAACTAAATCTAAATGAATTCCATACAGTGCAGAAAAGCTATTACCTCTCCTTAGTCACTAATAAGACTAATTACTATGTCATAACAACCCACTCATCCATTCATAAACTGCACCCCCCCCTTCCTTCTCTCTCTCACTCCATCCCTTCCTCTCCCTCATTTTGTTCTGTCACTCACATCTTCTCTAACTCTCTCTTGGAGGCAATGTTGTCTTAAAGGAATCCAAACAGAGTTAGTATTGACATAATGGACAATCTTTCAAAAGAGACACTGATTACATGCAGTAACTTCGTTTAACTTCCAAATGAATCGTGGCTAATCAGCGCTGATAGAGGAGCCCAGGAGCAGGGGGGTCTGGGATGGAGATGAGGCGATCGTTTACACATCCTGTCTTAATTAGCTAGTCGCACTGTCACTCTGTCTTTCAGCCCCATGGCTGAGACTGAGGAGGTTTGCACATGATTGGAGAACACGAGGTGTGATAAGAGGGAAATGTTGCCTGAGTGAAATTGATTCTATATTTTGAAGGCACTGAAAACGTGTTTGGTTTCAGGAAACCTGTCTGTGGGTCGTGTATGCAATGTTATTTTTGCAAGAGTTTTATAGCATTATTATTATTAGAACTTATGACTAAGTTAGTTGGGAATTTATTCACCTGCTGACTGATATGTACTTTAAATCTATACTCTTTAAAAGTAACTGCTCCTAAATGGTTCTTGGCTCAGATTTTTTTGTGTGTGTTGTTTTAAAATTGAACATGCTCTGTCACACTCACATACCTCATCTGAACATCTTGGGTTTTTTTAAACAATGATCCATTAAAAGAAAAGTGGCATCATTCCTCAGAAACCTATTGGCACTTTATTTCCAATAGTGTATTTAATACTATTTAATTATTCAAAATTTCTGACCTGTCCTAGAGAAACTCAGAATGGTTCACAATGGTGCTGAAATGAACCGGATATCTGAATGCCTCTGAAAGGCACCTTACAAAATGGTTATGAAAACATTACCTGATGTCTGAGACACTGTGGAGGCAGGGTTGCATGTGTGTGTTCTGGTGTGTGGACTGTGTGGCCTAAAATGTATTTTTAAAAAACATTAAGAGTGAATACTTATATGCAGCTCATTGTAAAGGAAAATAGTACCCAAAATCGGTGAAATTCCTCTTTAACAGTGGTGGCAGACTAGAATAATCACACTTAATTTTGGCTTTAATTGTGCTGTTGTTCTGCAAACACTTTCAGAGGCCCAAGCAGCAGCTATTACCTGTTATAAAGATAAGTGATTCATTTGTTTCAGTAAAAAACCTCTAGATTAAATGTGTACTGGAGCTTTTGATACAGAAATAATGTTGGGAAAAGGCAGAGAGGGACTGGACGCAATCATAAATTCACAGTTGAAGTATTTTCTTATTAGTGAATCACTACACCAGTGTGTTGCATGCTTAGTGTTTTCTTCTGCCATTTGTCAGACTTAAGTACAGGTGTTGAACATCCACTGCTAATTCAGCCAGTAGCAGTTTACATTGTCCATTAATTATTTATACACTCTTTGCAACAGCGATGAATTATTCATGGGCCTCTGACTGGTAATGTTTGTGTCAAGTCTTGCCATTACATAATTATTACTTTGATCTAATGTTAATATACTCCTGATCATAAGTCTGGGCCTTGGGAGAGCACGGTGTGCGTATAGGTGGTATTTCCCTGAGTACCTCGCAGATGGGGGGCCACCGGGGAGGTCAGTGCAGGGGCCTCGAGAGACTTGTGCAAATGATTGCTGTACTACGACGGCTCCCCTTGTACAGTTTTGTAGTCTAAATGTTTTGCTGACTTAATTGGCATCCTCGAGGGAGGCCCGGCAGCTGGCTGCCTGATGGCGTGGATGTTTAATTAGCAGGCAGGCACGGCGGGGCAGACGGCTGAGCTGCTGGGAGAGATGGAGGCAGCGGAGCGGCGAGTGCAGTTATGGAAAGCCTGCTCCACACACTCCAAACTCCCTATCCTGCTCCAACTATGAAGTTATTTGTTTTCGAAGACGCACAAGTTTGATTTCCCCTTTCTGGAGATGGAACAGATGTGGTGCTGTTGGGGAGAAACCAGGAAAGCATGACTGTGATGCAGCCGGCCAAGCTAAAGCTGGGCTCATGTCCCTCTCATGCTTTCACACACAGACAGATACCAGCACCAGAGCGCTTTGTAAGAGCTGGCCCAATGTGTTTAGGGGTGTAGGGGAATCTAGGGGTCATCAGTTTCCTGTATGTCCAAAGAAAGATCACACAGATTTTGATAAAGACACTGATTGTCAGACACCATTATATCAGACACCCAAATAAATCTTAACCCCTTAAATTGCAGGCTTCAGTTACTCATCTTGAGACTTATTATTCCCTAAGTACTATAGGCATCATTTGCCCCGTGTTGTCCACATTACTTGCTGTAGTGGGGATGAAATGGGGAGCACAAGCACAACATTCCTTAAAAAGGTTCTGGAGCCATTTGGACAAAACACCAACTTACACCTTAATTTTCTTTGTACATTGTGTGCAGTGCAGCTCTTGGAATGTCAGAGACAGCCCTGACTCATCAATTATTAAATACATATAAATACATTTAAATAAGTTTTAAAAAATAAGCTTAAATAAATATAAGCTTATCCCTCCAGACAACATGATGCCTGCACCTCTTTGATCATATATTTTAGATGTATATACATCGCTAATGCAAGTTTAAATGGTCTATTCTATTACCTATGTAACCTGTGTTGGAGATATGCTTAGTTGTTGCCTAATTATTTTATCAAAATTCAAGAGAACTAATTCAACAATCGTACAAACAGCACAGAATCATGGAAGTACAGAAGTGTTTCTTGATTAGGCCTTATTAGTCCGATTATACCATGAGTACAAAAAAAGATGGCAACATGTAGTGTGATTTGAATTCCTGTACTAGAGTTACACTCATTGCCTTAACATCATGAAACTGGGTGTTCATATTCCAGAGGGAAGTAGATGGTCAACTGCCCAATTAGTCAAGAGTGTAACTGTGGGTTGAACAGGACCTTCTGGGGGCCAGCTTTTGGAGATACAAAAATATAATGACCTAAGCTTACCTCAAGAATTCCAACTTGAACATGCAATAGTTTTAATGGTTAGTACAATATGGGAAAGAAAAAAGGTTTAAGATGAAGGTCTCACTTCATTGGATAGTCCTATATAGTCCCCTATAAATCATCTACAGATGTACAAATTTATTCTAAACAGTGGTAGGATTAGGGTTTGGATTGGGACCAAGGTTAAGGTTAGGACAAGGGTGAGGGTTGGGTTTAAGTTTTGGGATGAGGTTAAGGTTAGGATTACAGCCAGATTTAGAGTTAAAGAACATGATGGTCAGCTTAGTAGATGTTTAGCTGAATGAAACATGAAAGTAAAATAAGTATCTACAAAGCATCTAAAATGGATTGTCCAAATAAAGTGTTACCAACACTAGTCAGAAGTCCCACCATGGTCAATTGTTTGATAGTATATTTTTAATATCCTCTTAGATAATTTGCTATTCAGAACTACATAACAACATACAAACTAAATTTAGAAAGCACAAAACTTTTAATTTCGCCTTTATTCCATTTACCTTATCATCTCTTCTGCTTCTGAATGCAGTTCGTCATTAGCATTGTCATTAGCTACATCACTATTTTTTCTATAATGTTTTGATTTTATTGTTCAAAGTTGTAAACCTGAGGTATAAAAGTACATATTGGCTTGATCTGCACCACAGAGAACATAAGTAAAGGCTTCTTTGAATTCCTCCAAACTCATTTTCCACAGAATAGACAACACTTTTGCTGACATGTCGATTTACACTGGAGTTATGTGACCCAGGGTCATTTATATAGCTCATTAGACAAACATGCTACAGGTTAGGAAAATATTTACTTTCTTATTCTTTTTAGGATTACATTCTTCTTTTAGGATTAACATCATGAAATGTTTTTATTTTTTGTAACCTAGTAATAACAATTTCAGCTGACTTTAGGCTGTTAGCAGTGAGCCACTTTTTTGTAGTTTTCTTCAGTATTTCCTGGTCCCAATTTGGTCCTGATATCTTGTCATTTTAGCCAATTGGTTAAGGAACCACAATGAGATGTACGCAACACCAAACTGAGTTCTTCCTGCTCTGAAGTGGATGAAATGAATAAAGAAATGGACTGCAGAGAAGATTTATCACCTGCTATTCTTCTGAACATCATCAGTAATGAAGTACAGCCTCTGTATCTGTAATCAAAGAGCATAAAAAACTGGGCTTTGTGTACTGTTGGTGACCATTTAATGCATTACTGGAAATTAAATGTGGAGATTTTTGGTGCAGTGTCAGCTCAGCTACTTTTTTACTTATAATACAATCTGTAACTGTTTGTTTGTATTGATAAAAAATGGTTGTATTGTAGGTGTATATACAACAGTACTGTAATTGCGAATCTCTGTGTCACTGTTCACACATATATACATTTTTGCTCTTTCGTTTGTCCCCAGCCCTTTTCAAAACAGCGATGCCCATGGAAACTACTGTAAATAATTCCATATGAAACTAATAAAGTAAGTAATATAGTTGTGACCATGAGGAATTGAAGTGTGGGCCCACACACAGGCCCTTGTAGTTTAAAGGATTAAATCAGCTACAGAACTTCAGTACTCTGGACAGGACAAAGATAACTTTCTGTTAACTTTTACTCCTTACTGTGCTATCCACTCAGAATGACCAGATTTGTTTTAGGATTCAGGCTATGTCCCTTTTCGTACCCTTATAATCTATTTTTCCCATAGATCTAATGAAGTTATGAAAGCTACTCCCTTACCTGTAACCTTAATGCAAAAGCATATAAAAATCCTCAGTCTGTTTTTACACTTATTTTCTATTACAGTGCCTTTTTACACCCCTGTGCAATTTTCAGACTAGCAGTAAAAACTGCACTACAAATTGACCTTTTGACATTCAACCTAAAATTTATTGGTATGCTGTTGTACTTTACAGAAATGGTTCTTTAAAACTTGTTTAAATCTTGTTTTGCTAGGGCTCAAAACTGGTCCTTCTGTGAAGAACTTTTTTTGGCACATTTATTTAAAAGAGTGCTAATTCCAGAGGCTTGAGAAGCTTGATTACAATCAGATAACTTAAATCTCAGGCAGCTGTGAATATTTGACTAGTAGGGCTTGGTCTTTGGAAATTGTGCAGCTAAAACCGTGAGTGTGCAGGTTTAGCAAATCTCAATAGCCTTTGACTTTGATAAGACAATACTCCAGAAATGTGCTGATTGTAGCAGAAATGTGAGATTCTAAGGCAAGAGAAACATTGAGTAAAAATCCGAGCACCCAATCTCCCACTATCTCAATGAGACAGGACACGATAATGTCGTCAATGCCCAACTTCAAACAAGGTTCTGCGGTTGGAGTCACCAAGTGTGCCCTCTCTCGCAGAGCATCCAGCTTATGGTGAATATCTCCCAACTTCAGGAAGTACATGTGATCCTCTGAGAATGTGTGGAAAAAAACGCTTTGGTTAAGAGTTTAGTGTAACAATCTCTGGGGTGTGTGTGTGTGCCTGTCCGGGAGATGTGTGTGTGTATGTGGTTAAGGGTGTCGTCAATGGAGGCAGGGTTGCATGTGTGTGTTCTGGTGCATGTTTAGGGTTGTCTCTGCAGGGGACAGGAGCATGAGGGTGGTGGCTGAAGCAGTCAGCAGGGCTTGGGCGGTGGGACATGTTGACTCTGCGCATCTCATTACTCGGCCATGTGTCTGCATAGTCATGACGGATAATGGAGCCCGTGGCTGAGGCACGCCAACAGGAAATGTAAAAGTTACCGGCTTTCAAGGGTAAACAGGGCTCCTCGTCTTCTGGCAAGGTGGAGACAGCTGGGCAATTTATAAACATTAGCCAGTGAACAAGCAGCCCATATTAATGATGGGATCTCCGTTTCAGGCGTGTGTGCTATGAAGAGGAGAAGCCAAAACCCTCCACTGACCATGGACTTCATACCAGTTTTCCATGTCAAGATGAGATACCTTAAATTTTATAATATAGCCTCTTTTTGCAGGCCCCATAGTGATCATTCTGCCTGCTGAATGGAAATTCTAATGTTTTAAAATATTTTAATTTAATAGCAAATAAGCAAATAAGATATTTTTCCTATTACTCTGGTATCAGTTTATCTAGAACACTATTGGAAATCTAGGCGTGAAATGTGACTGTATTGAGCTGCTAGTGAGCAACCAGGGTTTGAAGAGGATGGAGAGGAACCTGCTGTGAAAGCTATGCACACCTTTCCACAAAGATGGCCATCGAGATTGAACAGGCAGCAGTAGTGCAGGTAAATAGCATTTAGACATGGTAAAACCAGTCCTATAAATGTTGACCTGCTTTCTCACCTTTGAAGACAAAATAATCAAGTGGACTTCTGGTTTTGTAATTCACACATAGTTAGAAATGTATAGCTCAACTGAGGGACATCCTCAAAACAGGCTCACATTATAATTTATGGCTATGAAACACAGTTTCCAATTTTCATCAACAACATCCAATAAAAGCAACAGTGGCTGCATGATTAAACTCCTCTGTGATTGTAGACCTCATGCTCTCATACTGCTTTGTTATGAATTGTTTCATGAGGAACCGGTAGGTATAAACATTACTGATATTAATGAAATTGCTTGCAACAAGGCTCTTTTTTGCTTGAAAATGATACTTCAGACTTGACGTACTTTGGTGACAAACAAATTCACAGCATTTCAGTAAGTGGGAGTATTGGGAATATCTTTTATCAAGCAAGCCATCAGTGGAATGCGCCACTTAAAACCTCTATTTGATCAAGAGGGTTACGTTCACACATCATAGAGACAGCCACAAGCTATGAATGGTCACAAATAAATAACAAGTTCACAGTGTTTAAAAATCTAGCAATGTATTATTAACATGTGACCTTTGACAATAATACTTAATAGAGAAGTTTCTGTGGAAGAACTTCCATAAAAATTGATGCAGCACAACATACCATTCTGATAATAGTAACCATTACTCTACATAACCCTGCAATACACATCCTCAGAGAAGTTCTCATCATTTGGGGCTGGGGGTTTGTAATTATGTTTTGTCAGTGAGGGCTAATCTCACCACCAAGCCTGTATAACACGGACTCCAAGTAACCACTGAGATATCTTAAACTGCCACCTTCACATACAAATTAAGCTACTTATTAAAGATATTAGGAAAGGGTTTTTTTTCCTCTACCTTTCATGTGACTGGGGAAACCCTCCAACCCTTTTTAAGATCCAGCCCTGCCTCGGAGGTCAGAGGATTGTAGTTAGCATGATTAGTAAAATCTTACCCACCACTCCAATGCTGTAGCCCTCACTCTTGCTTCATTAGCTTCCAGAAGTCTATGGAGACCAGGAAGCTCATTCAGATACCACAAACTCCCTCTCCTTGCATTCCACAAGGATGACCCTTTTTTAGGCATTTTGTAATTGTCACCACCATGCAGTCATCAAAACTCATAACTCAGTTTTGTCTTTTCTAACATTTCTTTTACTTCCCTATTATTACTATGCCATTTCTATTGTTTGAAGATTGAGAATGGACCAGTAAAATGCACCAGAATTACTTGGAATACAATCAAGTCACAGTAATTTACATTATAAGTCAAGAGATTTTTCTATTCCTGAGATACGAAGTTTTGTTCCAGTGTGTTGGTTTTTAGTTAATTTCCCCCACCCCCACCCCCCTCCCCCCCTTTGTTCGCTCGTGTCTTTGAACACTTATCCATGTGAAAATCATTTAGGATCTCTAAGCTGCGTCTTATCCTGGATATGAGAGTAAAGATAGCCTACACTTTCCCAGGCAGTGTTGTGTCTTTACACTCCATTGCTCACAGTGCAGTGTGTGTGTGTGTGTGTGTGTGTATGTGTGACAGGTTCATTTGCTCCGTGAAGAGTGGTGCTTAGGGTAGATGAAAGACTTTGTGTCTTCACTTCAGCAGGTCAAGCTGGGCAGCGCTCACCCGTGAAGAGTCGCCTCTCTTTCTCTCTCTCTCTCTCTTTCTCTCTCTCTCTCTCTCTCTCTCTCTTTCTCTCTCGCCCTCGCTCGCCTTTTCAACCACACTTATCCTCTCTCACCTTTTTTTCTCACTTTCCCACCTCACTATCTCAACTCTGGCTATGAGTTAAAAGCAGAACAATTAAACTTTATCAGTTACAAGGCAAACAGCCGCAGAGGAAATACAATATGTTGAAGTATCGTTGAAGTATGAGTGATCAGTAATTTGTGTTTTACCTACCACTGTAAACCCTGGTCCAGCTTACTCAAACAAGGTAACGCTGCCTCATAAAATTAATTTTTGAAACTGATTTGTTTGAAATTGTACATGGTGTTGAAAATATGCAAGCTTTACATTCAATATAGTGTAAGTACACATGACACAAACTGCAAGTTCAAGTAACTTCTGTATAATTTCATTTATTCATTTTCATAATATTGGCACAGGTGTAGTGATCACAAACTTAAGTGTAAAAGGAAACTCTTTCAAACAGATTTTTAGAGTTATTTATTCTTATACCAGCTTTTAGGGGAAAAAAAGCAATGCCAGCTGTTTTCTTACAACCAAACTGACCACCAAGCAGAGATGCAAACGCATTTATGACCAGGAACCTAAAACATGTATAATGCGTCCAACCTCATATATAATTATATAGAACATGTATAAATGTTGTTTTTTTAAAAACAATCCCGAAAGGAAAAATAAAAGCTAATAAACAGAAAAGTAAAGTTGTTTTTTGGAGTTTTTCTTTGGACGTATTTAAGTACAAGTAGTGGCAGGGCTTTTAGTGTGCATTAAATTGAAAACAGCAAAAAAAAATAAATACAATATTTGATGTAAATATACACTTATTCCAAATTTAACATTTGCAACATGTTCTGAAAAAGTTGGGGCAGGAGCCACTGAGCTACATCACCTTTCTTTTAGCCACACTTCATAATCATTTTGGGTACTCAAGATACCAACTGATCCAGCTTTGAAAGTGGAAGTTTTTGGTGTTATCATATTAAAATAAGCATATATTATATAAGTAGATTTAGTGTATATTTATAGTTAACAATGCAAAACACTACATATCTTGCCTTTAAACTTTTCATTTAAGCACAGATCAGTGAGGATTTACAAATCACTGCTTTGTTTTAATTTGCATTTCACATACTGCCTCATTTAGTTTGAATTTGTTGATTAATATTAAAATGATGTGTATGATGTGTTATCTGGAACATTTTGTCTTTCTCTGCTCCTAAATTTGACTTTCATTTCTTTCCTTTTGTCTACCACCTCATGTGTCTAGCCATGTGCTTTTGTTTTTGTTCCTGTCTCATCCCCTGTCCTGCCTCCATGTTATCTGTCCCACCTGTGTTTATTCTGCAGCCCCACCTCTCATTAGGCTCAGGTGCTTCTTGTTTGTTCTCTGTGTATTTATAACCTGGTTGGTTGGTTGGTTGGTTGGTGTTTTGGTCACCTTCATTTTTGGTTTTCATCTTAGTCTTTTTTCTTTCTGTTCTATTATATTGATCTATAGTGTTCTTTCTTTTTGTTACTTTTGTGGATTCTTTATTCATTATAGATCTCAATAAAGACATGGACTTTTGTCTGCATCCTGCCTCTGACTCCCTTTTTGCTACATTATCAAGTTTTTCCCTCGATTTTTGTTTATAATTTTTATTCTGTAACATTACGACAAAATAAAAATCCAAGCACTTGATATCACATCACACAAGCCTGAAAATTCTAAAAAAATCTCATTGGGAATTACAGACAGCATGAGTTACCTTCATGGTCACACAGTGTCCTCGTTGGGTTTGGAGGCCTCACAGATATTAAGTGATACTTTTTGAATCCCACAAACGGAGAAATTCCACCTCCACATTTAACCCAACCATGAAGTGAAACATCACATACACACTAGTAAACGCACACACACTAGGGGGCAGTGAGCACACTTGCCCGGAGCAGTGGACAGCCAACTGGGCCTGTAACTGGAAGGTTGCCGGTTCAATCCCCAGTGCCAACAGTTCATGACTGAGGTGTCCTTGAGCAAGACACCTAACCCCCAATTGGTCTCCAGGCACCGTGGATTGCCCACTGCTCTGGGCAAGTGTGCTCACTGCCCCCTAGTGTGTGTGTGCTCACTAGTGTGTGTATGTGGTGTTTCACTTCATGGATGAGTTAAATGCGGAGGTGCAATCCACGGCACCCAGGGAGCAATTGGGGGTTAGGTGCCTTGCTCAAGGACACCTCAGTCATGGACTGTTGGCACTGGGGATCAAACCGGCAACCTTCCGGTCACAGGCGACTGACGGAGGAAGCTAAAGGGAACACGGCACCTTTTAGTTTTACCATTCCCAAAGAAAACATATTTCATGCCTGATTTTATGTAGTAAACTGAGAAAAACAACAATATCAGAAAGGGCAACATCAGGATGATGTTTGTTCCTTGAAACAAAAGGACCTCTGCTGCTATCAAACTCCCATTAGATACGGGGAATTGAGCGAGCAGCTTGGTCCGTGCTCCAAACGCTAGGGTGATAACACTCAGCAAAGGCAGGCCAGCCTGCTAATTGCATGCCGAATATTTATAGTCCAGACAATTAGCTTCCGCCTTTTATATGCAAACAAACAGCCGAGGCAAGGAGAGAGTGTGAGAGAGAGAGAGAGAGAGAGAGAGAGAGAGAGGCGGGGGGGAGGGGTGGAGGAAGAGAAAGAGGACAAGAAGTAATTAAGATGCTGAAAACAGGACACAGACAGGCTGTCTGTTGTACAGTGATTTGTGGCAAACAAACACAATAATTAGCCTGTCATTGTAGGATAATGAAATTGGCGGCGTTTTTCTCTTGTTGCCAAGTGCCATCCGGCGCAAGGACATTTTACTTAGTCCTCAGCCGTATGGTAGTGAGCGGGGAGTGGGAGGTTTTGTCTCTGAAAGTTCAAAGGTCACCATGTGTGGTGTGGCTCCTGGGAGAGGTTATGGAGTTTGGTAGAGTGGCATTTAGTGGTAACATGAGGTCAGGGACAGTAGTGAGGCTGAAGGAGTGCTCATGGGTACCACATGCACACTGAAGTGGGTTTGCTCAGACACACACACACACACACACACACACACACACACACACACACACAGATATATATATATATATAGACACAGCACTGTTAAATTCCTGTCTTGCGGCTTTTTTTTCTTCTGCATTTTCCTTTTTTCAGTAACAGCTTCTTGTCAGCTACACATCCTTTCAGACTCATAGTGCTGAGTTGTCTTATCACAGTGGAAGGATGGATAGAAACACCTGTGGATTGTTTGAGAGCGTAAGCAAGAGTGGAGCTCAATTTTCTCTCAAAGTTAAAAGCTTTAACTACTGTTTATCTGATGGTGACAGTTTTTGTGGTCTACTAAGGTCTTACAGTTATTAGAAGTTATATTTTTGCTATTTCTCGTAGTAACACTGTAGCTATCACTGCAATTAAAAAGACACAGCTCTTGCACACACCATGGTGCTTTATTATCCAACTGTTGTTGACCACAGCTACGCCATACATAGGCAAAGTTTTCTCTTACTAACAGCTTGTTTGCTACTTAGCTCACGTCTCTCTCTCAGCTTGTCAGTTCATGCAATCTTATGCAATTTTTTTGCCCCACCCTTCAGAATAAGAATTCTCAGATGAATAGCCCTGTGAATAAATGCTGGAGAACAAATAACCCAAAAACCAACATGCAAACGCATTTCCTTTGATTGGAAATTAAATTAATGAATGTTGGTTTCACAGGTTGCACAGTACTAAAAATATCAGGGATGCACAACTCTGGTCCTGGAGGTCCAGTGTCCAACACACTTTGGTAGTTTCCCTACTCCAACACACTCACTTAACCTTGAAATTAAGAGATGATGGACCATACTTGTGCACCGATTAAGTATATAATATACAAGCTTAAATCAACAGTTGAATGAGAAACACACACTCTTCTTTAGCATTATGTTTAATGTAATGATGATAGAATATCACGTTTTCTTTTCTAATGATAATATAATGGTACTAAAATCTTGGTATGAGTCTTTAAAACTACTAAGCAAAAACAAAAAAAGCATAGCCAACAACATGACATTACAAAAAGTGAGCGTCTGGTATTTCAGGCTACATTTGTGACAGGACTGGATTGGATTAATTAATTTTTTCCATCTGAAATGCGATCCAACATTTTCTACAGATATCAGCCCGAAATTAAAACCTGGATCAGGATCACTAGACAGTTACTTGAACACACTTGGCTTTAGTGTAAATTGATCAAAGTCATTCAGGTTTAAGATGGTTGCTTCATTTTCAGCTGAGGAATGCAGCAAATCATTACAGAGAGTATGAAGTGATCCTGGATGAAAATATTTGTGGCAATGTTGGCTTAATGGTGAGCAGTGCTGAAAAAGCAAAGTAGTCCATGGAATCAAAACTATCCTTCATGCCTAACCTGATATACAAATACACTCTTGATCATCATACAGAGTTACTACTACTAAATTAATGCTTAATTTCTATTTTATATAGGGTGACTTAGTTTGTTCTTTTCCCTTATATGTCATGTTGCCTTAACAGGATTTGTTAGATGTCAAGATTCCATTGAAATAGAAAGATACACACCTTAACACGTGTTTCCTGAAGAAGCTGGATGAAAGAGGATACATGTCACTATTTATGTGAGAAAGAAATGGTTTCTTATCAGTAGCACATGTGTGTGTGTGTTTAAGTGCTTTCTTATCTGTGCTCTTGTCCTGCATGAGAAAGTGTGAATGTGAGGCCACAGGTTCAGCAGTCCGCCGGCTCTGCAGGCCAGGATCATTGTCAGGCAGCTGATTTGATATATGGTGGTGATAGGGGCTGGAGGAGTGCCTTTATTCACTCCTATTGTTGCTGAGCTTAAGCTCAAACCCTCTTCATCTTCCTGACTGGTTGGGTTAATAACGCTGATAAAGCATCGCTTTGATAGAATCATCTCTGTGCGCTCGCCTCTGTCTGTCTTCTTTCTTTCTCCACTCTCTTGTGCTCTTACTCACGCTCTCTTTCTCTCTTTCTCTACTGTTATGAATCCTGTCATCTGTCACCTCAGAAGGTTTCCCCCCTCTATTCTTCTGGTCTGCCACTCTTTCTCCATATCTAATACCTGTCAGTCAGGAGCTGAGAGCCTAATGAAGGGGGATGTGTGCATGTTCATTATTTACAACATGCTTTTACTCATGGTTTAATCAAACCTGGGTCTGTAGGATTTTACGTGTTTGTATACAGCTACAGAACAAATAAGAGCTTATGGATGGATCCCTTGGGGCATTCTACTGTCAGTCTTCTGTGGTCAGCAGAGTGACAGCCTATGTAAACTGCAACAATGTAGAATGGCTAAGCTTTGAAGAAGTCTTCTGCTCCACACATTCGTTACTATACTATAGACAGTCATATGCAAAAGTCTGAACACCTCGGTCATATAATATGTTTTGTAGACTTTGAAGATGCAGAGGCCACATTTTATGTTTTTTTCAGATATTCATATTAAAAAATGAAAAAGTATATTTTCTGTAGAGGGTGTGCTTAATTTCCCTTTGAAAATCAGTATGTAATTTGAATAGTGGTGTCCAAACCTTGGTTTCCTCAGTAACAGGCCTTAAAAACAGGTTCAAACACAAAGTATTAAAGTTGTGAATTGTAAATAATATATTTCCTTGCATACCATAATGTATTTGCAAGTGAAACATGGTATTAGGGAGGGACTTTGAGCTAACTCAATGTTGATGATAGGTTGGGATGGTGGGAAGGGTGTGTGAAACACAGTATTATTGGTTAATATTATATTTCACTGCTCACTTGTGCACAACGACAATCAAAAGGCCTTTTAATGGCAGGCAAAAGCCACTACACTTTGATCAAATGTATCATAACTTTTAAATAATATATCATAAATTGTGAACACCTGGCATATGAATTAACAACAACTTAACAACTATAAACAACTTAATAGTGAGACTGACTCTCCTTTTGGTCACTGTTTCCATTTTCTTGTATCATAAGAGTCATTTATACCACATTACATTTAAAAGCAAACACTTGAACAAATTTCCAAATGTAAATTAACCCTTTAATGCTGAGGTAAAATAGTGGCTAATAGTGACTTTTAGTCTTTGTAGTTAAAAACATGATTTCTTAAAGTCATTGCTGAACTTATTTTGATATGTAAAGAACACAATATAAAGACCACAGTCAATTTATATTGTACATTTTTATATTACTACTAAAAATGACTATTTTGAGGAACAAAGCAAATTCACAGGAATATACCTCTTACTACAGTCATGTTTTATTATTAGTCTGATTCATCAAATCAATAATAAGCCCTTAGCAATCAGAATTTACTGAATGTGTATGCACATGCTTAGAAAGTATCACAGTGCAACCAAAAATAAAGGCCGCACCATGCTTCTTTTATATAGTGATAGAAAACATGGTAGCACACAGAAAGCTTTAATCCTATGTGCTGATGCATGTTACTGCCCAATTTGAGCGCACAATGTGGGCACAGTAAATGTATTAAAGCCAAAGTCTTAGAACATTTTACTGACAAGACATTAAGTGTTTAATTGAGTTCAGGACTAAACAACTCTCTTACAGATGATTCTCCACTTAAAATCCTATCCAGTCCAGGATTCCAGGGTCCCTTGTGTCCTTTCACTCTATACTACCCACCTGATCTGAGTGTGTGTGAATATGCGCTCCCAATAGAGCAGCCTAAGCTGCCTCTCTCCCTCAGCACTGCTGTGCTGTGTATGTATGAGATTCAGCTCCGTTATAGAGATCACACAAATAAAGGTATGAGATAAGAAGTCATAGGTGTGCGCTGGGATTGCTGGTAGTGTTTTACTGAGCTTTATTGAGAGTGTAGTAGTGTTTATGTATGAGATTGTACAGCAGTGATGCCAGGATATTTGTTCTCTCCAAAGCTTAAGGCCAATCTACTGAAAATCCAGGTTTCTCAATAAAGTCACTCTGAGAGCCAACACAGTCCATTCATACATTTCAGCTGCGTTTTGAATAAAAGAAGAAAAGTGTGCACAAAATAATGCTCATGGATGGATTGAGCAAACATATGCAACCAGAGGCCTACTAACATCCATAGTTATTGTTGTCCATGTACTGTATGTGATTGCACAGCCCTCCTCTCCCTCTTTCTCACTAATCTCTGCAGGTATTTCTCTCCTCTGTGTTATTAGAATGCAGCCAATGTTCTCTATTGATGCATGTCACAGGCTCATTCTTTCATCTCCAACATTTAATTTACCGTCCTGTTGTGTGGCTAATCCTGTGTCGTGCCATTTCCTCCGCTCCTCAGATTGCTCTCTCAAAGCCCCTTCTTTTGGCCAGATAAAGGGGAAGGTAATCGCCATTGTCAGCCACAGATACACCGCCGTGGCCCCCCTTCAACCCCCCCAACCCGGGCCCAAATGAAAGGGGCTGTACTGGCCTTCCGCCCCACTAATCACTGGCCTGCTTCTCGGCAAGAGTGGACCCAGCGGCTAGCGCACTTTCATCCTGAGAGAGGGAGAGAGAGAGAGTGAGAGAGAGAAAAGGAGGGATCTGGTCTTTTTTCCATAAATGCTTGAGTTAATATGATTTGTACTTTTTCAGTTTTTTTATACTATATTACTGCATACATCAGGTTAGCAAAGCAATATTGCTAGATTCAGTTATGATGGCTGATTTTACTATTTTGTTAAAGTTATTGTGAAACTGCATGTTTTTTTTTTTTTCGGGGTGGGGGATAGGGGCGCTATCGCGCTATAGGGACGATAAGTGATATGAAATATAACTTCATGGGCTGTGTCTCTACTTGCACTTCAGTGCACTATTCCAGAAGTCTGTTGTTTTCTCTTGTCCAAATTGTAAAATGGAATTCAAGAGCAATTTTGAGGATATTACAATCTCCCACATTGCACATGCACTTCCTTGTGAAGACCAAACATACATCAGCACCACATCAGCTGAATGTACATAAAAGTGCATTGTGAGACTCTTGTTACTAAGAAACAGAGAAACTTCAGTTAATGTTAACAGTAGTTAGTTGAAAATGAAACGTATAAATTTATAAACTGGTACCTGTAAATTACTTCAATTATAGACCATAAAATGTGTAGCCTAGTCACATTTTGTACTTTTTCACTTGGTCTTCACCCTCTGCACTTTTAAAAACATTTTTTAAATGTCTATGGTATGTACCTCAACTTCAGCTTTGCTCAAGCAACAAACTGTGGCTTAGTGATACAGGCTGATAATAAGTGTTTGAATTTATTAATCTATTTTATAATAAATAGATAATATTCAAATAAATAGCTCACCATAATATAACACAATAATTAGGGAGTGGTGATACATTTTGGTCACAGTCATAGTTATATTAAAAGAGTAGATTATTTTTTGCATGACAAATGATTTGATATTAAGTTATAAAATACTTTAGTTTACTAAAATATGAATTTAAAGAGAAAATAATGTTCATGAGTAACACACTATAAAAATTTGTATTTTCTTTCATTGGGTGAGGGTTGGGGTTAGGATAGTTTTATGGTGGGTCAAATCAAATGTCTTCATGGGCTAGCTTTTATGCTGTCCTGTTCTTAATACATATAATTGTATACTGTGCTTTACTTTCCTTTAATTTATTATTTTATTTCTCATTAGTTTTAGTATTATAACAATTATTTTCAAAACAAGGCAAAATTTGATGTGTTACTGTTAGCATATATCACTGCTGTTGGAACAAACCTTGTATCTCATGTTTTGGAAAAAAAATCTGGGCCATTGACTTACATTGAAAGTAAAGTACATTTTTTCTATCTCCTGTAAAGTTATCATTTCGGAGATACCAGGTTTTGTTCCAACAGCAGTGATATGGTGTACATATTTATTTGGGTTTATTTCAAATATGCACCACTTTCCCAGTTGTGTAACCTATGCCCCAAACATGCCCTCTTTATTTGCCAACCAGTCTTTCCCTAAATGTCATCTAACGCATCCCCTCTGCACAACAGTCCTCAGAAGTGCAATGGGCTCTTGAGTGCATATTGGCCCCGAATGCATCTCTTAAGTGAAGGGCACTAGCGGGATCTGGAGGCTACAAAAGGCTGCGGTGCTCTTCCCCTGTCTGCCACACTAACACCAGCCACCTCCTCTGACACTGCTCATTACAGTGGCTGCCTGTGAGAGGGAAATCCTCTTTGACTCAAGTGAAGGAGCTGCTTAATATACAAAGCAAATTAATGGACAAAATAGCTGTGTGCTGCACTAGTGCTCAGGGATGGGGAGGGTGTGCATTTGAGGGGGGTGTATGGGGGTGGGCAATGATTGCCTGTGATGTGGCCCTAGCTTAAGGTTGTAATCCCTGGCCAACAGATTCTCCGTCTCTCTCTCTTATGCCTGCGCAGAGGCCCTCGGCCAAGGATCACTGCGAGCTTAATTAGAGCGGGAGAGAGAGAGAGAGAGAGAGAGAGAGAGGGTGGATAGGGAGAGAAAAAGAGAGAGAAAGATAGAGAGAGAGTGAGAGAGACTGCATGTAAGAGAGAAATGTGATGGAGGTGTAGCTAATTAAGATCATAGCTCAGGCTGAAATGGTTTAAATTGCAACGCTACAGGAGTCGCATCCCCAGGGAAAGCGAGTGGAGGGGAGGGACAGATCATTGCTTCACCTTCATATAATGTCATAAGGAGCCACGTTTCTAGCATCACATTTTTACTTAAAGCCAAAGGGTGCTTGACACAATACCTCTCGAAGA
Source organism: Pygocentrus nattereri (assembly GCF_015220715.1). Classification (NCBI taxonomy): domain Eukaryota; kingdom Metazoa; phylum Chordata; class Actinopteri; order Characiformes; family Serrasalmidae; genus Pygocentrus; species Pygocentrus nattereri. The sequence goes on from NC_051220.1 coordinate 24,826,932, forward strand.
TTCTGATACATTTATCTTAACAACAGAGGTGTGGCTTGCAGGAATAATGGGAATCTTGTCTAAAAGGTGAGGGTCAAGATCTCTTTACAGAAATGCTGAATACTCCTTTTCAAATTCAGACTGTTTTTAATTATGTGTGCCCACCCTGCTGCATCAAATCCAGATTTCTACCAGGCAATGATATGGCTTTTAAATAATTTATGTTTTAACTGCAGTTTGACCAAAATAATGGCATTTTGCTCAGTGTTTAAGGGTGAGGGTTAAGATATCTCTACACAAATATTGAACACATCTACAGTATTTTCTCAGCCCACCCAACCCAGTTCAGATTTTAGGCAGGTTGTGATAGTTTGTTTGTCAATTTAAGCATTTTTTGACCAGATAAAAACTAAGTTAGGTCAGTGGTCAAAGCATTAGTGAATTAACCTTCTGTACAGCTCCTCAATACCCATGAAACATCTAAAATCATCTTGAATATATCATTTTGTTTACTCCTTTAGATTCAATGTAGTGTTCTTCTAATACAGAGTCAGGCTGAACAGTCTGTTGACAATTGTGGAGCAAATAATATTTGGAATAGACTTAGCATATTAAAATAATGACTTGTTTTCTCGAGATTCTAGATTAAAAAGACAAAATTTCAAGATACTTTGCTGAAATAAAGAGTTATTAAATTTCATGAAAGAAAGTAATTATTTTGAGATAGCAAGTCACTATTCTGAGATAAGTCATTAATTTAACAGAGTAAGTCAAAACTTCACTATACTGACATATAAAATCATTATTGTGAGAATATTAAGTAATTATTTGGACATTGACAATATTTTGAGAAAAATAAGTAATTATTTCATAATAAGTCAACATTTTGATAAAATGTGTCTTTACTCCAAAATAGTCAAATGTACTCCAAAAGAAGTCAAATGTTTTGCATACTGTAGCCAGCAAAGAGAACACAAAATGTGATTTCTTTCTCCTCTACCTGAGATACATTCAGTCATTTAATTCTATCCACAAATCCTATAATTCCATAGTCAGTAACAGTTACAGGTATCTAAGTTGGCACACACAGAGTTTTAGGGGTGAGTGTGCCTGGGGCTATGCCTGCATACAAAAGGCTGTGTGTGTGTGTGTGTGTGGGTGTGTGTGGGTGTGGGTGTGTGTGTATGGGTGTTCGTGTGTGTATGGGTGGGTGTGTGTGTATTTTGGCCTCCAGTGACTCTTCCTCAGGCACCAATGGTCTTTACTCTCTTTCTATGTTATTACTTAATTGGATCTATTGATGAGACACAGGTGTAGTTTTGATGTGTATATCCCCTTTGGCACCTTAACAGAAGCTCAGTGATTTTCTTTCTTTATCAACTAAAATGTAAGTGACATTGGTGGATATTCCACCAATTTTACACTTCTGCATAATACAGTCACTGATATAACAGTAAACAAAGTCATTCAGAGTGGTTTGATGTAAAATTGCTCATTGTACAGAACCCTACTCTGACTTATTTTTTTATCAATGGTGCTGATAGGAACCAGGGGTTACAATGTTTACAATGCAAATACAGCTACTTTATGTACTATGCAAAACCACCAGTGAACCTACATGTGAAGTATAACCATAAAATAGTGGTAAATCTGATGATTTAAGCTCTCTGGGTATTCTTCTGCATTAGAATGTCCTGACTGTTCTGTGAACATAGTAAAAAAATACATTTTAAGCCAAAATAATCTCAAAACTATTAAAAACAGTGTCTAAGACATCAGCCAATGAATTTTAATTATTTTGTATAATAGCTTTCTATTATGTAGCTTTTAGAGACTCTTTGGGCATCTGGTTCCTATCACCTCCACTGTGAAAAATTCTGGCTGTAATTTACTCTATAATGGCAAATTTCACTTCAAACCATTCTCATTAACTTTTTTTACATCTTAATTATATTTATTTAATATTTGTAGCTTTTATTTTTTTAAAAGTTCAAAACTCAGTGACCACTGTGATGGTCATGTTTCAGAACAGTGGGTTCTACAGTTCAGGGAATCGTATGGTTTACTTGTTGGCTTTAATAATAGAAAGGCATCTCTACAAATGTGAAGGTAACTACTGCTACAGCATCTCATGTGGGCACAAATCATTTAGCCTATTAAACACAGTCTCCCTGTTTAAATCAGCTACTCTTCGAAAAGCTGACCTTTGGTTTGGGAGGATTTTTATATTAACAGACCCTCCTCTCCCCTCAGCCCTTTCTGCTTGTTGATAAAAAGAGGAGTATCTAAATGTAGCGAGAGAGCTGTTATAGTATACACCCCCCACCCTCCTCCCAGCCACCTCTCACCTTTAAATCTGTCTTTTCATATTCCTCTCAAAGCCCCTTGTCTGAGGAAAAGGCGACACACTAAACAGGATCTCTGGGCAAACAAGCGAGGAGGGACAGAGAGAGAGAGAGAGAGCTAAGCAACAGGGGGGGACTTTAGCACACATTGTTCATGGAGTATCACTAGGGTAAGAAAGCAGTGGGAAAAAAGATAACTGGCCTTTTATACTGTCCTCCGTCACACTCCCTTTTTCTACGGCCTTTGTTGTGCTTATGATACAGAAGAATCTACTTATTTGGCACGTACTGAGATATGACACATAAAACAAACTGTATGAATTATTACATTGTTGGGATGATCAAGAATGTGTCACGGAAGACATAAATACATGTTTTTGTTTCCAATTAAAACATTTAAATTCTTTTTTCCTGAGCCTTATTAAAGAGAATAGAAAATCCAAGCATGAATATTTCCTAACATTGAGATGAGTACAAATATTTTATATACAGCATTAACTTTGTTTAAATCTGACAAACGGAACAGGATGGCAATGAATAGTAAGATAAGACAGGCATAGAATCAGAGTGAGTTCTAGGCCGTCTCAACACGTTGAATAATCAGATGTAAATTTGATATCGGAGATTAGCGACAGTCAACTCTAGACAGGCAGGCGATATGGCGAGACAAACGAAATAGGTAATGAGGCTTAATTATATGAGGGAGCCCAATAATCCAACAGATTGCCCCGGCAGCCATAACTGTGACTGCACCGTTAAAGAAACAGTCAAATGGTAATCATGCAGGCGTGAATCATAAGCCTAAGGTAAGCTATGTAATGCTGGTAAGACGGTGAGCTGTGTTTTATTGGTGCAGAAAGAAATCCCTCACACTATTCAGAGAAAGAATTGCAACAGTAATACCATTAACTTGCACTGGGGATCACCAAATGGCATTTAATTGCCAATAGTAGGCCTATTGTTTGGTGGGGGTAAACACAGGCTTGGCAAGAGGAGGGGTTCAAGTTGAAGGAGTGTCAGAGAGTGAGAGTCTGGCGACCAATGGCCTTTTCTCTCAGGCCATGCGATGTGAAGAGGGATTTACACACACACACACACACACACACACACACACACACACACACACACACACACACACACACGTATACACACAGAGCCCCCTCATCTCCACCTAAGCTCCAGAGTAACTAGCTTAACTAAAGTCTTCAGGGACGGTAAATTGGGGCAAAGTCTTCTCTTCCTCCTTTTAATACCAGATTTGTTCGACAACATGATTTGAGGCTTGCCTATTCAAGGCCCCTTTACGGGTTCAGAGTCAGGGGGCTTGGGGCTCAAGGCGTTTTACCTCGCCCATATTGTGGGCCAATTTGGGTGGCTTTCAAATCAGAGAAGAGTTTGTGTATGCGATTACATTTGTTTTGGAGTTGGAGCAATCCATCTGCTGAGTTTTGGGGATGATTCTGCTTACGCTTCGGTCTCCTTTGCTGCACCCAATTTAGGAGGGATACCTGCATGCAAGCATATTTACTGCTGTGTTGCTTCATTTTGTCTTTATTATTTATAAATACTTTTTCCATTGGCTACCAGTGATCTAAATGAAAATGTAGCAGTGTATGTTTATGCTCTTCAATGTTTACATGGTAAATAATGTGTCTGAAGGGTTTTGTTCACCCTTCATTTTGACAGGCCTGTTCTAAGAAGGCCATGATTGGATGTGGGCTTCGCAGAGCATTTGTGTGTGTGCTTGTGTGTGGTAGCGGCTCACAGCACACTCCATTGTCCACAAGTAGAGTCTGGGCAATGAACGGCCATCAGCAGCCCTCACGACTGATCCACTTTGACAGCACTTCGGGAGGAGGCAAGGAAAACGTTTTTGCCCTTTCATTCTGAAATCAAAAAGAGTTTCTTTTTTTACACCCCCCTTTTCTTACATCACTCACGCCTCCTTCCTCACCCCCCTCTGTTTCTCTTACCCCTCTGCTTTCTCATTGTCACCCTCCCTTACCCTCCTTCACTCTCTGTGCCTCTCTCCCTCCATCACTGCCTCAGTCTTACATCACTCCTGCAGCTTTCACTCCGCTCTATTACCATTCTGTCTCTTTTTATAGCAAAGTTACAAGATGACAAAAGCTCAAAAACAGAGACCATTTATTCAGGCAATTCCAAGCTTTTAATTCCACTGTTGTACCGACAAGGCTTTATGACAAATATTGCTTTGATACTGGAGCGGCACCACGACTGTGGTCTACTGAACTTCAGACAAGTTGCTGATGTCGGAAATGCTTTCTTCAGCATTATAACAGACATGGTGTATTAAATGTTCAGCTTTCAAATGCTGCTTTCTAGCTTCCAAAAGTTACAGCTTTTTTCTTGTTGTTTAAACTCTAAAACTGACAGTTTTATTCCCCAATGCTACACTTTATCTTAAAGAAAAGCACAGCTTGTGTTTTACATTCAAGTTGCAAATGAAAAATGCACTCTAGGCAAAAACCAGAGTGCTGTATTGAAGTGTCTTTAGAGATGAATGAGAGTGCTGCATAGTCACAGGCACAGCAAAACAATTAGGAAACAAATTACTGCTTTATTATTTGGAAGTATTCAGTTGATAAAGTGTTCAGTTGGTAAAATCAAGCAAGCAAGCAAGCAAAATTTACAACAGATTTTTACAACAGATGTCACAAAGCACCTTTACAGAACAATCAGTATTACAGAAAGAAAAAAAAGTCTTGTCTGGCTGACTTGTCTTCAATGGAGCACTCTTTAAAATCAGAATCCGAGTTTACTCTGAATAAACCAACGTTTTATTGTTCCTATTCTTGTGTTCAAACCCCAACGTAATGTTTCTAAACCGTTAAGAATAAAACGATTTTTTTGTTCCTTTTACATGGGCTGTCTGTGGGCCTAATATAATGCAACAGTAGACATGTAAAGATATTAGATCCAGCAGATGTGTTTGTATTGATAAGGACATGTTTACACACAGGTTATGGAATTTTACTGTCTGTGAATCAGCAAGTTGTTCCAACCCTATAGATATGAAACAGCCCATAATATTTATCTGAGGTTAGGACCAAAACACATCCAAGTGGAATGTTATACACTGTTTTAAACCTTGTTTAAAAATACACAGATATGCTAGCTGGCTAAATTAATTATTTCTTTTATGACACATGATACAAACAAAATATGCAGAACATACAGAAAAGCACAGAGGATATTCAGAGCTGTTGTCCAGTTATAGGTCAAGTTTACTGAATGAATATGTACAGGTGTATGCAAAAGTCTGAACAACCCCAGTGTTGATTTTCTAAGTGAAAATAAGTTAGCATATCTTCTCCTCTCAAATATGGTATTCTCTAACAAATGTTAGTGTATAAGTTCTATTTATTCACCGAATTTAGAATATTATAACAATTCCAACGAAAATAATAAAACCAAAAATATATAATGTGTCATAACAGGTCACTGTTTTGATTAATTTTAAAATTTTTCCCATTAAGCCCCCCATCCCCCCTTATTCCAGCCCCGAACCACACACACATGGGACTTACAAACAAAAACTGATCATAGTTACAATATAGGACACATAAAAATTGAGTTACATCATTCACACCTTAAACACAGCATGGAGTTAAGCAAGCACAAGGGTTCTGACTTTACATGTTCTGTGAATCCATGTATCAAGAGTTCTAGGGGCAGCACTGCTAACCTTTGGAGATGATAGAAGATATCCAACTTAAAGAAAAAAATAACATTATGAAAAAACAACATTATTAAAGAATAATAGGCTTCATTCACCGATATCTTTTTAAAGTTTTTTCAAAAATGTGTTGTTGAGAAACCACTGATTTGTTCGCACCTTTGTGCTCTTCAGAACAAATCACAAATAAGAAAAATCTGGTGAATGTCAGAATTTCTGTGAAAACTGTGTAAGTGGGTTTTAAGAGGAAATTTCTTCTTAAGAATGGTTGGTGAATGATGTCCAATGATGTTAACCAATGACTGAGATTTCAAAATGAACATTTTGTTTCAGTTCATAGCTAAAAACAGTTTACTTCAGGTTGTTGTTTTTGCTTCTTGAACTGGTCCTGCTCAGATTAGAAATATTAAAAAAAAAAAACATTTTTCTTAACTTAGATGGATATTCATACATTGACATGAATGAATTAGTGGAATAATTATGTGAAAGGAACGGTTCAGGTCTTCGATCTAAACAGTACAGCTAAATTGTGTTTGACTGCAGTGCTGAATAAACAGCAGATAATGATCTGACACACTCTGGTGTGTGCTGGTGTATCATCACGAGCACTGTACAGCACCACTACTGCTGTTATTTCCTCCCTGTTCCACTCCACTGGAGCTTGGGCAGGCGGGGTCCCCAGCGCCCCCCGGCTCCTTATTTGATGCAAATAACAGTCATCTAGAATCCAATGCAATTTCTCATGGTCGCACATTGCCTAATCAATGTGAAGTGCTGTGTAAAAAAAAACATTGGATCTCTGTAATAGTTGTTTTTGACCGAGTCAAGTGTGGCTGCTAGAATTAATCCTGACCTGAGATTCAATTATCAGTGCCTGACTAAGCAAAGGCAGAGAAGGCTTCATCGGAATTGAGAGCAGCCTGGGTGCGCGTGTGTGTGTGTGTATTTGATTTACATGGTACATTTTGAAATTTATCGCTTGAGTCATGGTGACAAATATCAATACTGTAATTGCCCCATAAGAGATTTCCTGAATCAATTATTCACTTCCAGTCCCTAAAATGTTCTGAGTTACAAAAAAAGATAAATTTGTAAATGTTTAATGGACATGCTCTTGGTGGTGTTTTGATATGAAGAACCTGCTCTAAAGCCTGATGCAGGCCTTTGGGAGAAGGAGTTGTTTTTTCCATTTAGGTTAAAGCTACCAAGCTGCCATTGTTTGTCATTGTAATAACAGCACTAGGACACATTCCCACAGTGCTCTGAAGTCAATTCACATTCAGCCCATATCACATGATCATGTACAGGATACACAAGAAGCACGTGGCAAACTTTAGCTCAAAATCTCATTGCCACCTTTTAAATAAGCTCCCTCAACTGAGAAACACATGATATTCACTGAATTCATTATCTGGGGGAGGTGGTCTACATTTCTGCAGGAAGCCAAGGGGCTGTTGTTGGGGCTGTTTGCTAAAAAAAAAAAAAAGCTTGTGGTGGCGTGCGTATCAGTACAGTGATGGCTATACCATTATGATTTTAATTTTATATGGTCTGTGAAGACAGCAAGCGGATATCGATCTGCTGGCTCGACAAGGTTGGCACACTGCTAACTGTTTGCCACTGCTGATCCACCCTTGTACCATCTAGATTACTGTCCTGCATACAAGGTCTAACTCGTTTTTAATCTCCTGAAACAGATTTTGAATGCACACAGACTATTATTTTGGAAAATGTAAAAAAATGAATGACTAGGCCTAATATAATATGATTTGTTAAAAAATGTTGTTGATGACTGTGTTCTAGATTGGTTACAGGTGTATAAACAGCTTTATTTTTTATATAATTGTTAAATTTCTTTATTAAACCAATTTACAAAGGATAATGAAAGAAAGAAATTAAAGAAAATATGCAAACTGGATTGTAAGTGCAAAATGAGCGATGAAAAGTAGCATTTTGTCTAACATTCAGCTTAAACGCCAACAGTGGCCTGCCTTCCTCTTGTCATATGGATAAGTGAAGCAGATACTCCATTCAAGTCTGAGAGTGTGACATTTTACAGCATCCAGCATATGGTAAAAATGTTCTTATACTTAGAGTTTAGCTCTTATTACTATTTGTTCAAAAGGCCGTAGTGGAGAAAAAAAGATTTGAGCTACCTTCACTTTCACAGATGTGGCTCAGGTCACAGTTGGAGTGAGTTATTCGTTTTGGAGTGAGTTAGTGAGTTATTAGCGCTTAGCTAACTTGGTTGCATGTCTATAGAGCTGCTTCATGTTGTAGGGTTACTAAATACTAAATGGATGATGTTACTGTGCTAAATGTGTTCTGTGACACATGCTAGTGAACATTTTTGTTGTGCACTGATAATTTATAGGCACAGGCTCTCTCACACATACCTATGTGCTGCTGTGTCTGTGAGTAACAACTTAGAATCATAGGCTGATTACGTCTTAAGGCTCATTATTCAATAACTACAAAGACTTCAATGCAAACTCGCTGAGCTATTCCAAGGTTCTAGAAATGTGTAATAAATCTTTAGGCCTGCCAGCTGGCATTGGACATTTAAGGGGTAAAAAGTGCATAAAGTTGCTTCCTTTGCCTGCCTCTGACCAGCACCTTAAACCGAGCCACAACTATTACAGTTCTACAAGCTTGTCTGTTTTGATATTGTATCATATTGTATTATGATACTATGGTATTATGAAGTTGCCAACAGTCTCAATTTCTCAAGATTGGTAAAGTATTTAGGGCCTTTAGCAGTTTGTATAGCATAGTGGGTCCTTCCACTGTCCTATATCCTGCAGACTGGAGTTTGATTCCATACTTTGGCAAGCGCACCATGCTACACCAAAAGGGCAATGTTCACAATACCAGGCTTAAATGGCACAAATCAGATTTTTGCCTTAATGTGACACAGATCTGAGCCACTTATAACATGTGGTCCTAGATCAGATATATATCCAGTTCATGGCCATGCAACCTCAATGAGAACAGTCAGATTGGAAATTATGTTTATTTTTTTTTCAGTGCTGTGCATGCATCATCATTTAGTGTTAGCGTGGCAGCAGAACCTATTAGATCTGAGCAAAAAAATAAAATTGATGAGGCCTGTAATGTGAATGTAGCTTTAGAGTCCTTGGCAAGACTCTTAAAAATGCCTACTAGGTCACTTTGGGTAAGAGTCTATGGCAAATGCAGAAATGCAACTGCATGTGAAAGCTCAGCTGTTCGATTAGGTGTAGCTTTTTGTAGTGTAATCAAGCTAATATTAGCATGGTGTCAAACCTGTTGTTGTTCCCAAACTGCCTAGTTTCAATGACCTTTAATACAAGTCCAGCTTGGCAGTGTAGAATTTTTAAACTGAAAACTCAACATAATGTAGCAAATTCATTATGTTGTCCAGGATTTTTGTCAATGTTCTTTAAGGCTTCCCATTAAAAGAGGCACTGGCATGGATAAACCAACCGTGTGTTAGCTGGCATATTTGCTGTCAGTGTGGCAGCTTCCCAGAAAGACTAGAAGGAAAACAATATTCAATTATATTTACGCCCAGTCTAATGATATTAGCTTCTAGTTACATTCATTTGACTGGCTCTATCTTGACTTTCCCAGACTAACATAATTCATAACATCTAACCACTCGGGAATGTATGACTTTGAGTCTGTGCGCTCCAAAAGCGGGTAATCGAGAAGAGGATGAAATGAAGGAGAGATGCTAAAAGGAGGAAGTAAAGACAAGAAACACATGCTATGAAGTTGATCTTCCCTTCTTTCCCAAGGACATCGGGTACTGTCTCTTATTCTGTGTCTCTCGTCCGCCCCAACCCCCTCCCCCTTTCTCGCTCTCTCTCTCAAATACAACAGTGGGCTAATGACAACAACATACACACGGAAAAGGCAATTTAGCTTCTTCTTGTCAAACTACTTTGAAAATAAAGAAATTTTAATTACGGGACATAATGAAAAAAGAAAAAAAAGGAACAAAAAGAGGAGGAGAGAGAGAAAAACACACAGTAAACAAAGCTGAAACAATTATCTTCTGGTGACCAGTCTGTGTTTTTAGAACACTCATTTAATCTTTTATTTACTGCGGAGGGAGGAGACCAGAGAGAGAGAGAGAGAGAGAGAGAGAGAGAGAGAAGAGAGATAGAAAGAGGATGGGGAGTGAGAGAGAGAGTAGGGTAAAGAGAACAAGATAACATGCATATGTTCTGCATACCCTACCCTCATAATCAAATGATGCATTTTTATGAGGCAAATTGTTTAGCTGCTACTGCAGAGGGAGTGTAGGAGGGGGTGATGGGTGTTATTTGTTGTTGGAGATTATTAACCCTCAAAACACCAGTGCATACAGCAACCAGGCTAAATAAAAAAATAAAAAATAAAAAAAAAACAAATAACAACTACAGCAAGGTAGCAGTGAGAAGGGATCTCCATATCCAGAGACTGTTTAGATCTGGAACCGGAAACTGTTCTAGGTGGCTCTGGTATTAGCAACCCTGAACACACAAAACATCAGCTGTTTGTTTCCTATTTGCAATGTTTTCTATGTGCTGTTATAAATGTTATTACTTTCATTTGCTATAATTAGCCTTAATCATCACTAGCAAAAACTATAACTTTTAAGAATGAATATTTAGTTAGAAAAGAGGTCTAGTTAAAGTCACCCTGAAATCAAAAAAGGACCTTTTTACCTTATTAGCTCATGTCCCTGATGATATTAAACATGATTCATCCCATAATTTAAAAGACAATTTTCTTGTTTTTCACCCAAATGTAGTAATCTTTTGCCCCACTCTAAAATGTCTTTTGAGTTATGATCACAACACCGTATACCAGTGGGTAGAGAAAAATTATTTTAACCAGACCAATAATGTCATGCTTCATCTCCCCAAAGAAATACATCAACGCATGGAAGAAAAATGCGCTATGAGTTCCGATTCACACTGACTGAACTCAAAAGCACTGAATTCAGAACACTTCAGAGCCATAGCTCCCTGATATAGGATTAGTCTCGTATATTAGGTTAAACCATATTGCCCCTTGTAGGCCTATCTAACAAAGATCATTAGCTAAAGCTTATACACCTGGCATTTTGACCTGTTATTTGAGCAATGACCTCTCATTTATGAATCACTGTCCAGAGAGCCAATTCCAGTAGGCCTGGTTCCACTGAGCTGAAATTGTGTGGAAGTGATATGGGAGGCACTCTAAAGGGCCACCATGCATGTAGGCTGGCTCTGAATGGTGCACACTGATTAACCGAAGTGGACGTCCAGTGGGATACTGTTGTACAGGACACATAATTAATGCTATCACTATCAACTACCCTGAATGAGACTCAATTATTGACACATCTGCCTGTATCAGCAGAATAGCTCAAATTGACTGCTATTAGCTCAAGGCCTACTCAAAGCTTTCTTGCTAAGAGCTACTGACTTCTCTTTCGAAGAGTGTGAAACGATAACCAAGGAGTCAGCGTTGTCCTTTCTCTGTCGCTCTCAATGACTGACATTTGTGTGTGTGTTCAGTACGGCGGGCAAGGAGAAACAGTACAGCAGGGCTGCAAAGCTCCATTTGCAATGAGGAGGAGAAGGAGAGGTGAGGGAGAAAATTCCATAGGATTAATTTTCTGTGAGGCCCCCCCCAATGCAATCCCCAGCCACCCCCGACCGTAACTTCAGCTGTGCAGCCCAGTGTTAAAAGGCCCAGAGGAATACCGTCTTTGTCATCCCGTCGATTCGCGGGGAAGAATAAGAGAAGTTTAATCCCCATTGTCCGCGGGTCTGGTCGGGAGGGGGGTTGGCGGCTGTAAGATGATCCAACCGGCCCCGCTAATCCCCACATACCCCAATGGAACCTCTCCTCCCCCCCTGCACACCTCAACAATGGCGTAGTCCTGACTGAGTTAGACCCCAATGTGCACGTTCTAAAGAGCAAAATGGAGTGAAGTAAAAGTTGCCACAACATAGAAGAATGGAATGAAAGATAAGCAGGACGAAGGACGGAGAAGTCTAAAGGAGGTGTGGGTGGCACAGCACCTTGTGTCCCCCAAAAGCTCTTGTTGCTCTTTTGTGGCTTCCTTGGCAACAGGGTATTCCACGGGACTCCCCCATAACCTTATACATTCATCCCCCCAAGTAAAGCCTCGCTACAAGGGGGAAAAGGGGGAACCTCCTCGGCTACCAAATGGCCAGCACCCCAACACCGAGCTCATCACACGCCATGTTCAGTGGCATCAAATTTAGCCTGTGCTAAATAGTTTTCAGCCTGATAAAGTTTGGTGAAAGGCCTATATTTGCACCAAGCATTATAAAGACAACTAAAGAGTAATATTTCTAGATATTTAGGATGCCTTTTAATGTATATTTTGTCATCAGTCCAAACATAATTTCCAAGATGGCCTGGAGACATTTAATTCATATAAAAGACATCATGTCACATTCACAAAATTTATTTCCTTAATTTATTTCCTCTACAAGTATCATGTGTTTACATTGTTCAGACTGTCAATGCCATATGAAAAACCTTGTAACACAAAAAATATTAATTCAGAACCATCAGCCACCCTTTACATTCTAGCAGACATTACATAAGAAATGGAGCAAAAGAAATTGTTCAAAATAATTAATTTAAAAAAAATTAAAAAAAAATTTAATTTAATGTAATGCATTCAAATGATTATTTTTACAATTTTTTTGGATACCACAAACTCTGTTCCAAAAAAGTTGTGTGTGGAAGTATGTGAAAGCAGTGATTAGTACATTCTTTTTGACCTGTATTATGTTGAAATCAGTACAAAAATACAATATTTGATGTTTTACCGTATCAACGTTTTTTTGCAAATCTACTCTGATTCTACATTTGATCCCTGCAACATAGTCCAAAAAGTTGGGACAGAAGCATGTTTACCACTGTTATATCACTTTTCTTTTCAACAACACTTAGTAAGCAAACGTTTTTTGCCATTCTTCAGCTTATAAGCCTTCAGCTGTGCAATCGTTCTGGGCCTTCATTGACGTATTTTGAACTCAATAAGATGTATGTTTTCACCAGGAGACAGTTCTGGACTCCAGGTAGACCAATCTAGCACTCTCTAATTACACACAGCCATGCTGTTGTGGCACAAGCAGAATGTGGCTTGTGTTGTCATGCTGAAATAATTATGGGTGTCCCTGAAAAAAACAGCACCTAAAAGCAGCATGTATAGTTTCAAAATGTGTTCAGCATTAACAGTGCTTTCACAGATGTGTAGGTTACCCTCTATCTATCTATCCAAAAACAATTTGAAATGGTCACTCGCAGAACACATTACACATTTCCACTGTGTATCAGCCAGTTTCAGATGAACTTGAGCCTGGAAGTTGTTCACAGAAGAACATTATTTTTAAATTGTTGGATTTTTTTGTGGATGCATTTTTGGCAACGTGGTGAGCCTCAACCATCCATGCTTACAAAGGAGCATGTGCCTTTTATATTCAAGCATGACTGAATCACCTGTTTAAAATGTTTTGTGAACATTTCACAATGACCCTAGTACTAAATTACCCCTGTCCCACTTTTTTAGGAACATGTTGCAGGTATCAAGATCATAATGAACCCATATTTACAAAAAAACAATGACTGTGAAGGTACTTTGCACTGTTTTCATTCAGATTTATGTTCTTATTTACATTTTACCTACTGTTCGGAATTGGGTTTGCAAAAAGTCACCATTTAAGAGATACATGTTTTTTTTTGTTATGTTAACAAAATGTTGCATGAAATCTGAGAGGTCAGTTTGAACAATGCACATGCTTGGTCCTCAAAAACACCGTCCTGTGCATTTCAGCCAATATGATATGAAGGTAGAGAGAGAGAGGGCAGATAGAGAAGGTAGAGGAGCGATAGTACTTAACATATGTAAGAAGAGGAGCAGGAAAAGATAATGAGACCACAGAATGGGATTAAGAACTGAGATTAAGAGTGAGAGAAAGAGAGAAATTAAGAGTGAAAGAGAGAGAATGGCAGAGATTGAGAAGGAGAGTGAGTGAGAGTGAGATGGCTCAGTTGGGGGTATATATGCTGCTCTTCATGCCACCACTGGGGACAGCCATACACTGACAAATCTGATGAAGTAGAGAGATGTGGAAAAATAGAGAAAAACAGAGCCATGTTGGGTGGTGGTGGTGGTGTGTGTGGGGGGGTGCGTCTGTGTGAGAGGGAGCCAGGAGACAGCCGTTTAAAATTCAGTTTCCTGGGAGTGAAGAGGCTAATCCTGCCCTCGTAATTCCCTGCAGCAAAAGCAAGCACCCCCTCCTTCTTCCTCCATCGTTCCTTCTCTCCCTCCCCATCATCACTGCTCTCCTCCCTCTCTCTCCCAGCTCTATTTATGCCTCTGTCTCTAACGTTCTCTCTCTCTCTCTCCCGTCTCACCATGCCTCTGCTTAATCTCTCCCTGTCTCTCGCTCTGCCTCCTGTCTCTCTCTCTCCCTCTGTCTCTCACTTTTTGCCTCTCTCTCTTCCTCTCTGAGTGACAGTACAATGCCCAGGCCCTCACACGCTTATCTAACTCTAGCAGATGGTCGACTTGGATCAATGCACACATGCCACGATCAATGGCTGCGATAAAAAGCGGCGGGGATGGTACTTGTCCCCCCTTCTTTCTCTCCCTCTCTCTCCCTCTCTCTCTCTCTCCATTTCCCTCCCCTTGTGCCCACCCTGCCGCCTTGCCCGATTGTCTCTCCCCTCCTCACATCTGCATCTGGACCAGCACCCAGCGAGGGAAGGCCTGGGTCCTTCCAGTCCTCCAGAGCTGCCTGCTGATAGTGCCTGCTGACTCTTGTCCTTCACTGATTCCCACTGCTCCCTCTCCTTCTTCCTCTCTTCATCTTCATCTCATGTGCCGACTGAGCCCAATCTCTCGCTCAACAACAGACTTTCGACTCGTCATGAGATCACTGTTCCACATCTCTTCTCTCATCTCTCTAGCACCTGCCCTATCACTACAGTGCCTCTAGGCCCATTCCACACAATCTGCCCACATCTACAGCTTGCTTCCAGGGGCTGGCAGAGCATGCAGAGCGCTCCCCTACAATCCCTATTGCCCTACCTTTACAAGCTCCCTACAATTCACACTCCTATTCACTCACATTTTGATCATATGACCTGCTTTAGTGTTTGCTGCATGTCGATCAACAGCAAGTCCCATGCTGGTTCTAAATGGCGTCATGCCTATTGGCTTTTCATGAAAGGTAAACTAAATTACACCCATGACTCAAATACTGTAAAAACCGGAAGAGGCCGGAAAAGGCTGATCATCAAACCACTTTATTGCATTGTTTCAATCAAAGTATTTTTTTGAGTTGTATACAACCAGATAAAATGGTTTGCTACCATATAAAGTAACTTTTTCAGCTGAACTGACAAATCACTTTTACTGCATGGACAGCTTTGATAACATTACAGTACCAACATGGTTGAAACACAGCTATAGTGGGTAAACAAGCAATTTTAGGTGTCACATTTTAGACAGTAACACCATCTTCATTATTCCCCTAGCGTACCAAGCTAATGGCAAGTAGAGTCCTTTGCATGGCTCTTGGCTACCTCTGTATCAAGATTAAATTGTAAGCTGCTCTGTATGAAGGCACCACTATTTTTAAAAGAGGGACACTGGTTTTTCCGAACAGATTTTAAGTGATACATACTAACTGGACATGTGCTCTTCCCCTTTTGTGACCCATCATACCACCTAAAATGTATTGGGTCCATCAATGGGGATTCAAAGTGGCCACCTCTGACATTTGGCTGCATGAATTGGCAGTTTAATGTGCAATAACTCTGCCTTTTTGATTGTCCATATGAATGTATTAAATCGTTATCTAGCATTTATCAAGCTCAATGTCAAACAAACTGGCGAACTATATATAGGTTAACTGACCACACAAAAGTTCCTTTTAACAGTAATAGTTTGGGAACTGAGGACACCACTTGTAGTTGTGATAGTGGAATTTTGACATAGCAGTTCTGTTGCCAAACAGTGAGGAATCTCCATTGTTGTATATTCCGCTTCATAATGCACCATGCATTTTCAATGGGAGACAGATCTGTACTGCAGGCAAGCCAGTCAAGTATCTGTACTCTCTCACCACAAAGCCACATGCTGAATGTGGCATGGCACTGCATTGCTGAAACATGCAGGCACATCACTAATAAGACATGATCTAAATGGCAGCATATGTTGCTCCAAAATGCATATGTATCCCTTAGTATTAATGATGCCTTCACAGATATGCAAGTTACTCATGCCATTGGCACTAACACACCCCTACACCATGACAGACACTGGCTTTCGATTGTTGCACTGGTAATTGTTCTTCTCCTTTTTTGCCCAGAGAACACGGTATCCATTACTTCCAAAAACAATTTGAAAGGTGGACTCATTTCCACTTTGTGTCAGTCCATCTGAAATGAGCTCCAGCCCAGAGATGTCAGCAACATTTCTAGATGTTGTGATACACTGCTTCTGCTTTGCATAGCAGAGCCTTAAGTTGCATTTGTACATGCTGTGATGAACTGTGTTTACTGACAAAGATTTTCTGAAGTATTCTCATGCCCATGTGGTTATTAATCACAGAAGCATGTTGGTTTTTAATACAGTGCCATCTGAGGGATCAAAGGTCTCATGCATTCAATATAGTTTTTTGGCCTTGCACTTTAAGCACAGAGATTCCCTTGGATTGTCTGAATCTTTAGATAATGTTGAACTGCAGATGGCGAAGTCCCTAAATTTCTTGCAATTGTGCATTGAGAAATGTTCTTAAATACCTGGATTGTTCACACAGTTTTTTACAAAGTGTCCTTTTCTGAATGCTCCTTTTATACCTAATATATGGGTCATTCCACTAGAATGGTTCAAATTGGACTTTGACATTTTCAAATTTTTTGCTTAAATGTATCATTGATATGTATACCTCACAGTCAAACATGTAACGGGGTTGAGTGTGACGGGGTTGTGATTTTTGCACAAAATGGCCGCTGCTCTACATACTGTATACCAGAGAGAGAGCACATGGCATGCATGAGATTCAGAATTAGCATATAGTTTTGAAATAAAAAAAACTTTTTTTATAAGTAATAGTTTTCTATCTTTTTTTCATGTGACGGTGTTGAGTCACTGAGTTTGGCGACCACAATATCACAAGATAAATGACCAAAATTAAATAAAAGAAGGAAGCCACTTGCCTGTCTTTGCTGTCCTGTTGTCCAAAAGACTTGAGTGATGTCACTTCTTGATGTATATGGATCATATGGATCATACCATTGTTTTTGTGGGGGAGATTCATTTGTGTTAGGGGGTTGAGGGGTTACTTAGGTACAGAACTAAATAATGTGATTTTAATAAATAATTATCAATTAATTTTGAAAAATAATATCACAAACAATTAAACACAGACAGTTGTTTAGGTTGACATCAAAATATATGGACTTTTTTATAGTTGTATTTGGTATATTCTAAGTATACTTTCGTTGAAGGCCATGAGGGACATGACAAAATAGGTGGTGTCAGCAAAAATAAATAAATAAACAAAGTTCTCATAAAAAGATCAAATAAAAAAAAATACACTGTATTAAAGGAGATATTTCAATGTATGTGTAAAGCTGTTAAAATATAGATTTTTGTGACCCAGTAGATAAAATACACCTAAAGAGGAGATGAGGACTCAAAATGTGCCATTTCCATGGAATGACTCATATACCTATTCACCTGTTTACCGCTGGACAGCTTTAAAACAGCTGTTCTTCCCAGTCTTAGAGGTCTTGCCCAACTTTTTTTGAATGTGTTGCATCAAACTGTGAATCAGCATGTATTCACAAAAAACAATAAAGCTGAAAAGATGAAATATTAAATATCTCTTCTTTGTGCTGCTTTCAATTACATGAAATTACATGACTTTACCTGACTTTACAAAGTTTACAAATCACTGCTTTTTTGCATTTTGTATTTGCATTTTACCTACTGTCTCAATTTTTTGGGGAATTCAGATTATAGAGCTAGTGCATTCATTTCAAGAAAATGTGCTTTAAAGATTTTTAAAAAGGTTTTATCTGCAGATTTCCCTGTTCCATTGCAGTTAACTGACACCTCCAGTTGTTAACAATTAAAGGGGACTCCACCAATTTCGCAAAATTACTTAATCATTCAATGGTTTAGATGTAAACAAAATCATTAGATTAAATCAATCAGAGCGGCTTGGTGTGAAGTGCGCCTGAGTCAAAATTGTTCACCATTGTACTACTAGTAAATATCACCATTATATCTGCTATCCAAAATGGCCAATTATCTTACATTTATCTAATATGTTTTTTATATGTCATGCTGACCCTTGCTGATGTTTGTCTTCTCTTTAACTTGCAAGGCAAATTGAGATACAGTCTTACAATAAAAAAACAAATGTGGGTATATGCAAAAACTCATTATTAGAGGTCTGTATATGGAAGCAGTCCGGTAAAAACAAGTGAGCATTATGGCAACTGCCCTGCAGCAGCATGCTAATTATTCACGGCAGAACCATCACAAACTTTGTTACAAGGTTAATTGCAAGTTCACTTCTAATATAATGGCCAACCAAACCAAGCATACCCTTGCAGCTGACATTGAGCAGACATTTCATGTTCACAGCACTGGCATATGAGGCTAAGCTACATCCTTGTAGACTCAAAGAATGACCTTGGTTGTCCTCCTGTAAAACTAAAGAGTGAGTGTGTGTGGGAAGAGACGGGATCCAGCACATTAGCTCAAGTTCACTCCATCACGTCTTCTAGCAGAGCCTAACTTTGCACTCAGAAGTTGCCTTTGCATGCAACTTTTCTAGCAGACTGCTCAAAGTTTGCCCCGAGAGCGCCAGCCTCCTCCTGTCCTCTTTTGGAGATTTTTAATTGGGCATTGCTGATGTAATGTGCCTCATAATAAGCCCATTAAGCCGTCTTTTTTTTCCTCTTCTCTCTCTCTCACTCTTTCTCTCTCTCTCACTCCTATGCAGATAGAGAGCGTTGTGGCAGTGTGGACACCTCTGCTATTTATACCCCTCAAATCCTCATGAATATTTACAGGGCTGGGAGATGGCAGAGAGAGAGCAGGCAGACACCCTGACAAATAACTCACACTGGGAGGATTTCACTCTTATGGCTCCTCCGGAGCTGTTTCTCTCACAGGCCTGCACCTCCACTCTGAGCTGAAGCACATGCAGCCTTTCCTCACTGATTAAAAGTCACTTCTGCACAGTTCTGCTAGGATTAAAAGGTGTTGGATCAGCACACATTAGTACAATCAACTAACTAATAAAGAGAGAATAGGGGTAAAGGTACAATTGAGCGTTAAGGAACTGTTTAAAGTGCTGCACCACTAACTAGTTTACACTCATTATTTGTCAGCGAGTCATTTCGGACATTTATGGTAGCTCACTAAGCAAGACAATTTAGCTACAGCTATGGTGCTACAGCAGTCTCTGGAGTGAAATGTTCCAGTTTAAAGAGAAGGGCTATGTTCTAATTCAGGGGCTGCATCCTTTGAAGGATGTGGTCTGCTTAGACATGTCCTTCGAAGGCCGCGTAGCAATGACTGAACTGAAGTGAGACAGTCTATGCTACAGTGAACTTCCTGTTTGTGTCACAGCACTGCTCTTCTTGCCCTTACTGTTGCATCACAAAACGACACTCCTCAAGTTTTTTTTAAAATTCTTTAGAGATGGAATTAGAAACTTTTCGTTTTAGTTTTTTTTTTCATTTATTAGAGCTGGAGATGCTTCTCTGTGTCTCCCTAAAACAAAACAAAAGGTAAAATCTTCGCCGACTTGCAGTGAACCTAGGGATATGTTGGCTGAGGACAGATCTACCTGTTGGATCCTTTGTTGCCATGGAAAAGAAGGACACATTTCTCAGCCACATATGAAGAGGCCTTCAAAATGTGACAGGCTAGTCGCACCGCTGTGATGCAATCCGCCTTAAAATGCAGCCTCCGAGGATGCAGCCCCTGAATTGGGACAAAGAACCCAACCTCCAAACTTTTGAGGGTGTATTTTTTGCTAGCTAGCAAATGCAAAAGGAAAACGGAGAACTAAACTTACTGCAAGAAAGCCAAATATCTCAAACAAGGCACAGTTTCCTGGGTGCACTGTACAATACTGTGCAGTGCCATGTAGTGTAGCATAGCAGATAATGGAAAGTGCAGGAACCACACAGAATGAGTCACAGTGAGGGCACGGATATACATCAAGCTAAAATTAATGTTACTCTCACCACGTATAGATTTGGGGAATTCATGAAAAGTTCAGCAAAACTCTTCTACTAAACTAGGCTAGTAATGTTAACTGAGGTAACAGACCATTAGCACATATCTGTTTAAGATTTTAGTGATTGTACATTTCAAGCCATATCACTTGCTATCGATATCCATTTACTTGTTCTGGGTTTAATTTAGTTTAATAATTTAACTTAGTAGGAGAACTGACTGGTGCTCTGTGACTGGGAGTCACAGAGCACTAGCGCTTTGTCTTTAAATGCTAGTGGTAACGTGTGCACCATCATTATAAACAATAGGTTTGAAATTTGGATGCTGTGGGTGGTCATAACTGTGGTAACTGTCTTCAAATCACAATTACAACTGAGAGAATGGATTACCTAAATGATAAAAATGCCTTGTCAGACAAGGAGGCCAACATGCTAGGTAGCTACCTGGATGCCTACTCATTTTATCTTATTTTCTCCAGCTAAAAGGGTAAAAAATATCCCATTTTACAGTGAATTAAGACAGAATAGCTGTTTTTTATTTTTTTTTTGGATAACCTACACTATTGTTATATTGTTAGCTTGATTGTATTTACTAGCCTTCAGCTCATTGGTTAGTCTAGTACTCAATATTGGTTGAAATCACAGGATTTCCTAATGGCTAAATCATGTCCAATGCATGTATTGTAGTGAAAGAACACTGATGAGTGATATGAAACCATGAATTCTGTCAAACCGATGAGGGTAAGGGATATATTGCTGAAGTACTGAATACTGCATAACCTGACAAATAACATTTTAAATATCTATATCCAGTTTTAGGCTATGCTTAAATAAATATGCTAGCTCCCTATGCAGGTTTTTGCCCACCAAAATTGAGCTTCACTCTGAGCTGGAACACAAGCAGTCTGTCCACCCTGATTAAAAGTCACTTCTGCTCAGTTTTGTTAGGATTAAAAGGTGTTGGATCAGCACACATTAGCACAATCAACTTACTAAAAGAGAAAGAGAGAATACAGGGAATGTATTAGTTCAACATTTATGTTACATCCGAGAAG
Source organism: Pygocentrus nattereri (assembly GCF_015220715.1). Lineage (NCBI taxonomy): Eukaryota > Metazoa > Chordata > Actinopteri > Characiformes > Serrasalmidae > Pygocentrus > Pygocentrus nattereri. Next base: position 24,848,282 of record NC_051220.1, read on the forward strand.
GAGACACACTAAGCACTCATATCTTGATGAATTTGTTGCTGTGGTGGTATTTTAATTAAACTGTAAAATGCTTTCATTTCATTGATCAAATGCCCTGTTTATCTACTTAATTCAAATGGATTAGACGCTGATGCAAACATGAGTGCGTGTGTCTATGTGTGTGTGTGCACTACCGCAGCGGCTGGTCATGAGGCCTGGCCATGGTGTATAATCCTTGTTTGGGGTGTAGTGAGGCACAGCAGATTAGCTAGCCTGCCCCTCTTGCCACCCACAGTCACCCACAACACACACACACCCACATTCTTTCTTCCTGCCCTCTATCTTTCACTCTCGTCTTCGCTCCATCTCCAATTCCTTCACAGTTGGAGCTGTATTTTTATTTTTTAGGCAGGGCTTAAAGATAGTTCAAATAAACTGAGACAAACAACATGCTTCTAGGCAAAGAAATAAACAGGATTTAAATTGATTTCCAGTGTTCCGGAACATGACTGTTAATTAAAAGTAAAGGTAATTGAGCACTATTTTATTGTAGGAAGTGATTTCATTCATTTATTGCCAAATATGTGTTAAGAATAAAATACATAGAAAGTTTCTGGAAAGCCAAAGATCAAACAGTAGGTTGAAGTCATTGGGCTGATTCTGCAGTAAAAGGCCAAAAAAGAAAATGGACCTACAGTGCAGTGTCAGCATCTCTGTCTTTAAATTTATAGTACTGATTCAACTGAGTAGATATACAGTAGAGACCACTTTTAATTAACTTCTAGTCAAAACCACTATTAAGAACAATTTATTAATTTGTCAGGAGATGTTTGTGGGAAGACAAGATAATCCACTTACAGAAAGACAGAAAAGCTAAACAAAAGAGTTTCCAAGAGTGGGGTTCAAAAATAATTAAAAAGGAGAATGGGACCCCCAACAACTGTGTGAGACCTGATAGACCACCAAAATTGTCACCATCAGATAAACTCTAATATTGATCTGAAAAAATCAACAGGTGTTTCTGTCCATCCTTCCACTGTGAGAAGACAACTCAACACTAGTCTGAAAAGATGTGTAGCTTTCAAGAAGCTGTTACTGACAAAAATGAGCAGACAAAAATAAATAGTCCAGACCTCAACATCACTGTGTGTGTTTGGGATTACTTGGATGATCAAAAGCTGAAAGTGTGACCAACTTCTACAACAGAACTTCAGAGGTAAAATATCCCTGCACATTTCTTAAAAAAACTGAAAGCAAGTATCTTGAGAAGAATGGAAGCTATGATAAAGGTAGAAGGTGGAGACCCTAAATACTGAGAATTATTATTAATTATATTAGATTTAATTCTTTAAGTTTCTTTGACATTTTCTCCCAAACATTTATTTCCTGCTTTCTTCTGACACTGAAAAAAGAAAAACTTGTACTTAAAGCCATGGTAACTGGAAACAAAATAAAGGAGAAGAGGTCTCTGACTTTTGCATAGTACTGTAGACTTTACGGTCAAACTTCTAACAAACCCTTGCAAATCCTTTGAACATTTTTTATTCCATTTGAAAAAACCACCTGCTATACATTGTCTAAATATTTCATGACGAATACACGAAAAGAAAAGAAATAGTCCAACAAATACTCTTAATAAAGTATGGTTATATTATCATACGTTTAAGTTAAGGACTTTTTTCCTTTCCCAATAAAGTATAATTTTAAAGGAATGCTGATGTAGAGATTCTACATGTGGGATTACATACAGACTTCAAGTTCCTCATTTACAAATACAAATTGTTACTGTCATAATAAAACCTTGTCATTTTTCATAAACCTGGCAATTAATGGATCAATTGAATCAGGAATGTTTGAGCAGGTAAAGCACCAAACTGTTCTGGACACCAGCCCTCCAGGACTGGAGTTGTGCACTGTGAACTGTTTTACACCACTTAAAACACCAGCTGCCCTTTACACCATGCAAAAATGTTTAATATTCCAGTAGAAATGGTTTCAAAATTACGTGGAATAAAATGTTATAAAATGAGTCCACTGGCCACATTAACAGATGTTAAGAACATTCTTCTATCCTATAAAGTTACCAAGAAACACAAGTTTGTCCTATGACAGTGCAGGGTTGACTGTTATGAGAACAGCTGGCAATATGCTCAAATTAGGTGAGCGAGTGTGTATTAGTGTGAGCTCAGATGGTCTGGTACAAGACACACTGAACGCCATTCAGCTAGTCACCTGACCCAAACTCAATGGGATCCGCAACAATCCACACACAGACACACACACGCACGCGCACACACTCACCTCCTCACCCGTTTAATCCTGCTTAATTTGAGCACTAAGAAATTCACATGTGCCAGTAAGAACATTTAACAAGTACACTGCCTCCATTTTGCCCTGCTAAAGTAAAACACAGCTTAAGCACTAAGCTTTATTGATCTCACAACTTGATAACATGATTAAGAGAGCGCGTGGGGTCCATTTAAAACAGTCCAGCTCCAACTCCAGATTATTGGCTATGTCACATCACTTCTGACTGAGAGTACTTTATAAAAATGACCATATGGCCATGGGGATGTCTTCCTCTGTATCTGGGCATGTGCTTGTTTGTTTAGTGTGACTGCTTTTGCTTCCATGCTAAAGAGGAATTTTCAAAATTTGTGATTTGTAAATGTCCAATCAACAGAAAGTTAGTCAGGATAATTTACAGTTATAGGCACCAGACATCTTAAGCATTTAATGCCACAAAAGTCATCACTAAAAGTTATTAAATAAAATACAACTTTACTACCAGCATCAGGCATAAGATCTCAGATGACATAGGTTTAAAGATCGTTTTAACCCCTTAAAATCTGAGGCTTTGACCTACTAAGGTTTAGTATTTGGTAACTACAGAGATTTCAATGTAAACTAGTTGAGCTATTACTAGGTTATAGAAGTGTGTTATAAAACTCTGGGTGGAGTGATGAGCCCAGGCAATTTAAAGTTTTAAAAAAATGGCTTTTTTTGGGTTCTAGACATCATAGTCCCTGGTTTCTGTCACCACCACTGTACGGAAATCTGAGTCGTGACTTTGTTTACATCTCTGACTGAATTGCGCAGAAATTCTAAAAACAAATCAGTGGATTTCCCCTTTAATAATGTCTGCTCGTCTCTCAGTGACTGTGTTTAGCACAGAGCAAGCTTACATCTTCTGAAGCAACATGGCACTCATTGAATGCATGATTTGTTACTATGCCAGCTTTACTAGACTGACACTGCACACTGTGGGCTAAGGTGGCATAATGGGCTTAGACTGCTGTGGGCTATAGAAACACATTCACATTTCTCTTCCTGTCCAAATTTTACACCCATTTCCCCACACCTACACTCTGTGGGTGGGCAGACAGCTGTGAGAGACATGACTGTGACCACCCAGAAGCCGCTTGTTTTAAAGGTTAAAAAAAAAATCGGCTATTCAAAAATGCACGGCATATTTCAAAGTGCAGTGAGATAAGCATTCAAAAAAATTTAAATTTTCTTTGATAGACATCAGCTAGAGCAACATCAAATTTAGAGAATTCTACAGATTATACATTTTCTTCATTAAGATGCAAAACAATGTAATACACTTGCAATATATGTCACACTCAGGATCTCCGGCAAAATATATTTTGGCAATAATGTAATATTTTTTAATAATAATATAATGTATAATTTAATAAAACTTCCTGAATGGGTATCCATTGTGTCTTCCAAAGAAAGAGAAAGTTTAACATTTTTAAATATTGTTATTACATTTTATACATAATATTTTTATTATGTTACATCTTTTTATTAAGCATTTTTTTTATATATTTAAATGTCATATTCATAAGTTTTAGCTTCATGTCAACACAGACTGATACCCTTTAGGAAATTTTTTAAATATTTTTTTCATTTTAGTTTGCCTTCTAGTTAGCTTGCTAGCTTGAAAAGCATGACGATATGTTATTACCTTTGATTAGACCAAAACAAAGTTCAGACAAGCTGAACCAAATAAGTAGTGAAGCAAATAAATAAACAAATCATTTTCACACATTTCTTTCAGTTCAACAGTAATAAAGCAATGGTGTGTGATACTATAGCTGTATCAGCAAAAGTGGGTACATTTCTAAATGGAAAAAGATGTCAGAAATTAAGATTAAACTGTCCATTAAATAATGACTGCTACAGTAAATACAGTAAATCCTAAAGTGCTACCATTTTAGTGAGTTGGCTTTAACGATGAAAGGACAAATCATGTGAGACCTTAAATTCTTATATTGTATTTTGCTTGTAAATTTGTGAGGGAACTCATTTTAATAAAAGTGTAAATACTGACACACACTACAAATAAGCAATGTCTAGCAGAAAGATTGTGCAACTGTATTTCCCCTTAATGCACAGATGGGCAGACTGCTGGCAGAGCTGAGACACAGTCATACACACTCATGAACCTGCATTATAATCCCATAAGCAGACTGTTGCTTCATAGCAGTGCTGTTGGGTCATAATGAGCCGCCAGAACAGGTTCGGTCCATCTTGGTATAGACTCTTCAAGTCTCTGGAACTGTTTTGTATTTGTATGTATTTGCAGTGGCCTTTCTTTCTAAGGTAGGGGTCTCCTGGAAGGCCAGAGTCCAGCACAATTTGGTGATTTTCTTCAAATTGAATCAGGTGTGTTTGTGCAAGGAAATCATCAAAGAGTACTGGGTTCCAGCCCTGCTTGAAGGTAATAAGTGGAGCCCATCCATGCCAGCAAAATGCCCCCTCTATAGTGTGAAGCCAGAGAATGTCTAAGCTCAGGTTTCAATCAAACACATATATCTTTGCTGTTAATTTACTGTTATTAGCAGCTGCTTGTACTGGAATAACAGTATGAGCGTCTGTCAAGTGTAAAACAGGCAGACTGTGCAGGCAGTATATTACTGACAGGCTTATTGGGGATGAGAAAAGCATGCTTGATCTTAAACTCCCTCATTTGGTGTGGACCGTATGTTCCCACCAGTAGCAAAGGTTCACTTGAAAGCAGATCACAGTTCAGTTGTTTGGTGCAGATCCAAGTATGGGTGGAGTGCTCATGTATGTCAAAATGGATCAAACTAAATAAAAAATTTGATCCACACTAAACAAGGTAGGTGTGAAAGAACCCTTCGTAATCCTCATTGCTGGGGTAAGTTTAAGAAGTATGGGTGGAGCAAAAAATAATACAAATCAATCAATCAAATCAATCAGGCCCACACAGCTGTGACAAAATAATCAAACATCATCGGTCAAGTCAGATGGCAACCATTTATTTAAAAAAAAAAAACATAAATGTGAATCAGAAAGGTCTCCATTGCATTAATGCTGCAATTTTGCTATATTGCTGCTGTTAACACTAACATTGCATGTCGAATCATACAACCATCACACAACCTTCAGAGAAACCTACCTACTGGTATCTGACCAGTTCTGGGTTCGGATTAGTAACTGCACTGTGCTGTACCGTAGTGCCTGGTGGAAAAACGTCATTAGAGGCCAGCAAATGGGCCTATAGTATGATGATGAGCTCTTAACATTGGATCAATTGAGAGATAAAAGATAACATACAGGTAAGTGAAAACCCAAAACAAAGTGTGTTAGTAAGGGTCATAATGAGCCACCAGAACAGCTTCAGGATAGACACTTCAAGTCTCTGGAACTGTTTTGAATTTGTATTTATTTGCAGTGGCCTTTCTTTCTAAGGTAGGGGTCTCCTGGAGGGCCAGAGTCCAGCACAGTTTGGTGTGTTTGCTCAAGTTGAGTCAGGTGTGCTTGAGCAGGGACACCGAATAGTACAAAGACCCCATCCATGCCAGCAAAATGACCCTCTTTAGTGTGAAGCTTAATCAATTTAAGATTATTAAGTTCGGTTAAAATTATTGTAGGGGCTGTAACTTGTAGGAAATTACATTTATTTGCATACCTCTCTTTGTATACCTCTCTATGTAGTTATGGATGGGCTGTTCATGCTGACACATCAACAGCTCCTCTTCTGTTTTTTTTTCTTACATACTGCACATATGCGTGAGCATCACGGTCATTGAATGTATGAATTTCCAACCCTGTCCTGTAGATCTAAATGTAAATGTCACAATAGCCACTGTTTTGACTGAAACACTAGCCCAAAGGTCTTCAAAACTGGACACTAAATCCAGCTCCTGGTTCTGGATTTTGCAGTGACTAGTAGGTAATAACAATGGCTGGCCAATGAACAGTTAAATGAAGAAATAAAAAGTGGACCAGAAACTGGATTCAACGTCTGGATTTGAAGACCTGTGCAACAGCCAGCAGTCTTTGTGACTAAAGCACCTGCCATCCGTTTCTTGTATCTTTTTTTACACCATTTGAAAAGGCCAGCTGCCCTTCATGATGAATGGACCAACAAGAATGATCCATATTTACCTGGAGCTGCATTAACTTTGGTTAATGTTCATAACGTTATGTTAATAATATTAATATTGCTAAGAACTGAAGAACTGAACTACTGTTATTCTAACACACTGACAGTTCAAGTAACAAGGTTCTGTTTCAACAGTGCAGCAAAGAAATGTGAATGTTAAGCAATAACTAAGAAAAAAACAATATGTATCTCAGCAGGCTGTATTAGCAGTGGACGGTGCTGTTGGCTGACAGTGATTGATGTCTATAGGGCTGGCATCAATAAGACTGTGGTGGGCTTTGCTGGGGCTTGTAGCCTGGGCCGTCCAGGCTGAGGGGGGGTCTCCTTTAATTGAAACCTGTCGGAGTCGGACCGTGGTTCTCTCCCCCGCCACACACAGCAACACACACACACTCCGTTGGCCGCTCCCAACAGCTCATTGCCTTTTGTTCTGCAGACCCACCACCAGCCACTTCATTCTCCCTCTCAAATTAATTTAGCAGAAAGTAATTAAACCTTCGCTTCCACAACCTGCCTTGCGCACAAGAGTGTAGAGCACTGAAAAGGTGTACGGGGAAGGGGGGTTGAAATTAAGGCAAGTTGGTGCCAGATGACTGCTGGAGGTTAAAAATAATATGCAAGGCCAGAGTGGCAGGGGTTAGGTGCCTTAATAATGGAATAGCACGAGCTGGCAGAAAAAGCTTTTCAGGGCCGCATTGTTTTCTGAGCAGAGGTTGAGGCTGCTGAGAGTGTGGGCCTTTGATAGTAAGGAGCGTGTGTGTACAGTCAGCATTGTTTCCACCTGTGAAGCCATAATGTACTTGGCAGGTGATTTTTTCCTGTTTCCTTTCTTAAGAAGTTTATAGAAACCCGAAGTTCCATTTTATTTTCTAATTAAATGACGACAGCTGCTTTGTTTCTTTCACATTGCTTTCATACTGATTTCATGACTTGGATATAAGAAAAAATAAAGGAACACTTTTATGGTAACATGAATCCATGAGTTATTAGTTATTATAAGCTGAGGCAACAAACCAAACATTAAACTCTCTATTGTTGCTTTCAAGAAGGCCCAAGTGTAAAGCAGAGAATACATATTGGTTTATTTCTTGCATGTTGTTTTTTAAATCTTAACAAATGACTTAAGTAAGACTGCACAACTGTTGCCAATTGACGACCCTTGATTCCATTAATACCGGACAACCTGGAGCACCTAAACACATACATATACAAATGAGTATTAAACTGTAACATAAAATCTAATGACCCAGTAATGCTGAGTTTAATACCTTAAACCAAGGATTATCTACTTAATTACGCTATAGAACAACATCTCAAATTAGTCCCTATAGCAGATTGTGGCTGTTTAACATTGACTACCGATGGGTCATTAGGGTAAAGGGATAGTTGTGTTGAGTACCAGTCTGGGTGGGTCTAAGGAATGGGTTTAGGGGTCTCGCTTGAGTTCAACGAGTGTCTTTGAACTACGCTGTGGCGTTGATTCAGACAGCCAAGGCAGGTATTTGCACAGCAAATATTTTAATCCCCAACTAATCACTTGGTTAGGTTCAGTGCATTAGGGGAGAGCTGAGGGGAGAAGGGGAGGTGGTAGCATGTCCTGGTGGCCTGGCACATTCCTCCTGTCAACGATGCCTTTGTTCCAAAGGGATTGCATGAAGATTCAAACATGGTGACCCCCAGAGAGGCACCCTCTGAATGTGCAGTCCCTCCCCAACTCCACCCTAAACACGTATAGAGCTTTGTTTGGGTAAAAAAAAAAAACAATCACTCTCTCACCAGGCTAAATTAGCACAAGGCTAGGTCGACAAACACCCTACAGCTCCATAAGGATGGGAGGTCAACCAATCACTGTATGAATACTGTTCCAGACTCATCACTCTCTGAATATACACACTCTACATGTTACTTGGCCTTGGCTCCCTGTATCCATACCCAGTGGTTCTACTCATTTGAGGAAGTTCTTAATTCTCCCAAATGTCCTATACATCATGAAATGCCATATGCCATAACTGCTTTCTGCAGGCCCCTAGTGGCCATTCCACAAGGAAATGGAAAGGAAACTAGCTCTGATATTTTAATTGAATATAATCAAATAATATATTTTCTATAAAATTTTTGCAAAACTATTGTCAGATGAAATAGGACACTCTCTCTGTTGTGACTCTGCGTTGAGCTGCTGGTGAGCAATGAGCGAAAGAAGATGGGTGAAAGCAATTAATACCTCTCCACAAAGGCTGCCATGCTGAGATTAAAAAAATAACATTTAAATGTAAAAAAGGTGTTTGCTCACCTATGAAGAAGAAAATTCAGTTTACACATTTCTTTCTAAAAAATCTTCCATTAATGTTTTAGAAGAATACACAGTTTAACTGAAACAGATGGAAATTGCATTTAATTGCTGATGAGAAAAGCGGTAAATTATTTCTCCCCATGACTTGTTGAAAAAAGTGTAGAAATTCCACCATAAATGCAGATTCTAAATTCAACTGATAACTTTTGTTGTACTTTAGGTCTAGTTTTCCCAGAAACTCAACATTTTTGCTGCCATGTTTTTGTTGAACAGAAACACACAGAAAGCAGAGAGAAAAGAACACTTGAAACTGCTGATCCAGAATGTAAATCATATGTAAATGCCATTCATGATGTAACTATGGAATTACATAATTATTCCTTAATAGAACAACAAAATGACCGTACTATCTCCTGACCTTTCAGTTCCATATGTGTTCCACTGGCAGGAATATGAGTGGAGAGGAGAAGGCCACTTTGGCTCAGCACTCTTCCCTTTAATCTAAGCTTTTTTGCACTGCCAATTACAATATTCTCAACGTGAAAGTTGTTGACAGAAGACAATTGGCTTAGGAAGACGGAGACGTTCGCTTGGTGCGGAGCCCCGCAGAGCGAGCTGAAAGAAGAGAGGAGGAAGAATAAAGGAGAGAACGAGGAGGCAGACGCAGGTTCGGAGTGGAAGTTGTAGATAGGGAGAGAAAGTGTAAAAAAGGAAGTGAGGGGAAAAAAAATAAGAGGAGAGTCTCCATTTCTTCCTCGCTGAGTACAAGGTGATTTTGCCAAAACCATGTGCCAGATCACAGCCCACTAACTGATGGAGAGGCACATGAAGGCAGGGCTGTGACAGTAGATATGCTTCTGAGGGAGATTTGAGGAGTGGAACTGATTGTGCATGTCTCATTCGAGCTCTTCACAGCACTCACCCAGCGGGCTTGGCTTTCAAAGCTGGTTGACGCGCACACACAGAGCTCTTCCATTAACAAAGCAGATCTCTCTCACTCTCATACACATGCAAACACACAAAATCATGCAGAAACCGACCAAAGGCAGTCTCTCACCTTTCCCCTTCGCCTGCCTCCCCTACCCCTACTTCCAAATGTTTATAAACATTTTTTTTGACAGCACTGCTCAAAATATGCCCATGTACCCCAGCATACGTCTTAGGCATGAGCTTATATATCTGCCTAAACGAAACAAAATTAAACATCCATATACTTTGCCAAATACTTCTATTCATTTCGAAGGAATTAAACCAAACTGGGTTGAGTTTTCCAAAAGCGTCATAGCCAAAGGATCTTCATAAGACGGCAGAGAAAGTGTCCTTTTCAAGACTCTCTCTAATAATTAAGCATGCATTAACCTTTCAAACCCCAAGGGTAGTTATGTGGGTCCACATTTCAATTGGCCTATCAATGCTCTGTCCACAACAGGTGTTTTGTCTTTTCATTTTTTTGAGCTACTATTGAGCTGACAAGCTTTACAGAATATGGGCAAAAATCCCATTCAACATAATGAGAAACTGTGGCACCCAACAGCAAAAGTGTTTTTTCCCCTACACTTAGGGCCACTGATGCTGGCCTTGTCCATGTGCTGCCCACTTAATTTTTCTGAGCACCCATCATAGTTTTCCTGTTTTTGTCATCATGTCTGATTCTCCATACATCCGTGTTGGCCATTTGAACCTGGACTGTTATGACCATGACCCTGGATTTGACAGTACTGCCATATGATGCTACATGCTGTGGCTATTAGAGAGTATTATTTATTTCAAATTATATATTGTTTGTCAGTGTGTAACAGGTCATACTTTCAGTTACGAGTGGAAATAGTTTTCAAATATTTTTGCTTTGCAAACTAGCTGATGCAATATGATATCTATCTATCTATCTATCTATCTATCTATCTATCTATCTATCTATCTATCTATCTATCTATCTATCTATCTATCTATCTACACTATATTTCCACAAGTATTCAGTCACCTGCCTTCACACGCATATGAACTTAAGTGACTTCCCATTCTTAATCCATAGGGTTTAATATGATGTCGGCCCAACCTTTGCAGCTATAATAGCTTCTACTCTTATGGGAAGGCTTTCCACAAGGTTTAGGAATGTGTTTATGGGAATTGCTGACCATTCTTCCAGAAGCACATTTGTGAGGTCAGACATTGATGTTGGACGAGAAGGCCTGGCTCGCTCTAATTCATCCCAAAGGTGTTCTATCAGGTTGAGGTCAGGACTCTGTGCAAGCCAGTCAAGTTCTTCCACACCAAACTCACTCATCCATGTCTTTATGGACCTTGCTTTGTGCACTGGTGAGCAGTCATGTTGGAACAGGAAGGGGCCACTCCCAAACTGTTCCCACAAAGATGGGAGCATGAAATTGTCCAAAATCTCTTGGTCCGCTGAAGCATTAAAAGTTCCTTTCGCTGGAACTAGGGGGCCGAGCCCAACTCCTGAAAAACAACACCACACCATAATCCCTCATCCACCAAAGTTTATACTTGGCACAATGCAGTCAGACAGGTACCGTTCTCCTGGCAACCGCCAAACCCAGACTCGTCCATCAGACTGCCAGATGGAGAAGCATGATTCATCACTCCAGAGAACATGTCTCCACTGCTCTAGAGTCCAGTAGCAGCGCTTCATACCACTGCATTCGGCGCTTTGCATTGCGCTTTGGCTCCCTGACCATCTGCTGACCCTGCTCTGTCATTTTACATGTCACTTCGTGGCTGAGTTCCTGTTGTTCCCAATCGCTTCCACTTTGTTATAATACCACTGACGGTTGACTGTGGAATATTTAGTAGTGAAGAAATATCATGACTGGACTTGTTGCACAAGTGGCATCCTATCACGGTACCACGCTGGAATTCACTGAGCTCCTGAGAGCGACCCATTCTTTCACAAATGTTTGTAGAAGCAGTCTGCATGCCTAGGTGCTTGGTTTTCTACACCTGTGGCCATGGAAGTGATTGGAACACCTAAATTCAATGATTTGGATGGGTGAATGAATACTTTTGGAAATATAGTGTATATAGTATATATAGACGCGTCTGCCTTTGAGTAACTTCAGTCATGTTGCTGTAGTTACTTTTGTTGGCTAAGGCATCATCATATCCAGCTAACAGTATTAAAACAGAGATATTCATCTGTAAAAACCTTCATTACCAAAACATAAATAATTAATAACTAATTAAAATATAATAAAGTAATCTTAATTTGTCAAAAAGTGAATTGGTTGAATGGAATTTTGATGATGGTATTTAAATCTTGTAAAGACACACAACAGTAACCACAAAAGACTGCATTTGTCGGCAGAGAATAGAGAGTTCACTGTACTTTCTCACTCAACTCACACATTAACTTCAAACTCATTGCCCAATATTTCATTGTAGGTCATCAGTAATAAGTCCTATGACTAATAACAAAAGAAAGTCTTATGATGACAACATTGTGATGCTTCTGGGAGACTGTGGCCTTCACAGCAATGTGTATGGATAGCACAGCCCATAATTAGTCTGATGAATGACATAGCAGAACAAGTAGGGACTCTTAAGTCGTAGCACAGAATATCACAAGTCAATACCAAAATTACTCCTTTAACTGATCATTTGAAACAACGGAGAGAGAGAGAGAGCGAGTGAGAGAGAGATGGAGAGAGAGAGCAAGAGAGAGAGAGAGAGAGAGAGAGAGAGAGGGGAAAGCGATGGGGGAGGGGGGTGCTGTATTGAGATCTCTCCGCTGGCTCCCGCTGACATTCATGCAAGAATATCACAGGCTCATCATGTTGCCTCTGTTTGCCCTGAGCTGTCCTCATCAACCCACACGTTTGCTGTATGTTTATCTTTATCAGATCTGCACAGAACGAGAGATGAGAAGGCAAAGAGGAAAGGAGGGGGTGATGGAGGATGAGTGAGGCTCTCTTTCTCTCTCTCTCTCCTTTGCCTTCATTGCCTGGGGACCAATTACCTTCTCCCCCGACAGTACCGACAGTAGCAGCCCCCCCTAGCCCCCCATTCTCTCTCTCTCTCTCTTTCTCTCGCTATCTATCTAGCTTGCTCTCTTATCCTTCACCACAACAGCAACATCTGCCCCTGAATATGCAATCAACTTGTCAAAGAATGGGGAAAAACACACGTACAAAGACAGAGCTAATATTTACTGACATAAGATCTGTCTGTTCTGTTTCTTTTCCCATTGGCTTCAGTTACTGCTCTCATGGCCTTTAGATGACCATCATCATGGCTTTAGACCATTGGCCTGCTCTACCTCTATTCCACTGCCTTTCCACCACCAGGCTGTAAAAAGCATGTATAGACTTCAACTAATTAGAAACCCAAATTGACCATGAAGGTTTCAATGTCAAAGCTGCCCCACAAAGGCGATGAAGGACCATTGGCTGTGACTAATTACTAATTAACTGCTAATTGGTTGGGCTCTATAGTCATAAAGACCAGGCAAGCCTGTATTTAGCCATAAAACAATAGGGGAGGTCACAAGTTAAACTAGTTGTGTGGTGCTGGACAAAGTTTTTACACCACTCACCACCAGGTTTTTCTATCCAGTTTTTTTTAATGCAAATTTTAATATTGTACATATCTCTGTTATCTCTGCCTCCAAAATGGCAACTTTACAAGAGAAGGAAAAAAACATACTTTATTTTTAAGTAAGTCGATGGAACCAGAATTTGTTCCAAGTAACTTTGTGCCATTTCTTTTGGTCCATTCATTATGACATTTACACACAACATAAAGAGCAACAGATATTTTCAAATGTCAAAGACTGAAAAACAACAAAAATGGAGATACAAGATTTTCGTCTGACAACAGCGATATAAAAAACTGGATAGAAAAGCCAAAAATTCAATAAAAAGTCTAAATATCACAAAACATTTTCCACTTGGACGAGGTAGAAAAGTTGCTATATAGATAAACTGAGAAATGCAAAAAGCAGTGATGGAAAGCGAGTTGTCAGATGGAAAGTGATGACATAGCAAGTCACATGCTTCATCTGATGAGAACACACATAGCAGCAGATGAACATCACTGGCTGCATCTCAAACCACATATACCACATATATATCGCTGCTGTCGGAACAAACCCTTGCATCTCCATTTTTGCACGTTTTCCATTTTTTTACATAATTTGAAAATACCCTGCGACTCTGAGGGAGAAGTGGCTTGGAGCAAAATGATTTGGGAAAAGTGTGGTTCCACAGACCTACAGTCTATTAGCAATAAAGCATGTTTTTTCCTTCTCCTATGAAATTACCATTTTGGAGATACACGCTTGAGATCCGACCACAGTGATATACAAAATAGCTTGTCAAATCTGTACACCAACAACGGTGCCATTACTATTTTTGTCATATTACTTAGTTTGCCAGTATGCAAACAGACAGACCTATCAACGGCACATCTGAACTGGGATTTGGTGGGTGACGGTGAAGTGGGACAGAGACTTCAGCCCTTATTAAATGGACCACTAACCACTTTGCTCAGTGTATCTGAATTGTTTGGGTTATAGTCATGTACAGTTGACAGAGGGCTGTCAAAACTGCTCTACTGAGACCTAATACAGGATTGAGTCCCTCCACACACAGGGAGTAAGACTCGAGTGTGTGGCATGTGATGTCACCTTCAGGAATTTGCACATGAAAGTAGCTGATAGAAACATTCATTAATAAGCATTTTCTTTCAAAGATTTTTAGGAAATTTGCTTTAAAATTTGTTAAATGTTTGGATTTTGTCATTGTCAGAAAGGGGGCAGGTAGAGAGAAATAGAGAGAGATACAGAGAGAGAGAGAGAGAGAGAGAGTGAGAGAGAGGGGAAAAAACACAGAGGGGAAGACAAGACATAAACGCAGATTATCCTTTCTTCCCCTTGGCACTCAGAGATTGCTGGAGCACTTCATATGAACAAAAGAGAGAGGGAGAGAGAGAAAGAGAGAGAGAGAGAGAAAGAGAGAGAGATATGGGATGACAGGAATGGTTAATAGTTTGAAAGCCGCCTCTTTCATGGCACCACTCAAAATCTCATTGATCTCTGCTGTGAATCACTGAGATTAGAGTTTAGGGATGATCTTTATTTACTGTTAATAACACAGAAAATAAGGAGAAATAATGGAGAAAGTGAACACAGTAACAGAGGAACGACCACAGTGACACAAAACAGCACACGACCAGCAAAACTCCACAACACAGGGGCACAGTGAGTCTTACCGACAGTGAGGATCATAGACAGAGAGAGAGAGAGAGGGGTACAGAAAAAGGGAGAGGAAAAGAGGTGGAGGTGAAAGGGAGAAAGACAGAGACAGAGTGAAAAGAAAAGAGGGAAAGAGAGAAAGAAAATGGGAAAAAAGGGAAAAAACAGCTAGTATGAGAGAATTAGAGATAGTCAAAAAGAGAGAGGCAGAGGAAAAGTATGAGATTAACCAAGTGAAGGAAAGAGATACCAGGATAGAGAGGGAGACTGAAACAATGAATGAGTGAAAGAAAGAAAGAGAGGGAGATGGGAGACAGAAACAGAGAGAAAAAGAAAGAGGAAAGAAACGAAGAGAGAAACAGTGAGAGAAAGGGATAAGGAGAGACAGAGGAGAGAGAAATGGGAAAGAGAAAGATAACAAAGAGAGAAAGAGGGAGAGAGAGGCAGAGAGAGGGAAGAAAGGAAAGAGAGAGAGAGAGAGAGGAAGACAGAAAAGAAAGGGAGAGAGAGAGGGGAGAAAGAGAGACAACAGAAGACAGCAAGAGAGAGAGAAAGAGCTAGAGAGAAAGAAAATGAGACAGAGAGATGTAGGGAGAGAGAGGTAGATAGAAGATTAAACAGAGAGGGGGAGAGAGAGAGAGAGCTTGAGAGAAAGAGAGGGAGAGAGAGAGAGACGTAGGGAGAAAGGTAGATAGAGAATTAAACAGAGAGAGGTGGGGAAGGAGGGAGAGAGGGGGAGGGAGGGGGAGTGGAGAGACAGGGGGAGAGAGAGAGAGAGAGAGAGAGAGAGAGAAAGAGAATTTGCATAATGTCCTCCACTCCAGTTGGGCCCTGAGGCTAGCCATGCAGGATAACGGAGGGCCAATACTCTTAATTCAATCTTGTGCTTTTTTTTCCTAATACTTGAGAAATTAATAATTCTGGCCCCCGCCTCCACAAACCACCGTGAGCGTGAGCATCACAGAGCTGCCTAAGTTTGAAACTTTAACCCAAGCAATTGATGTGGGGAGGCCCTTCAGGCAGACCTACTAATGAATGGATTGTGTGTGAGAGAGGGAAAGTTAAAAGATGGTCTTTTATAAAGTAATTTAAGAAAATCCTGTTAGCTGGATCAAGTACAAGAGTATAATTTCTCAAAATGGGGGAATAAGTGAAGGGTTTTTTTCCTCCCTGCCTCGCTTGCACACACAGATAGGCACTAGAATGCACACGCATACACAGCCTCTCTTGTACTTAATAACAAATTAGCTAAGTAAGTGAAGAGATGGTGATAGGAAATCAATTACACTGGTAAACACTGATGATTGTTTATGGTGTATGAGAGTGGAAAGAAAGCACACGTGCACACACAGATAGAATCATACACAATGGCCTCCAACAGTGACAATCACAGCCAGCACAGACACACACAGACACCCACCCACCCACACTGTACAACTCCTTTGGTCACACGGGTACATGTCTGCTTACATAAATGCACATTCAAAGAATGCACACAAGGCACTGTGCAGACGTGAGGGACCACCTTTTGTTTATTTACTTTCAGTTAAAACGAACATTAAGTACATTTTTCAGTGTGAGGAAAAAATCAGAAAACATATTTAACAGAATATAACACAGGAGAATCAACAACAAAATATAACATCACATTTTTCAGTATTTAGTGTGTCCACTCTGTCTTTATTATAGTTTCCATTTTTATTAAAAGACTTGCCTTCAGTTTTTCTAAGAAATCTGCACATATGTTTCACACCTCCAAAGTTCAGTCTTAGACGTTGGCTGCATTTTCTGCATCTCACAATCCAATTAATTAACACATTCAGTAATGATGAGGTCTGGACAGTAATGGCCAAAAAAAAAAATTATGAAACTGTCACTGGGGCAGTATTCTCACGGGTACATCTCAGTACCTTTAGTGAGGGAACATAATTGTACCATAATCCATTGAAATTATATTTTTTAATTTGTACTCCACATATCTCCACATACACCATCTCCTCTCCAGGCTTTTCATTTTATTGCTTTGTTTTAAGTTATGAAAAGGTAGAAATATGTACTTTTCATCTGGGAAAAAATTATTTAGGGTGCAAAACTGTCAAATTTGAACTCGCCAAATACTAAATGGCCATTCTGAATGGAAATTAAATAAATAATAGCCTTGGACTCAGTAATGTACACAGATCTGAACAATCATTATAAAATGCTGTATTTTATACATATATAGTTAGTACGGTCTTTAAATATGCTATACAGGAATATAATAATAATATAATAATAATAATCAATTATTATTACTACTACTACTACTACTACTAATAATAATAATAATAATAATAATAATAATGATATAAAGTCCCTATTGTTTTTAATATTAAGTGAGCTTTAAAACGATGCAACTTTCTTTGCTCTTTGTCATTTTGATTATAAACCAATAAAACTAATGAATCCATAATCATTGTAAGTGTAGGCGGGTAATAAGAGCAGTATTCACTGCATGAACAGTATTTTCAGTTGTTGGCCATTCATACAAAGCTTTGTGTGTAGGCATTTTTATCCTGCTGCTCTTCATGTACTAAAAGCACACATGGGCCTATTTGTTCATGTTTCATAAAAGAATGGCTCACAAACACACAGAAAGCTACGCAATAATAGATTGCTTTTATTTTCTACTAACACTGTAATAAAGAGAAGTGCGAGTAGAGCTAGGCCTGCTGCTCTTTTATTACATGGAACATCAGTTCAGTCTCACAGAGAGGCTTCGTTATGAGAGCGAGCTATTAGAATCATTTTACTCTGAATTTTACAAACATTATCAAAATTCTGTCTGTACTGAGAGGCTCTCCTTTCTTTCTGGCAAACATATAGCACTTACTACACAATTATAGACAAACCTTGGATAAGACTGGCTTTACTCACTCTGTAGTGAGCTCTTTGGCTTGTTTCTGTATAACTAGCATGCAGCACTGCCATGCCAACCAATACAGAAGAACTGCTAAAAATTCTTCTGATTTTGTTTACAATATTTGATGGCATGCTATATCTAATGAAATGTAGCGTTGTGATATTCTGAAGTGCATCATGAGACCCATTGTCCATGGATACCATAATTTTAGTTATTAAATGTTGCAAGTGTTCTGCATTTTATTATTCTTGGTTAAGTAAGAGATGTGGGGCACAATCTAACAGATTTAAACATTTGCTTAATAATTTTGCAAGTTTTTGGGCAAAATGAATCCTTTTTTTATGCACCAAACCAACACATCTCTGCTACAAATGAATACATAAATTCATAAATACATACAAATATATACATCAAAATAAACAGAATTAGAGAAAAGACAGTGTGTCAATTGTGGCAAATTTATGTTTTTGCCCACTAAGTAGAAAAGCAAATACCAAAACAATATGAATGAAAAATGAAATATTGTATTTTGTTTATTCTGTAATGCACTTTTTAAAAATCTGTGCATAAAAATGTATTTATATCTCTCTCATTTACCTTTTGTGGCTTATAATTAATCTCCATGTGAGGGCTGTACTTTACCCTGGTTAGGTCTCACTGTGAGTTGGCTGTATGCGTGAAAATGGTGCTATTTTAAAAAGTAACCAAAGTTACAATTATAGTAAAAACCCAGCCTTCAGGGGAATCTCAAGAAATACCTGGTTGATTGATGTGAAACAATTGCAGATAATAAAGATGAGAAGATAAAAGAGAAAGCATGTCCTACTGGAACCTGTTCAATTTTATAAAATATGTTGCATTTGACTCTGTGTTAGTTTGTTTCCTGTTTTCACTAATAACAAATCCTACAGATAATATTAAAAAGTAAAATGTAAGTGTCAGAGTTTGTGTATAAGCAGTTACTTGATGTTTTTGGGTTGTTACCTAAGAAAACCTTTGCTGAGTGGCAAGATCTTAGAGGTGTTTTGTCCCTGTTTGGAAAGGCCTGTTTTATAATTATAACATTTCAGAACTAACATGCGCAGATTGAATCCGCGAGTCACATTTGAGCAGAAAGCATGTAATATTTGTTATATTACAGTTTGTATTATTCTCAGAAAGTGTTAATTCATTGATTGAGCCGCATGAATCGTAACATTGTAATCTGCAGTGTTATTTTCAGGTTCTTCGTGAAGTTCCATATATGTTATCACAAAATGTTGTGATTGCAAACGCCTCATTAAGTTAATGCTAATTTGGTCTCCAGCTAATCTTTCTCTCTTTCTGTGAATGTATGTTTGTGCCCGTGTGTGTGTGTCGTGTGCCATCTCCAGCGCTTGAGGGGAATAATGAGAGACACTGAAGTGGATGGATGGCAAAGACTGACTTGACAGACACACACACATCCTCAGTTCTGGCAGATACATACAAACATTCCTGATTTCTAATCTCTCTCTCTCTCTCTCTCTCTCTGTATTTATCTAATTCTTATCATTCTCTCTCTCTCTCTTCTCTCTCTTTCTCTCTCTCTCTCTCTCAGTGCCACCCCCCTTTACTCTGCCTCCTTTCTAAATTTTCCTCTCTCCTCTCAGCTCTTTCTCTCTATCTCCTATTTCCCTTTTTGTTCTCTCGCTCTCTCTCTCTTTCCCTCTCTCTGCATCTCTTACAAAGGCAGCAGGCAGCATGCCTCCCCTGAAAATGAGGCCACGCACGGCAAGTATGCAAATGAAAGCAGTGCTCGTGGATTAGAATGGGACACCATATACCCTAAATCATGATTGTCAATCATGGTGAGGGATTAAGGGATACGGGCTTATAGACCTAAAAAAGCAACACTTCCCCCCCGGGCGCACTCCCATTGTGAAGAGCTGAGAGGAAGAGAAGGCTCGTTGAGGGAAAGGCTGGCTGCTTTAGAGCACTACTGCCCTCTACCTGCTGCACAAGTGTGCTGCACATATATTCTGTCATGCATCCCAGTTAACACACCAATATGCTCTGAGTTTTTATTGTGAAGCTTGAGTTACAGGTTTTCTGTTTGATTACATATATACTCATTCTGCAGTTTGCCTTATTTTCAGCTCAACTTCATGAAGTCAGGACAGGTCAAAGGTCAAAAGGCCAGTATACGCCACTGTTTCACTGAATGCTAAGTCACAATGTCAGATGAACAAATGCACAATGAGAAGGACTTCTGCATAGTCTCAGACTCAAAAAGCGTTTCAGCAGAGAGTCTGCATAATTGGCTAATTTCTTGGAAGCTAGTCTGGATTATTTTACACAGGCAATGAAAGTCTTTTTTATAGTAAGGTTAGGTTTGGTTTTGGAAGGATAATGTAGCCTAAGATTAGGCTTAATGTCTCCAAAACAGCTCAATGAGTTGGATTACCATGGTCCACTGCACATTTGATAGCATTCTTACACTTTCCGTAGATTAAGAATATGTATTAACGTAGTAAAAACACACCGAAAGGTAAATATTCAAGCATTAACATATAAGGATCTTTGTTTATACAGAACATAACCTATATCGGTGATCTGTGTTTTGCTATGAAAAACAAAAAACTGACCTACCTCACAGGATAGAGTACCTCCAAACACTGCCATTAAAAAGTTTATCACTTATTGTATATTTTTACTGCCATTAGTTTACAGTGATTATACTTCTTATTGGTCGCAAAGGTATCAATGCCTTACAAGCCTCTATGAATGATCATCAATTAACTTGTGCAGAATGTACACACTGTGAACTGCTGTACTTGGTTAAATTTTGGGAAGCACTGATATGGCAATTATTAATTAAGTACATATCTGCTGATACTGATGCCATATTAAATGTATAAAATCTAGTAATCTGGGCTAAAACCACCAGGCTTAGCACTACCAAAGAAATCTAACACATTTTCAGAAGGTTACAAATGCAATAAATGCATCATTAAATATCGGTTGGACATATTGGCCAAATCTAAATTTGTCAAATGTCGATAAGTTATTTTTTTGCTGACATGAATCTGACATGATTCTGATGTATGTATATGTGGGCAATCATACTGAAGGCAAAACATACTGAAGTATATGATATTTTGCCATATTGCCCACCTCTACTATGATATTAGATTGATCACATGTCAATTTTTTGTTTTAAGCAAATATTTGCTGATACTGATATGATTCTGGTATCATTGTAGAGATGGGCGTTATGACCAAATGTCACATCATGATATTTCAGTGTTTTATGATACACAATATGTCACAATATTTATTTTTCTGACATCTCATAAGAACAAAGGAAGCCCACATTTTAAAAATACCATCTAAAACTATTAATTTTATTATTTGTATTCAACATTGCGCTGCACTAAATCCAATTAAACAGGACTTATTTTGCTCTCTTTCTAATCAAACACGCTGTTTGTAAATGGTTTTTAAGTACTGACAATATCCATGATATTCTCAGCAAAGCATACTGTGGTTTACTGTGATGTAATTTATCACAATAATTATAAATATTGTCATATTGCCCAGTTCTATATCACAATGCATCCCTAAATAAAATGAAAATAAAATAAGTAAACACAAGACTTGGCATAGACATACCTGCAGGTAAAGACATGAATAAAGGGCAAAGGGCAACATCTGTACAACAGTGGATGACAAGCAGTGGGTTGGCACACTCTTCCCACAAAGACCTAATCAGGAACGCTGAAATGACAAAGACATAAACACTCACTACATGGAGTCTAATGATGGGCCACAATAAAGCTTAAGAATGTGCTCAAGTACAGGGCCTTTACATTCCATTGCATCCTTTACTTTAAGTAACCTATCCCTGCAAGGCCCACTATAGTGCAATCTTGTGTGAAAGCACAAACACATAGCCACACACTCCTCCCAGAAAATAAAAAAAACACTAATTGATAGAAGCCCATCGGCAGACCAAAAGACCAAGTGCTAATCGTTCAGCATCATTAGGTGAAGATTTAGCTTAAAAGCTTTTAGCTGGCATTAAGCAAAGCTGCTGTTGACATGGATTGACTGCTGTAATGCTGTATTGTCACTGCTCCAGGAGGCAGAGGGAGGGCCATTTGAGAGAGTGATGCGCTCAAGCTCGGATTTGTGGGCTGCTAGAACCACTGGAGGGGATTGGAGGCAGGGTGGACCAAACGCACCATCATTTGATCGCACTAACAGCTCTAACAACGTCATTACTGTGTAATTACTATTAATGTGTGCGTGGGCACCCACCCCCTGGATAAACGATGTTCAGTTAAGTGCTGATGAACTTCCAGCAAGACTTGTACCAAGTGCACAAGACATCCTGGATTCACTGCTGAAGCTCGTCCAATCAATCAATCTTCAGACTGGGGTGGTGAATAAAAAAATGAAATAAATAAATTGTGTAAGAGCACGAAGAGATAACGTCTGGAAGGATTTAAAGTAACACGGAGGGAAAACTCCACTCCACAGGGAGTCTAGGCGAGGAAGGGGCATCCATAAGACTCTTGAAAAGTCATGGTTTGGAAGCTTGTGACCTAAATGTTTCTGAACATGTGGGATCCTTAAGCATATGCATGTACTGAAACACTCCAGAAGGTTCACTCATGTCAGAGACAGAGGACACTAGCATGGGGACAAGTGTTATTGTTGGATGAAGACGATAAGAGACACTCAGGACATGAAGTGACACTTCAACCTCAATGGCTCCACCTGGTCTCCAATCGAATGTGGTTTGGTGCCTGTCTGAGGTTAGTGGTGAGGCAAAATTGAATTTTATTAGAAATTGTATTATGATTAAATAAAAAAAACAACCAACCAACCTACAAAAATGTGCCAGTGAACTGAAACTCTCAGTACTATATATAGCCTAGATCAGGGCTATAATATATATTGATGTCTCAATAAAACTTTTCATTTTTTATGAATGATGCCACTGATGTGTCAGTCTTACATGACCCTGTGCACTTCACTGGGTTTTGTTCAGATATGCAAGCTTTCTAAAGAAATCAAAACCTAACTTGGCAAAGTAGCAGGATGAAATACTGCAATGGTCAATGTCATAAAGTGTGCTAACAAAGTGTGTTGCAGAGGTTTCGTTTTTTGGTAAATGTCCTGCCTTCCAGCTGAAAAGGAGATCTGGTTCTGCCACTTTTGATGCCACCCATGCGGTGAGGGTGAGCTGAGTTTGTTTGCTTCTTTTTTTTTTAAGCAAAATCAAGACTGAACCAAATGCCTGCTTGACCTTACAATTCTGGTACTCTTGGGTTAAAATAACCATTAAAGGTGCAGTGTTTATGATTAAGGGGGATTTATTAACAGAAATAAAGTATACTGTTTTCATGAGTTTATAATCACCTGTAATTATAAATTGTGTCCTTGTTAGCACAGAATGAGTGCTTAGTATCTACACTGCTCAAAAAAATAAAGGGAACGCTCAAATAACACATCCTAGATCTGAATGAATGAAATATTCTCATTGAATACTTTGTTCTGTACAAAGTTGAATGTGCTGACAACAAAATCACACAAAAATCATCAATGGAAATCAAATTTATTAACCAATGGAGGCCTGGATTTGGAGTCACAGACAAAATTAAAGTGGAAAAACACACTACAGGCTGATCCAACTTTCATGTAATGTTCTTAAAACAAGTCAAAATGAGGCTCAGTATTGTGTGTGGCCTCCATTTGCCTGTATGACCTCCCTATAACAACTGGGCATGCTCCTGATGAGGTGGTGGATGGTCTCCTGAGGGATCTCCTCCCAGACCTGGACTAAAGCATTCGCCAACTCCAGTGCCATGATGTCCCAGATGTGCTCAATCGGATTCAGGTCTGGGGAACGGGCGCTTCAATGCCTTCATCTTGCAGGAACTGCTGACACACTCCAGCCACATGAGGTCTAGCATTGTCCTGCATTAGGAGGAAACCAGGGCCAACCGCACCAGCATATGGTCTCACAAGGAGTCTGAGGATCTCATCTCAGTACCTAATGGCAGTCAGGCTACCTCTGGCGAGCACATGGAGGGCTGTGCGTCCCTCCAAAGAAATGCCACCCCACACCATTACTGACCCACTGCCAAACCGGTCATGCTGAAGGATGTTGCAGGCAGCAGATCGCTCTCCACGGCGTCTCCAGACTCTGTCACGTCTGTCACATGTGCTCAGTGTGAACCTGCTTTCATCTGTGAAGAGCACAGGGCACCAATGGCGAATTTGCCAATCCTGGTGTTCTCTGGCAAATGCCAAGCGTCCTGCACGGTGTTGGGCTGTGAGCACAACCCCCATCTGTGGACGTCGGGCCCTCATACCATCCTCATGGAGTCGGTTTCTAACTGTTTGTGCAGACACATGCACATTTGTGGCCTGCTGGAGGTCATTTTGCAGGGCTCTGGCAGTGCTCCTCCTGTTCCTCCTTGCACAAAGGCGGAGGTAGCGGTCCTGCTGCTGGGTTGTTGCCCTCCTACGGCCTCCTCCACATCTCCTGGTGTACTGGCCTGTCTCCTGGTAGCGCCTCCAGCCTCTGGACACTACGCTGACAAACACAGCAAACCTTCTTGCCACAGCTCGCATTGATGGATGAGCTGCACTACCTGAGCCTACCTGAGCCACTTGTGTGGGTTGTAGAGTCGGTCTCATGCTACCACGAGTGTGAAAGCACCACCAACATTCAAAATTGACCAAAACATCAGCCAGAAAGCAGAAAGGTACTGAGAAGTGGTCTGTGGTCCCCACCTGCAGAACCACTCCTTTATTGAGTGTGTCTTGCTAATTGCCAATAATTTCCACCTGTTGTCTATTCCATTTGCACAACAGCATGTGAAACTGATTGTCAATCAGTGTTGCTTCCTAAGTGGACAGTTTGATTTCACAGAAGTTTGATTTACTTGGAGTTATATTGTGTTGTTTAAGTGTTCCCTTTATTTTTTTGAGCAGTGTACACTGGTAGCAGGTCCTCTTCCAACAGAGGCCCCATGTTGAACCACTTGTTTTCTACAGTAGTCCAGAACAGACAAACCAAGCACTGGCTCTAGAGTTGTGTTTTTACATCGAAGCATCAGCTTGAATTTGGTGGCACTATAGCAGCTGTTGGAAGATGTAGAAAAAAGAAGAATTAGTCATTGGTGCTGGTGCTGTCTAGCCATTTTGTGCTGTGAGATGTTTCAGAGCCTAGATTTTCAAAAATGGAGGAAACGAAAAAAGTGAAAAAAGCGAAAACACAGATAAACACAATCAGGACAATGGCAGATAAACAACAGGTTAACTTGATAGATTCCAATGCACTCTTAGAAAGGAAAGGGTGAGCAAAGGGTATACAAATGGTTGCAATCTCCAAAATCACCCCTAGATGCCGCTAAATCTTACACAATACACCTTTAAAGTCAAACTGAATCAGAAACCATAACAAGGTATTACTGAATGTAATGTGCTATCAGTGGGGTGGTGGGGGTGGACTGAAACATGATATCATTTGTGAATATTATTTACCAACAATAATGCTGATGCACAGTGACATAACCAAAACTCAGAAACATTCTCAAAACAAGCTAAAGGCATTATTACATTCTGATCAAAGATTATGTGAAAACAAGAATTTTAAGAGGAGCCTAAATCAATACTCAAGCAATGAGTTAGTATTGATAATTGCACAGAATAATTACACAAGTAAAAGTATGTTCTCTAAAACAACTTTTTAATAGCTACTTCCAGCATTTGTCAGCATAGGATCTGAAGATTGTGTGGCCATATTGTTCTCCTTTTGGGATTTTTTGGGTCTAAAACACAATGTCAAAGATGTGACCAATCAGAAAGCAGCACAAATATTACCACTATTAAAACATACTGAAATTCAACATTAAAAAGGAATTAATAACTAACCAACTAACTCACCAATTTACATTAGCAGAAGTAAAAATACTAAAAAAAAACACTAAAGTACTAAAAATATTTGACTTATATACATTGATTACTTGAGTAATTGTGACTTGTTACTACCGACCTCTGAATAATAAAGACATCATCATCATCATTATTAACCGCTTAATCCAAATAGGGTCACAGTAGCAGTTGGGAGAGCAGAGAATCCCAGATGACCCTGTCCCCCGCAACTTCCTTCAGCTCATTCCCGAGGACCCCAAGCCGCTCCCAGGCCAACTTGGAGATATAATCCCTCCAGCGGGTTCTAGGACGACCCCGGGGCCTTATCCCAGTAGGCCGTGCCTGGTACACCCCCACTGGGAGATTGACGTCCAGGTGGCATCCGAATCAGATGCCCGAACCACCTCAACTGGCTCCTCTCAACGCGGAGGAGTAGTGGCTCTACTCCAAGCTCCTCACCCTATCAAATAGAGTGTAGCCTGCCACCCTACGAAGAAAGCTAATTTCCGCCGCTTGTATTCGCAATCTCATTCTTTCTGTCATTATCCACAGCTCATGACCATAGGTGAGGGTTGGGATGTAGACCGACTGGTAAACAGAGAGCTTTGCCTTATGGATCAGCTCCCTCTTCACCACTACAGTCCGGTACAATGACCGCATTACTGCTGCCGCCTGTCCCAGCCTGCAGCCGATCTCACAATTCCTCTTCCCATTACTCGTGAACAAGACCCCGAGATACATAAATTCCTCCACCTGGGGCAAGTCCTTTCTCCTTACCTGGAGCGGGCATGCCATCCTTTTCCGGGCTAAGACCATGGACTCAGATTTGGAGGTGCTGATCCGCATACCAACCGCTTCACACTCAGCTGCAAACAGCTTCAGTGAGTGCTGGAGGTATCCATGTGATTCAGCCAAAAGAACATTATCTGCAAATAGCAGAGACGCCACCCTCCGGCCTCCACGCATAATGCCCTCCTGACCTTGGCTATGCCTTGACATCCTGTCCATGAATATCATGAATAGGAGTACAACCCTGCTGAAGCCCAATGCTAATACTGAAAGGGTCCGACCTAATGCTGAGTATACAAACACAGCTCTCTACAGATCTCTACAGGGAGTACAGAGATCAAATGGCCCAGAGTAGTGGTACCCCATACTCCCAGAGGACTTCCCACAAAATATCTCGAGGAACCTAGTCGTAAGCCTTCTCCAGATCCACAAAACACATGTAGACTGGGTTGGCAAACTACCATGCCCTCTCAACAATCCACGAGAGGGTGAAAAGTTGGACCATTTCTCCACAGCCGGGACGGAATCTGCTTTGTTCCTCCTCAATCTGAGGTTCAACTATCGGTCAGTCTCCTTTCCAGCACCTTGGCATAGACTTTCCCAGTGAGGCTGAGCAGTGTGATACCCCGAAAGTTGGCACACACCCTCCAGTCCCCCTTTTTAAATATGGGGACCACCACCCCAATCTGCCAGTCCAAGGGTACTGTTCCTGAGGTCCATGCAATATTGCAGAGGCGTGTCAGCCACAACAGCCCCACAATATCCAGAGCCTTTAGCATCTCCGGACAAATCTCATCCACCCCCGGGGCCTTGCCACTGAAGAGCTTGCCAACTAACTCAGTGACCTCCACCAGGGAAATGGAGCTTCACATGCCAGAGGCCTCTGGCCCTGACTCCTGTGAGGGAGGCATGTCTCCCGGATTAAGGAGTTCTTCAAAGTGCTCCTTCCACTGACCAACAATATCCTCATTTGAAGTCAGAGTTTCTCCACCCTTGCCGAATACAGCTTGGGCGCAGCCACCCCAACCACTCCTGAGTCGCCGAACAGTTGTCCAGAACCTCCTTGAAGCAGACTGAAAGTATTTTTCCATGGCTTTGCCAAACTCCTCCCATGCCCTGGATTTTGCTTCTGCCACCATTGCAGCTGTCACCTTTTTCGCCTGTCAGTATCTCTCTGCTGAGTCAGGAGTCCTTCGGGCCATCCAGTGCCTAAAGACCTCTTTCTTCAGCTTGACAACCTCCCTCACCACTAGTGTCCACCAGGGGGTTCTTGGGTTACCGCCCCGACAGGCACACACAAGCTTTTGGCCACAGCTATGCCTGGCAGCTTCCACAATAGAGGTTTTGAACAGGGTCCATTCAGACTCCATGTCCCCTACCTCCCCCGGACATGAGAAAAGCTCTCCCGGAGGTGGGAGTTGAAATTATTCCAAACAGGGGCCTCCGACAGTGGTTCCCAGCACACCCTCACTATTCGCTTGAGCCTACTGGGTCTGACCATCAGTTTTCCTTGCCATCTGATCCAACTCACCACCAGATGGTGATCAGTTGACAGCACAGAAGTCCAATAACAATTCACCATTCGAGTTTAGATTGGGCAGGCCGTTCTTCCCAATCACGCCTCTCCAGGTCTCCCAGCCATTGCCAACATGAGCATTGAAGTCCCACAGTAAGACTATGGAGTCTGTAGGCGGGACCCTTTCCAGAACCCCTCCTACACCCTCCAAGAAGGCTGAATACTCTGACCTGTTTGGTGCATAAGCACACACAACAGTCAGAGTTTTCCTCTCTGTGATTTTAATTCGCATTGAGGTGACCCTCTTGTCCACCGGGACAAACTCCACCTACACGGCTGCCAGCCAGGGACTCATGAGTATCCCCACTCCCTCCCGGCGCCTCTCACCCTGTGCAACCCCTATCAAGGACTTTGGTTCCAGAGCAGACACTGTGCGTGGAGGTGAGCCCAACTATATGTAATTGGTACCTCTCAACCTCCTGCACAAGCTCCGGCTCCCTCCCCCCCATTGAGGTTACATTCCACGTGCCAAGAGCCAGTTTCTGCAGCAAGGGCCTAGGCCGCCAAGGGCCCCTTGCAAACTCCCACTGCCTGTGCAGCACGGCACCACTCCCCCATGCTGGACCTTGCGGGTGGTGGGCCTACATGGTCCCCCCACATTGCCTCTTCGGGCTGAGGCCGGCCAGGTTACATGGGCAGGGTAAACAGTATTTTATGGCCGTTTTTCATGGTGGGTTTTTTTTTTTTTGCCCTTCCTGGATCAGGGCCTTGTCGTGGCGGAAGGGCTTGTGTGGTCTAGGGATCTTCAGAGCTAAGTTGTCGGGAACGATATGCACCTGGTAGGGTCTCCCAGGGTGAACAGTTCTGGAGTGAAGACCCAGACTAACATGACACAAAAACGCACCAAATAAATAAATAAATAAAAATAAAGACATGACATTAGCAATTTTAGTCAGGGGCCTAATTGCATTTCATCACACAGCCAGTGGTGCCACCCCTGCTCATAAACATATAACATAATTAGTAGTGCTAAAATTAGTACATGAACTGAATGCATGGTTAAACCACAGATTTTCCTCATTAACTACTTTGTTCTGTATACACCCCGAGGCTAGAGCTTTTAACATTTAAACACTGGTCTCTTCAATTCAAAAGTGTTCACTTTGATCAAACACACTTAAAAATATGGTCCTTCAGATTGATGAAAAATGTGTTGTATATGGCTCTATATAGCACCAAAAAAGGTTCTTCTATTGGTAAAACACATCATTACAATAGCAGAACCCTTTTGTGCTATAAAGGACCATATCGAACATTGTGCATTAATCTGAAAAATATTTCACCATGCAATAAAATATTGAAGGATTAAATGCTTAAATTTAGAACACATTGTTCTAAATAGAACCACTGTTTTTACTAAAGAACCCTTGAAGAACCATCTTTTGCAAGTGTGAAGTCAGACCACACTGCCGACAAAACTTCGCAAGCAATTTTAATGCAAATCAGTTTCAGTATTACATCCAGCAGCCCTATTACACCTGATCAACTAGAAATACACCTCCAAGGGACTCGGGCCTTCCCAAAACAAATGCTATCTTCACAGAGAAAAAGACAGATATGTGTGTGTGTGTGTTTGTCTGTGTGTATGTGTGTGAGGAAATGGTGAAATCATGAAGGCTAATGAGCAGGGCTGAGGAGGCTTGTTGACAGTGCTCCTAATCCGCGCCACCTGCTCAAACACACCCGCCCCCCACCCCCCCGAACAGCAGCCCTGACTGTGAGAGAGTTAGCCGGGCCCGCGGGATGCTCCTCTCCTCCCCGCTTCTCTCGCTCCTCTTATCGGCCCTCCGCCCGCTCGCTAACGGCAAACGCTAATCGCCACGGAAAACAAATAGTGCTCAAATGTTTGGAAAAGGCCTCGGTGTTTGCACCGGGGCCTAACAAAATAATTTTTACAAGCTATCCGGTTGTGATTAGGGCTGGGAGAATTGAATTTCCACGACATTGATCATATTAATATTAGCCTAATTAATTGTGCTGTTTAACTTTGCCCATTTGTCACTGTGTACCTACCTTCAACACAACAGCACGCTTTGGCGGAGACAGAGCTTAGCCAACTTAACTAGCTTTCAGCGCTCTTTGCGTTTCACTCTCGGCCTTCTCTCCATCGGCCACCACGACCACACACACCTCACAAACTGCTGGGCGGTTAAGCCACCAGTTTTTGCCCATTCTGTCGCTTAATTTACGAGAATAAATTGCCCTCCTATGGGAAGATATTACCCCAAACCTCCGTGGTTAAGAAAATACGAGGAGTCTGTGAGGCGAGACTGTTTCTACAGGCCTACAATGGAAATATCACGACTTCGGGGAAAACCAGCTCACCTCCTCTCAGACCTTTGTAGGAGAGAACGGGCTGGTTAGCACGGTTGTCGGTTGGCGCGGTGCTCTTGGTCAGTGAGGGGAACTCTTAACAAAATGTCACTTTATCATGACCGCCGTTCATCTATTTTGTTGCGGGCTCTGAACAAGCTGTTCAGGTGGGGGAACTTTCCTCGAACCCCCCCCCTCTCAATTTAATAAAGAAAAGCATTTCTGAACATTGTGGTAATGAAGGGTCACTGACTTTTCTCCTAAACCCCCTAACAAAAAAGGAGATTAACATCAGTATGTCACTAAGAAGTCCTGGTGATTAATGAGAAAAGCATGAGTTCTACTTCTACACTTACAGACTGCTGTCCGAGTCCTGTGAATAGAGCTAGGCCTATATAAGAAAACAATGGGACCTTACAGAAATTCATACACTGCTCAAACAAAAAAAGGGAACACTCAAATAACATTCTAGATCTGAATGTTCTGTTCTGTACAAAGAATCACACAAAAATCAATGGAAATTAAATTTATTAACTAATGGAGGCCTGGATTTGGAGTCACACAAAATTAAAGTGGAAAAACGCACTACAGGCTGATCCAACTTTGATGTAATGTCCTTAAAACAAGTCAAAATGAGGCTCAGTACTGTGTGGCCTCCACGTGCCTGTCTGACCTCCCTACAACGCCTGGGTATGCTCCTGATGAGGTGGCGGATGGTCTCCTGAGGGATCTCCTCCCAGACCTGGACTAAAACATCCGCCAACTCCTGGGACAGTCTGTGGTGCAACATGGCATTGGTGGATGGAGCGAAACATGTAACCGTTTGTGCAGACACATGCACATTCGTGGCCTGCTGGAGGTCATTTTGCAGGGCTCTGGCAGTGCTCCTCCTGTTCCTCCTTGCACAAAGGCGCAGGTAGCGGTCCTGCTGCTGGGTTGTTGCCCTCCTACGGCCTCCTCCACATCTCCTGGTGTACTGGCCTGTCTCCTGGTAGCGCCTCCAGCCTCTGGACACTACGCTGACAGACACAGAAAACCTTCTTGCTAATTTCCACCTGTTTTCTGTTCCATTTGCACAACAGCATGTGAAACTGATTGTCAATCAGTGTTGCTTCCTAAGTGGACAGTTTGATTTCACAGAAGTTTGATTTACTTGGAGTTATATTGTGTTGTTTAAGTGTTCCCTTTATTTTTTTGAGCAGTGTATAATATTGTTTCTATAAAATGTTTAATTTGTAAAGTTCTTTTGTCTAAGTCTTAGGCCTTTTAAAGATAACCAAATTTATGTCAAGATGAAAATAATATAACTTTGAACCTCAACTATTCATGTACTAAATGTTTTTATTTAAAAATATTTCACTTTTCTTTTAACTTATATTTTAACTTAACAAGACTGGAATCAGTTCAGTA
Source organism: Pygocentrus nattereri (assembly GCF_015220715.1). Lineage (NCBI taxonomy): Eukaryota > Metazoa > Chordata > Actinopteri > Characiformes > Serrasalmidae > Pygocentrus > Pygocentrus nattereri. The sequence continues at coordinate 24,880,081 of NC_051220.1, forward strand.
AACAGAAAAAAGATTGTGATGTTTTAATATAGGCTGATGTGTTAATTGTGATGTTTTAATATAGGCTGATGTGTTAATTGTGATGTTTTAATATAGGCTGATAAAAGAAAAAAGAATTACGCCTTTAAATTGGCAGAATTGTACATTTCTTAAAGCTCTTTAGTGCAATAATAAACATCCCTGTTGTTGCCTGGAATAAATGACAGAGAGTGAAAACTGTGCACCTCCCATGTGTGTTCATCTCTGACCTAATCAAGTGAAAAACAGAGTAGTAGTAGAGTTATAAAGCTATACAACTTCAGCAGCTCATACTTTAAAATGTTAATTACCTAATTTTGTTATTAGCATGTTGTCTTCAAAAAAATCACAATACTTTGTAGAAGAGATGATATCAAGCAGCCTTAATGTCAGCTGACCAGCATATAAATGTCTCAGAATAAACATATGGGATCAACCACTGGACATAGTTCATGAGAAGGTCCACCTGATCCTCTCTAGTGGCCAAGCACCAAGGTCAGATCCATAAATCTCCACAGATCCTGAGGGTTAAAGTTCAAACTGAGTCGCATGACACTGCATACATCACTCCCTGATTAAAATACCGTTTACACTTAGAAGAATATTGGGTCTTGAAAAAACATTTAGATGCTTGCAGCTTCCAACCAATCCTGTAGATAGACAACCGGACTAGACAGGTCAAGTCTGTGCAATCCAAAACCTACCAACTGGCCTTCTGTGGACTGAATTTGGCCTAAATTTCATATTTATGCTTATATGGTTTCATGTATGTTTTAATGCTTGAGATGTTTTATAGAAATTTTCTACAATAGGTCATCTGAAGAGGCTTACATTGCGTTAACTGGGCATTGAAACTCACAGAAATAAGCCATAAGAAAGCGTTTAAACAATCAGTTTCAAAACTCACTGTTAGGAAATTCATGTATTAAGATTGCCTACATGACAAATATTCTAAGTGCTTATGTAGCCTTGTTCAGTGCCAAAAGTACAGGCAGATTGTTGCACTTGTATCTTTCCATTCTAGAAATGGTGCTATTTGGAATTAAATATTTTTTGTACTCATGACACAAATAACCACAACTATCAGCCTCCTACAGAGTTTGGTGCTGTAGAACATTAATACTAAAAGCTGCACCCAACAAATAAAGTGTGCTGAACAACAACTTCAGTAATCACAGAAAAAACAGGTGAAATGTGAATTAACTACAAAATCGGTGATGTGATCATTTGGGGCCTATATCTATATCCAGTATTTTTGATGCCTCTGCAGATATATAAACATTTTGGCATTGCAGGCAAAGGTAACACTTATTTCTGTAGGGCTACAACATCAGTAAAATCAATAAAATGTAGACATTAGAGCACTGAAGCCCAGCATCACCTAAACATTCTGCTCATCTACAATACAGAAGTCATCAAATATTTGTTTGAAATACTGGTCAAATCTGTCTAATCATTTTTTCTAGGCAGTTGATTCCAACATCATTGTGCATCCCTAAATTAAAGCTGCATTATGTAAGATTTGTTCAAATTGAAGAAAAAAAAAAAACTCCTAAAAATCTGCTAAATGATGGTGTTCTTGAGCTGTTGTGAGTCTCCTAGTAAAGCTTGAAATACTCATTCAAAAGTCAGAGCTGTTGGGTCAGATCTGGCAGGTTTTTAGACCACCTCAGACATTTTTACATATTGTCATTACAAGCACAGACTCAAAAGAAGGTCTGGCTCAATATAGGCTAGTTTCTTGAGAAACACTGGTGGGGTGTTGCTCACAGTGCTGAATGTGAGTGAAAGGAAGGAGAGATATCACTGAATATGGAGACACTTGTGGTCAAAGCAAAGAAGCGTAGAACGGAACAGACCCAGCAAGCTAAAAGGGAGCATGACAGAGATTGGGCCAAGACCAGAACCAACACATTGCTTTTCAGTCAAGCCAATGGCAACAGCGCCGTGACCTGAAGGGACTTGGAGAGAATTGGCTTTTTTATTGCTGGATACATAAGTTATTTTGGCTGCTTGTTAGGTAGCTACTGATAATAGCCAGCCAAACTATTACTGTTGTGGAATTTAATGTTACCTTGTAATGTAATGCAATGTACCTGTGTAATTGTGAAGATATTTTAGCTGTATACCTGTGAGCTTGCTAATTCGCTTATATAAGCCAATTACTTGGCTAATAGTGCTTTTCTTTTGCTTCACAGTTTGTTCTCTGGGAATCCTGTGAAGTTGTTTTAGCTGATTTGCTAATATTAACTGATTACTTTGCTAACAATTCAGAATTCATTTTCTATTCTTTAATAAACCAGGCCAGGCATTATTCTCAGACAATTTCCAGTGCTACCACTCAGGGAAAGGGATTACAGCACAGCCCACACTACAAAATGTTTTTCCACATGTTTTGTGCAGTTACATATTTCCACCAGAGATGTCAACAGTTCTCCAAATTGGCCAAACTTATAAAGTGTGGCTTTAACAATATAGTACCCTTCAAGATGATTGTGGCATGCAACCATAAGTCACTAGTCCTATGGGACAACATGATAAATTTCAAAATTACAACATTTTGTTTAACAATTCAATTATTTATTCAATGACTTCTGTTTTAAGCAGTGACCTGTTCATTGTAGTGTAGTGTATTGTACTGTAACTTTTGTTGCTTGATCTTGACTATGTTGAATTAACTGCATATATAAACTCTGTAACTTGCACACCAAGCACAGAATTCATATTAGATTTCTATTAAGTCCTATGTCGGGAAGAGAAAAAAAAAAAATTAGCTGTTGCTCATTAGTAAGTTAGCTCATCATTCTTTAGAGCAGCTTGCTCAAGTGTCTCCAGTGCCAGCAGAGCCACAAATATTTGGTTCAATAAAAACAAATGGGTCTCTTCTCCTTCAGATCTCTGCAGAATTTCAAATCTGGTCCACTGTAGTTCATTCAGCTTCACCCACTCCACATCAAAATCCACAGAAACATAAAGCGACCCTCTTTACAATGTTCTCTTTTTACAGATCAATATCACCTGTATTAAAATAGGCCTTAAAAATTGTAATGCAAGGACAATGTGAGGTGAAGAATATATTCCAAATGAAATGTTGCACATTTGCATATGCAGTATACTGGTTAAAAGATGAGATTAGAAGGCAGAAAGCAAATTCAGAAATAAAACAGATGGAGTGGGGCATATCCATAAATATTCACTGTTCAGTTAAGGTGGGACCACACAGTCTCACATCCATAGAGAGATTGTTAATTTTAGGAATAAAAGAGTCCAAGAGCAACTCAGTTTGGCAGTAGTGCTTTTTCCTACCAAGTGGGCTGTTCTGATTGGACGGCTGTGTGGTAGGCTGTGCAGCACACAGGCAGTCATTAGCTAAAATGGCGGCCTAGTCTGGCCGAGCGATAGTCTGCTCTAAGCTGCACAAATGCATGTAGGAGGTTCCTGTCCAGGTTGGTCAGCTGCTCTCCGGAGCACACCTGTTTCAGGTTATCAGGAGCAACAACCAGGAGGTTACACAAAGCGTGAAGTGTATCAAAGAGCTGCAGGACCAGAGAAACCTGAGAAAGATAAGGAAACAGCTGTTACTTCCCTGTTATGCCGGGTTGATCTAATGCACAAATGGTAAAAGGGTAAATAACAAAATCAACTGTTTAGACAAATAACATTAGGCTGTGACAAATATTCAATAAAATATGATGCATCAGTAGAAAAGTACAGACATTCAAATAATCAATATTTAACTACTTTCAGGAAAACAGAAATGAATGAAGTACTCAATATTAAAGTTTTACAGCTCTAATTTGAGGCAATACATTTCTAAATAAGTTTCCTACCACTCAGAACTGCTATCTAGCTGGATATTAATGAGAATATGCTAGTTATCTAGTTGTTCGGAGCAAGAAGGGATACAGCTGATGCTGCCTAACAACTTTGTGTTGCCAGATTTTATTATTTTAATAAATAAAAAAGCATAACAAATTAACATAATTAATGAAATGAAAAAAGCTACTTAATAATTTAGTCCCATTACCAGTTGGGACGCAATGCAAAATGGAAATAAAAACAAAATGCAACAATGCACAAATATTTTAAACCTTATTATCTGAAAATAGTACAAAGGTAACATATCAAATTTTTAATTAAGCAGCACTGCATTAAAAACAGACATATCTGACTACGTATAAACAGGATCCAGAAATGCCGCCGCCTTCCCAGAGCCAGAGTTCTTTTAACACGGACTGAGGCAAAGCGTAAAAGTGCCCTGTGGCCTGATGAATAAAACTTTGAAATTCTTTTTGGAAATCACAGACACTGTGTCCTCTAAGCTAAAGAGGATATGGACCATCTAGCTTGTTATCCATGATGAATGGAGGTGTATTAGTGCATATCTGTGAAGGCACCAGTAATACTGAACTATATAGAATTTTTGGTCCAACATATTCTGCCATCCATATGACGTCTTTTTCAGAGAAGGCCTTACTTACTTCAGCAAGACAATGCCAAACCACATTCTGCATGTATTACTACAGCATGCTCTATAGTAAAAGAGTTCGGTGCTAAACTGGCCAGCCTGCAGTGAGACTGGTCACACATTGAAAACACTTGGCGCTCTATGAAATGAAAAATACAACAAAGGAGACTCTGAACTGTTGAGCAGCTGAAATCCTATATTAAGCAAGAATGGAAAAACATTTCACTCGCTACAGCAGTTGGTCTCCTCAGTTTCCAAACGCTTACAGAGTGTTGTTAAAAGAAGAGGAGATGGTGGTAAAAATGCCCACGTCCCAACTTTTTGGAAATGATGCTGGTGCTGGCATCAAATTCAAAATAAGAATATTTATATTTTTAAAATAATACATTTTCTCAGTTTAAACATCTGATATGTTGTCTTTGTACTACTGTCAATTAAATACAGGTTTTAAATGATTTCTTCACATAATTGCATATACATTACATTTTGCATAGCATCCCATCCTTTTGGTAATAGGGTTGTGAGAAGAACAAGAAGTAGGAGGAGGAATGCACAGATCCAGCTTTCTCTTTCTTGATACTAATTCCAATATCCAGACTCATAATATCAGCAGAAACTGAATACTGATCCAAAATTTTTCATTTTTTAAGTTTTAATTCGGCTCCCTCATAAGATGTATAATGTGAATTATTGGTAATTAAGAATTATTAAAGTGAGGTACACTGTTTCATATTCAATTGTCTTACTCTAATTTATTGTAAGGCTATGAAGTCTAACCGATCACTGTAGAGATTTTAATTATCATCTTATTATCTCAATTTAAATATTTTAGCCTGTCTTAAATTGATAAAAATGTAAAATATGGTGGCAAAGCCCTCCTGCACAGGGCTTTTACCCTGACATGTGATCATGCTGTGTTAAAAGGGGCTTTTATTTTGACACTTTTGACATGCTTTGTAGAGAAACTGCCCTTGCACCTCAAACAAACAGGTTTGCCTGCAATTTAAATTTTCATAATAGCTATATTAAGAGTATTTAGTTTCATGGATAAAAACACAATTTTTTTGGAATTGGACAATTTTGGAATTACATTTCCATTTTAAGGAAGGGGACTAAGAAACACCTTTGATAGTAGATCAGTCGCATCTGCTGCTATTCATTTAATAAAATTATTATCTGTGCATCACTTGAAATAGTAATAATAATTTTAAAAAAAATACATAGTCCCTTTTTTTATTCATTGGAATGAAACATATCTTGAGCTATTCTTATCCTTATAGGACACACAAATATTTGAGATAGCATTCAATAGAACATCTGAAAATTAAAATATTTGAAAGCTGCTGCCCTTATTAACACACGACCTTTGACCCTTGACCTCTCCTTACCCGAAAGTCTTTGGCACAGCGGCGGTACTCTGCCACATCACAGATGGCCAGCATGCCCCCCATGTAGTTGTAGCTGAACTGCTGCAGGTGCTCATGGATGAGCCTGTGGAAACGCACGCCCAGCTCGGTCAGGACCGTATCCACATTCTTCCCATCCATAGACCTCCGCACGCGCTCCACCTGCTTACTCACATACGCACACACCTTAGAGCATGCCTGAAGAGACAAAGCACAGCAGTTAGATAAACAGTAGCACATTAGTAATGACTCCAAATATACATTATACCAGAATTTGTGACAGAATTCAGAAATCGTTCTTTCGATCTCTTACTGTAGTGTACTGTATCATGACATTGTTCTCATCTTCTGGCCTGAAGTCAGTTTTCTTCTGCTCAGTGGCCAAAATGTGCTTCATCTGACCAATCATGCAATTTAGTGTCCTAAAAACAAGCAACAAAATGAACAAACTTACTGACTGATTAAATGTTTTTTTTTGTTTTAATCCAAAGCTACCATAATCAACAATATTTATATAAAATATTTATATAACACTGTGCAATACTGAGAATGCTGTACTGGATATTGTATATACTACATACGCTGAGCACTTTTTTGCTACCTGAAAACCATTTGGTGGAGGAGATCATATTTAAATTCTTTGTTCTATACATATTCAACAAACATGAATAACGTATTTAACTGACAGTGTAAATTACTATGATCTCAGTGTTTTAAGTTCTAGCACAAAACATCCAGCCTTAACAGGTTCAAGCTCATAATGGACATTCAGGTTTCATAATGAAAGACTAACCGGTCAATCCCAGTGTCCAGCTTCACTTCCATCTGCTCAATCACCTCCTTCTTCTTCTGCAAGCACTCCGTCAGCTTAGGAGATGAACTACAGGAGCCACAGAAGGTGATAAGAGCCAGTGAAGGCCAAACAAAACCAAAAAAAAACACTCTCCACCATAGAGATGCATGTAAGTAGCCTTTTAATATTCACACTCACCTAATAAGAGGCATGAGGTGATCATTAAACTGCTTATCAAAGAGGTGAAAGATAGTGTTAGCCTGCTGGACCACATCCAAGAAGTAGAGGTTGGCAGTTTTGGCATCTGCAGAAGGAATAGCTGTGGAGGAACAAACAATCATTTCTGTTAACAGTTCACAAGCTAATGCAATATTATGCATTATATGATGGCCTTCTTACCTGAAAGGCCAATCTCCAAGGCATAGTCAATATGATCCACACAGAGGTGCTCTACCAAGAGCAAGAAGATAGAGTAAGCATTCTTAGGAAGGTCAGCTGGGTCAGACAACTGTGAGGAAAGAAGTAGATGTTATGCTAAATAGCAGTAGCTAAACCTCCCAACATTTAACAGGGAAAAGAGTCAACAATAACACGAAATGTTCTTTGCCTTGTGACATCTCTGGAAGGCATGGCGTGTCTCCTGCAGCAGGTTGACCACAACTTCCTGTGAGAGGAAAGTTTCTCCATGTGTGTCAATACTGGGGCCCAAGGGCAGATTTGTGCGCTGTCTGATCCTCTCTTTCAGCTCCTGGATACTACATGTGTATGTGAGAGAGACAGAGTGAGCAAGTGTTGCTCCCCAGGCACTTTCAAAGGCACTCAAACACTTTTTGCAGAGATCAGCAGGAATGTCACCCGGTCCTGGGAGACTACAGCACTACACCGTACATGTAACGTACACTTGTCATTAATGCTGAAAAGGAATTCAACTAAACCAGGTGTGCTACAGCAAAGACAATACTAATCTGGGCAAAGCTGTGTTCTTCAATGCCTTGAAAATGGGCACCAGGGTTGGATGATACAGACAAGTACCAGCAAACACATCAACGTAATTAACAAAGTAACCAATATTGTGACATGGTTAAAGACTGGCCTGCATTCTTTTGACCAAAATGATTTACTTTCATTAGATCATACGCATGGCTTGTAAGTCAAAGACACCTGCAGAAACTAATTCTCTAAAAGAATTCCCACATATCACAGAAAACCTTTTGGAAATAGAGAGTTTTAATGTTGTATGTAAACAGCGTTTAAGTTATGCACAATTAATTTCTCAGTGCATATATAGTAACCAAACTGCAAAAATAGAACATTTCTAATTCACTGTTTTTGTAATGAAGGGTGTGGAACTGAGGGCCTGAGTCTAACCCAGTTTGGTGATTTCCCTGCTCTGGACACAAAGTGGAGGGAAAAGAGAAAATGGTCATGTAAAATTTAATTAGCACTGGTTTTGTCCATAAAACCATATAAATGGTATAAGTGTAACTCTGAGAACAGAATAAAATAGACCAAAATCGGGGAGATGGGCTCCTTAAAGTCATACAGACTTGTTGATGTGGCTTAGGGCACAGCAGGACTAAGGCCCGAAACATATTCTACACAAGGACGCGAAAACAGACGCTTCAAGCTACGCAGACGGGATATCGCGAGTAGTTACGTTCAAAAATGTGTCACAATGCAGCTCATAAAGTGACGCAAGTGCGAGCTGCATTCTGAGTGTTACAGCAAGGGGCACTATAACGACAGCCAAGCCTGACCAAACAGTCTTGTACCGCCAGCGTGCTTTCTCAACTGCCATAGCAGACGACCATTTAAGTCTAACGCAAAGATGCCATAAAAAAATATGATTAACTATCGCATTTCAAATCCAAGAGAAGGGGTAAAGCAGCTCACTCTCCTCTATTGTCCACGTTTAACAGTTGAGGCTGCTGGAATAAGCCTCTCTGTACTCCTTCGCCCCATTCAGTACTGAGTATTTTAACCTCCACAGGAATGTAAGAGCACATGGTGAGTTTGTACAAAAGGACTGAGCATTCACATTTGCATTTGCATCCTTGAGTTCAGCATGTTTCTGGCCTTACTGTGCATCATAAAAATTAACAAAACTTGTAGCTGAACAGCGGGCAGACGCTTTAGGTAGCGATGTGCCTAATTATGACTCCTCTGTATGCATGGATAGCAAAAACTACTTTAATGTTGCTTCCTTTTATTAATTACTAAAAATCTTAAATTTCCTAACTGAAGCACAAATGACCATATGTCCACAAAGATGCACGTGAATAAGAAGGAGAGTCAAGATTTTGTGGGCGAGGCAGAACACAACAGCTGTTGTATAATGGCTGCCTGCTGTGCTCAGCTATGTGAAGTTGTATTAACTTTTAAAATCAGTATGTCAAACTGTGCCCTAAACCATATCAACAGGTGAAGATCTGGATGGGGCTTAAGGAGGTTAAGAAAAGCTGAAGGGATGTATTTGAAAAGATTTGAGTGACCATTGACTTATATTGTTTGTTAGCAATATCAGCCTCCAGCATTAGACTAAAGCAGCAAACGTAAGACACCAAACATGTCTCAGCTAGAAAACTGACTTCCCAAATCGTATATTTAACAAATGATATATTCCCCCTGAGTAACAATATCTTCTCCTGATATTAGGTTAAATATGCAATTTTGTGGTATTATAATATTATAGTACTACTCTTTCACTGATAAGTATAGGATTGAAAGACAAATGGTTCAATTCTTGAAACGCTGAGTGGAAATTTGGTAACTACTGGTTACGACTTCAAGAGCTGAAGAGAAGTTCAAACATGTTAGATTAACTATCAGCACAATTACAAAGTGACAGAGGAAACCTATCATGTCTTGATTTCCAGTCGATGGGAAATCTGTGAGAAAAAAACGTCACGTCACTTCTGGATGTCCTAGATGCATCACTGATTGAATATGAGTGGCAGCTTAATCAACGGGCTGTTAGAAATGGAAAACAGTGGAGTAACTCTTTACTAGAGCTCACTACTAAAAGAGTAACTGTGAAACTGTTACAGGTTAAACTGTATGCTAATGTGCTACATGTGTTACAATTGCACCAGAACGTAACTGCTGCGCTGTTTAAGGTGGAACGGAAAATCTGAATAAAAACTTCAGCCTCATCAGAAAGTGTTCATGCAAATTGCCATTAGGTTAGAGCTAATAAACTAATAGAATCCTACAGGGGTGCTTACAGGATTTAGCTTTATAGTCAAATTAGTTTTTCTCATGTTTTGGCAACTCTGAGTTTTGGCAATTTAAAGGCCTAGCTCTTAGTGACATTTTAATACTAAATACAACAATACTCCAACAATACAGACAGACATCATCAGCGTTTAAAATGCTTCTTACCTCCCAGTGCCTAGTGGTCGTTTTTGGTGGTTCTTTGAGTCATAGTATCTCTGCAGAATTGAGGCACTGCGGGTTTGTAGATACTGCTGCTCCATGTCTATGTAGCTGTCCAGGTAAGTGGAGAAGATGCTTTTAATCAGTTTGGACAGAAAAGTGTGTTTGTCTGAGCCCAAGTTAAACTCTGTTAGCTTAGCAGCCAAAGCCGTCGTCCTGAAAACAGAGGAAACATGGTTTGTAATTGAGAACATTGCTCAAACAAGTAACCAAAAACAGCCAAAATGATATTTAAGCATTTTGGACAAAAAAGTAGACAACAACAATAATAATAATAACAACAATAACAATAACAATAACAACAACAACAACACATTTTAAAAGGAAATTTTTGAGCAGTATACCTGGTGTAGAGGTCATAGAGGTTTTTGAGGTACTGCTCCAATTCAGTGGGACGAGTCTCAAGTGTTTCTCTTACATGAGCCTGAAAGCATATAACTCAGTCACTCCAGGCCCCAGACAAACAAACCATGTGGTACTATTCATATCATTTATATCAGTATGTATATAAGTCATAGGAGTACCTGTAACTTATTCTCAAAGATGTTTTGGATGAGTTTGGCCATCACCATTTCTGGGCTGCTGAAGACCTCTCCCACTTGTTTATTGACTCGCTGACACAGAAGAGCTGTGTCTTCAAACACATCATTTTGCATGTACGCACCCTGAGAAAGAAGTTTTTTTTAAGTAACCTGCTCCACGCAGCTATACGTTTTATATACACTAACATTTATACTCTTTTGCTAGAAATATTTTGAATATGTAGCCCAAAACAAGGCCCACCTCTTGGCACTGTTTGATGTAGACATCTATACAATGGGCATACCCCTGCAAAACGAGGCAGAGAGAACATGTGAGACAATCACCCGAGAAAATGAACAAGGACTACAGTACAGTCTATATTTGTGTCTGACCAAAAACTGTCATGGATATAATCAAATTTAAATAATTTAATGTTTAAAATTTAGTTTAAAAACTCAAATTTATAGACCATTATAACAAAATTTCTGATAGACCATCCTCAAGTTCTATTCAAACCACCATTACCAAGTACAGGTTCTTAAGTTTTTCAGCTTCATTTTTTCAATATGGATTAAATTGAAAATTACAATTTTCAGTTTTTAAGAGAAATCTGCAGAAATAATTTTCCACACCTCCAGAGTTGTTTGTTTCTGGTACTGTTTATCTCATAGTGATTGTTTTGGTTGTCTACTAGGTATTGCATGGTTGGTTAGAATCCCATTTCCTCTGTATCTTTTAATTTGTTTTTTGAACTGCAATTTGGGAAACTCCTGTTTTTTCCACTTCTATTCCTTTGATTACCCCTTCCTTATGCAAGTGAATCATCTTGAACTTAATGATCTTTTTGACTGCAAATCAAACAAATGAAGGGTAGTCTCTGATTTTTGCACAATACTATACCTTCATATAAGACATTTTAATTTAAACTATGCTCTAAGAAACTGTTATGATTGCCACTTTGTCAGTTTTCTATTTTCACATTTCCTAAACTCAAATTACCAACAGATGCTCACAAAGTCTTAAACGCCACATTTAAAAACTGTGATCAATTATTCCTAACATTCTTTGCAGTTTCTTTTCTTTAGCTGTTTAATTGGTTTCTGTTAATTAGCTCATATTTTTCTTTTTTTATGCTGTAACATGCTAAAGGCTAGGTCTGGATGAAGCTATATAACCATGGGAATATAATTTTCTGTTATACTGAACAGAATGATTCAAGATAACCTTTTCAGTCTGTACTGCTATATAGGTACAGGTATACTGCCAGCGTAGCAGTCAGTGTAAGGTGCATGGTAAGCCCATGTGTATCAAGTGTTTTACTGGTGATATCTAGCTCAATACCAATAATTTAATTTGACCTTAATACCAGCAGATTATATCAACTGACTGATATATTGCTTGGGCCTTAGTCTACACAATGATATGCAGGTGTTACAAGGAGCATTAACACTGAGAAGGCCTCTACCGCACCTTGAAATGTAGTAGGACTGCAGCCACTTCCCTCATGCGGCCAATCTCTCCCCTGCGCTGAGCTGCTGTGAATTCTTGGATCAGCTGCCGTTCCAAGTCATGGTATTTACCTTAGAGACACCACACACATCCCATAGTAAATAGGTTTTAACACATACAAAGTGTCTAATGGGCTCATACTAATACTGTAAGTCTAATTCTTGTGATACTAATCCAGTCTATTGCTATAAAGCACATCTGGATTTAGTCATGTTTCCTTTCACAAATAATGCCCTTTTATTTACTGTATAAAAGAAACCACTGCTTACTTGCTATCTTGGCCTTGACATCAGCAAATCTGGATGAGAATGGAGGAGAAAAAAAATAGACAGGGAGAAATACAAGGAGACAAATATATACAATCTTCCAGAAGATCTTCCATTTCAAACACATTGAAAATTTAAAAGTATGATGTATCTGCCCTGTATAGCCCTTTATAGAGCTCAACTGCCTCACATATTGCTTACCTGTCAAACGGCAGCTCCTGGGCAATCAAGTGCAACTTCTGAATGATGTCAGCAGCTTCTTTTATCTGCACAGGATGAAAAGGAAACAGATAGTGATGATAAGAGATAGTGAGAGCGAGAAAGGAAGAGATGGGCACCTTGCTGGCAAGTGAAAAAATTGACATGAGAAATGGCCTCAGGCAATGGCCTTAAACCTGAGGATCAGCTTAAAGTAAATCTCTCTGTGTCCCCCCTCCCTTCACCCCTCCTTCCTCTTGTCCAGTACAGAGCTGATAAGAGCGAGCTCAGCTTCAGTACACCTGCGCCCCATCAGCAGCAGCTCCACTAACTCCCCACTCTGCCTGGCACCACCCAGCCAACTCTTCACTCTCACTTTCATATAACTATTATGAATGAGCTACAGTTAATCCCATAGCAGCCTCGCTAAATCGCCTCCCATAATCTGTCCCAATGGGCAGGCGGGAGGTCTCGCCAAAACAGGAACCCTGACAAGAACTCCCCACCTCGCTCTTCACCCCCTAACACACAAGGAAAAAAAAAAAAAAGGATCGGAAAAAGGCTCTGCGGTCCACACATCTTCTGTTCCCCCGTCTGCTATTCCTGCCTGCCTCAGCTAACATCATTACTGTGCTCCCGTGAGGTGGATCCAGCCTTTTTCTGCTCTCCTCGCCGAGGTTTTCTAAGTATCTGTCCCCCAGCTAAGATTAGCTAAATCCCATGTAAGTGATGTAGCCATCTCCCTGCAGTGGGGGTTTTTACCAGCGCTTGTCTCCACACTGCCTGGGCCTGGCCCTCCCTTTCACAGGGATTAGCCCAGCCTTCGTTCTCTCCATTTCCTCTCCCTTTTTTTAACCCCCCTTCAGCTATTCACTAGCAGCTCTTCTCCCTGTCCCCTCTTTTCTCTTCGGGAGGTGGGCTGCATTTAAGAAATATTTAAACGTCTGCCGGGTATATTCCCACACGTTTCTCAGGAAGCGTGTTGGTGGTCTAATGCTAATAGCATCTCAGATGTAATACTTGCCACCCGTGGTTGGTCACACCACAACTCCTGAGACTGACTTGAGAGATAAACTTATGAAGGGCATTTCCAATTAAGTTGGCATGTATCAACATTTTACGCAGATCAAATCTATTAGCCTGTGGCATGTGTAATGTTAAAATGTACTGATACCTTATGACAATACAGTTAAAGCTGGTTTAATCCTTAAAAATGTTCACATATAACAACGGGTTGATGAACAATATTGATATCATAACTAGGTAACATTTATTTTTTAGTACTGACAAACTATATAAAACTTGACAAATCCTCAGGCACAATTTTCCACTATGACACTACTTTCACAGTTTTAACCTTTATTTCACCTCATTAGTAAATTATCAAACCCTTTCTAGGCCAACTCTAAGCAAGTTCAAAGTAAACTCTAAGCCATGCAGCACTGTGACACTCATTTGTGACTCTCTCATCTGTTCATTTGTAATGTCAGAATTATGACCTTATCAGGGTTGTTGAAGACGTCACTGCGCAGTTCTCCATCTAGGAACTCGTTGAAGTAGGTCATGAGTCTCTGGGCCTCGACAGCTCTCTGTCTTGGAGTGTTTACTCCTTCCAGCTGGTCTCCAAGGTGACATACCTTCGTAGCCACATAGCTGATGTGGTCATCCAGCTCCTGGAAGTGCAGGAAGGCCACCTATGAAAAGAGGCAGAGGTTAAGGCTAGCGTAGCAACTCAGGCATACCTGGCTCACTTCATTAAGCCACAATCAATCCATGATTGCTTCAAACCTGGTTGCTCCTCTGAAGCTCCTGAACCTTGTGTGCAAACTCCTTGGCCTCCCGGTGGCATTGCTGTTCAAGCTTCTCCACTTTTCTCTGGATCCTCTCATCCAGCTGCTTCAATTCTTCTATGTGGTTCTCAAACTCTTCAAGCAACCTGAGAGAACAGGGATCACAATCAGTATGTTTATCCTATAAAAAAAAACACTTTACTTTCAATGCAAAGCAACTGGATCAACTATAAAAGGAAAAGAATCAGGTTAAGAGGCACAGATACAGAGGTTTCCAATTTATCTCATATTTTCAGTTTCCAATAAAATGAACAAAGTTACCAAAGTGTAAAGGCTGCATAATAAACAGTGGCCCACAAAAAAATTGGACATTTGTTCTACACATAAAAATGCATTAATGTTCATTGTGTTAGGAAACAAAATGTCAAAACATTTATTTTAAAAGAGACCACTACAATTCATTCTCCAATCCATTCACTCATTTATTCATTCTCCTTTTGGCAAAGTTTTCATTCAAAAGGCAGCTGGCTTGCTTCATATCAATTGAGTAGTTTTAAAATGTCTTTATACACCTCAGAGTTCATGTACTTATCAATGAACACAAAATCACTGACACCACTGTAGGAAAAACAGCCCCTTTAAATGTTTCTACCCCTGTGCTTTACAGTTAGTCTGGTTCAAATTCTTCTCCAGACTTTCTTTACACAAAACTATGTTACAAGTGTTTTTCTCAAAAAACAAATAATCTGGAAAATATTTTATGAAAAAACCTAAACAACTTTTAAAGGTTACCAGTGTTTTACCCAGTGTCCAAAAACATTTTTAGAACCACTCTATTATTTGTTAAACATTAATGCAATGTTGGCCTTTGCAAT
Source organism: Pygocentrus nattereri (assembly GCF_015220715.1). NCBI lineage: Eukaryota > Metazoa > Chordata > Actinopteri > Characiformes > Serrasalmidae > Pygocentrus > Pygocentrus nattereri. The sequence goes on from NC_051220.1 coordinate 24,895,361, forward strand.
CCTAATACTGCAGACTGTAATATGGACTTTTTTTGCATTTGAAGCATTCTAAACAAATCTCAGACATTTGTTGCACAGGCCACAATATGGTATTTTGTCAGTTTCCTGCATCCCTAATAAGTGCTCTAGAATGTTGATTATCTTGCTCAGATAATCCTTTTAGACCAGGTCTCAAACATCTGATATACATGATATACTGTAACCTTTCATCACCACATTGTCTTAATGTACATCAATAATGGCCATTGCTAAAGTTCTGAAATATCTAGTTCCAATCAGAACATCAGAAAAGTGTGCAGAAGTACAGCAAGTCTATTTTAAAAAAAAAAAAAAAAAAAAGTGTATTTACTGCGCTGGCAAAACACCTAATTGCCTGTTACCATAAACTGCAACTCCTCTTAAAAATGTCCTTTTTGTGATATGCGAGTGTGCGTACGAACCCTCACGCACTACTAAGAGCTTTGTCAGCTGCATTTCTAAGCACTTGCAGGACAGCAGTTGTGAAAAGCTCCACGTCAGCATATTTGGATTCTCTGGGTGGTAGAAAAACCATTCCAAAGTGATGAGTGTATAATCTCATATCACAATAATTCCTCCAACGCTGGGTGCAGCTTAGGGTCTTTTCCCCTCTCTCACTGAAATTCGTTCTCTTCCATCATTTGTGAGTCAGTGGTTCAGCAGCTCATACCAGCCTCTCCACGGTTGGTTATTTGAAATGTTAGTGTTAAATTTGGGCTGATGTTTTTGCATTGCCAGTCCAACAGCTTTAACACACTGCTCTACATCGCTGTAAGCAAATTGTTGTGCACATATCCAATATAGCAAAATAAAAATTAAATAAATAAAAACCAAACCTTGTGAATGAATGTCAATTAAAGAAGGTGGAATAAAGTAAGAATCCCATATATAATAATCAAACTCAACCAAATGCAAAGATCACTAAATCAAAGCAGGTTTACTAAATTGACAGACACAGAATGTATGACACTGTGTCGATATCTATAGTTCATTCAGCATACTAAGCTAAGGTCCAACAATTTTGTAGTATGCCAGAAGCCATTACTGGTTATAATCCTTAGACATATTCCCCAAACCCATTGTGTTATACGCAAAAACCTTTACAGAATGTAATAATGTTCCTGAAAGAAACTATAAACAATATTCTGAGTCTTACTTTTTTGGGTCAAACCCCTCAGCTCCTCCTTTAGAACCCCCACCTGGAGTTCTCCAAGCCAGACGCTCAATGTACTCATCTGCATCAAATGGTTCCTATGAAAATAAGCAATTCATAAATGCAAGACCCCAACTAACCTATCCAATCAAAAATGTAATAGAGCTAATGTATAACTGCAGGCATAACGTTAATGAACCTTAAAGAGCATGTGACAGTGCACCATACACCTAGTGCCTAAATATGGACACACATAGCTACATAATCCATGTATAAAAAGAGAAAATATGATTGATATGCATAGATCATATGTTTACACACATAATAATAGAGTAAAATAACATTTCAAGCATCAGGCAACGTGTTTGTAACAATTTCATATGACAGCTTTTAGAGCTGCTACAAATGTATGGTTCCAACCACCACTGCGAACAATTCTGACTCGATAACATAGGGAACGTGAGATAAACTGCTAAGCTAGATACATCTACAATTACACCAGCCACACAGTCCGCTAAAGGGCTGTTTCACGTTTGAACTTGTTACAAACCAATGACCTAAAAAAGGCTAAAAAGCGGCTCTGCACTTCGCTTATTTCACTTCACAATCCAGAACTGCAGCATTCACTCCCGACAATGCTAACAAGCTAACCGCTATGGCTATTGTGCAACAAGCAGATGCATAAAGAGCACATTTGATTATCAGCACTTCAGGGTTGAACATTTACGATTTATCCAAACAAACTACTCTAACTTAAATATTTAACGAGTTAGCTGAGTTACTGAGCAAGCTGCTAGGTTAGCTAGCTAACTAGTTGTCTAGCTAAGCTGTTAGCTAGACTAGCAACCGCACTTACCTCAAATAACTGAGCGGTCGTGGCCATTGTTTACAGCGACAGTGAGATATTACAGACAGCTAAATAAAGTCCGACAGACACTTTTTAAATCAGGACCCAGTCGCTAAATTTGGACAGGGTCCGCTTGGCTTGTTTATTCTAAATCAAGGCCCTCTGCTTCCTGCATCCAGCTGCCATGACCGGGCCGGAAACGAAGGGAAAAAGACCTACGAGCAAAAGTCTGCCCTTATCGACAGGTCTGAGATCAGCTCCTACTCTGATGTGTTGAATGTGGAGCGGAAGGTAAAGGCGTGAACCTGATCCGACATCAGCGCTGACGGCGAAGCAAGCCAGCAGTCACGCCCCTGCGAGTCACATGCTGCTTCAAAACAGGAAACGTCAACAGGAATGAAGATTTAACATTTTAATTCGTGGTTTTGTTGATTTGTTAGCTCATGCAGCCGTTCACTATAGTTTTTTTAATTGAAGGGCAGCTATTCCCTGGACGAGGAGACTGTTGAGTTAGCCAGCTACCATGTCAGAATGTTAATACGAGTCAGCTTTGTCTGTTTTCGGTAACGTTACAGTAAAAGTAGCGGATTCTCGATGAGTATACGGGCACTTTGGGTTGTTTCTCACGACAAGGGTGAATCTGGAAAATTGCGATTTTCCAGGTAAGCAAACAAACCGTCATCTATACGCGTGTTTGTAATGAAAATGCGTTGCTGTCTTTTCTCCTCAGTTGAGTCATATTATTTTGAGCTGCTCATGCTGCGCTCGCGTGCTATGAAACAAAGTATAACCCGCCTGAAATGTTATATTATAGCTAGGTTACCATTTAACTCTGAGGTTGTAACTTCGTGTAATCGCAGTTTTTCTCTGTGGTCTTTCATTCAGACGCTACCCCACAGTGGAGTTCCGTGCTAAATCCCTGGCAGGAGCTCAGTATGTGGCTGTTCCTGAGGACCGTCTTATACCCCAGCTCCTGCTGACCGAGCTGGGCCTGATAGACCCTGAGAAGCCCTATGTGGCCGTACGGGACGACTGTGCCCGTCAGCAGCGCTGCCCTGCTGTGGAACTACATGTCGGTGGTCCAAGTGGGAGAACCCTGTGGCCTCTGCTAACCATCCACCAGGGTGGGCTAATCCTAGCCTGTCTTCCTCTAGTTGAAGCCCCGCCTGATCCTAGACCTCCTCTCCCCGGCATAGCTTCAGTCTCTCAGGGCTTAGCTCTTCTCTCAGGCCTGCAGGGTTTTCTTTGTGGCACAGGGAGTAAACTGCCAGAGCCTGATGTGTTGGCCTCCCGCTTGGCCGCTCTCCCCTCAGTGCTTCTGCAGGTTTGTCCTCTAGGGACGCCCTTGGACGTCCCCCCTCAGGCTGGAGCGTTGCCTGCCACTGTGGCTCCAGGCCCAGGCGGTGCTCAGAAGCAGCCAGCCTGGAAAGCAGGAGTCCATCGAGGCAGAGCGGTGGTGAGCGTGGCCCTCACAGAGATGGTGAGGTCCATGCAGTATGGCAACAGGAACAAACAAGATATGTGGGATGTGCATGGGATGGTGATGTGCAAAGTGAGCTTAATCTCCTTTTTGTCTGTGTCATCAAACTAATATTTTTTTTCTTTGTTGATTAACCCAAATCTCCCTCCTGTTTTCATGTATTTTGATTGTAGTGTGAGGTGGAAGGAGTTCTACCCAACGTTACGGTCACCCTTACATTGCCGCCCAATGGTTCACCTCTGCAGGACATCCTTGTACATCCCTGTGTCACATCTCTAGATTCTAGCATTCTCACAGCCAGCAGCGTGGATGAGAATGATGGCTCAGCCTTTTCAGGGCCATACAAATTTCCCTTCTCTCCACCTCTGGAGCCTTTCAGACTCTGCAGTTACACCTCACAGGTAGGCCTACATGTCTACTTATTATAATATGTTAGAAACCTGTTGATAAAAACATATTTCACTCTATTACTAACCTCAAGGCACTGCTATCAACAGGGTATGTACATTATTTGAAATTCATTTTAATCAACTTCTCTTTGTGACACAGGTACCTGTGCCTCCTATTCTTGGCTCCTACCAGCTGAAAGCAGAAGAAAACCTGCTCAAGCTGAGTGTTGTCCTCAAGCTCCACGAGAGTGTCAGAAACAGTTTTGAATACTGTGAGGCACAGCTACCGTTTTTCAACAGGTTATACATTTCACAAACCTAACTTATTTAGCTTCTAGTGGTGTAGGATGTAAGATGAAATGAATGAAGTTTGAGGTGCATGAATGCTATTTAAGTTGAAGTCCAGCTGATTCATAAACACTCTTTCTGCTCTCTTCCCTGAGACTCTTAAAGAGGAATTTCTTAGATTTTTCTATTTTTTTTTTTGTTGCATAGTTAATTCATCAAGTTGTAAATGTCATTTGGAGTGGTTTGATGCAAAAAAGTCTCCAGTGTAGAGAAGCTTAGAGTCAGAATTATTTGCAGTAGTGGTGGTAGGAACAATACATTTGAAGCAGCTCTAAAAAAAAACTACTATAAGCTGTCTTTTTTACCATTATCAACGTTACATATAGAAATTCAGAAGACACGTTTAGCCTCATTGTTCATTTTTGTCAGTAAATAAGTTGACTTTACTTGACCAGTGGTTCCTTTCACTGCCACAGTATAGTTACAGTAAGTCAGTAAGTTTCTCTACATTACACAGTAAAAAAATCACATCAAACCTTGCTGAATGACTAAATACTGAATTATGCAGCAATTTTGGGATGGAATTCTTCTTTAACTCACCTATTGGGCCCCATTCACCAACAATGTAGTGTTCTACTCATTAGTTGACCTGTATTTGAGGCAATTCCTAACGCACTTATTCTTCTATACAGACACCAAATAGGCAGTGTGGATGTAAAGGTGAGTTCAGGACAGTTAGAGGTGTCAAAAGAGAAGAATCTGCTGGTTTGGGTTCTTGGTAAGTCTATGTGCAACATTATTGTTGTCTGTCTTTTAACTGTTGATTACAATTAATAGTAACAACATAATTAAATTTGATTTTTAAATTTTTATTATTAAACTAATCAGGTCAGAAGTTTCCAAAGTCGCGAGAGGTAACTCTGGAAGGTAGTGTGAATTTCTCTGGGCATCTTTTTGGACCAACAGACCCTCTGTGCACAGATCTCACTGCATATGTAAAAGTGAGTGTGAATTCTGGATAAATTTTGGATAAATGCATGTACTCTTGTTTTATATAGTTTGAGGTTGAACAAGCTGAACTTTCTAAATATCTGATTATATTATATGTTTATATAATACACAGTTGATGTGGCGTATTAGTGATTAATAATTATTAACTATTATCTCAATGATCTATGTTGTCTTGTTTTCAGCTGTTCTTCCGCGTACCAGATTTGACCTTATCTGGATGCTGTGTGGACCAACACTCTGTGCAGGTGTATTCCTCAGCAAAACCGCGCATTGTCACGAGTGGGTGTTTCAGTGATTCATTCTGTATTATATAACTAATATACATCAATGACTGGAGATATGACGGGCGCATGTAAGGGCAAAATTTATTAACTCAATTTTTTCCCCATAGCGCGAGAACTGGTGTCTTCTGAATACTACATCTGGAATTCCACTGGAGATGCTCCTGTGTCCTCTGGACTCATGATATTGTAGCATCATGATTCACTGCCTTAATATTCACCTTAATAACTGGGCTGATAACAGTCTTTGCTCTTTGCAGGTGCAGGCAGGGAATCAGGTTTAGGCAGTTGGATTAATTCAGGTGACAAATTAGATTTAGATTAGACAATTCGATTTTTACACATTAGTTGATTAAATGAGAGAGTGCACTAAGTGAACGAAAGGCTGTGCCTGTAGCTTGTAGACAACAGGTATGCTACAGCCTGTCATAGTCAACATAGGCCATGGAGTTAACAGTGCCTTTTCATTTCCACCATGCAATTCACCATATTTCAGTGCCTCATTGCTCTTTGTTTTGGTTTATTCTTGTAAAGAGAAGAAAACCTTACCCTTCTTGGACAGAATCTATTAGTGAGTCAGAGTTTTATGTGTGAGGATCTTTGGTGCTGAATGAAATAAAAAAAAAAATCTTTATACAATTCTGGAGTGTTTTTGCCGATTTTTGATAGTGATGTGTTCATTTGATTTAAATTAATTGCTCCTTCATTTTGCTTTAGACAGCACTCGTTAGTTGTTGTCCCAATTAGCCTTTCAGTCAGTCTGTAAAGGGGAGTACTCAAGTTCTTTCTCAAGAGGGCTTTAGGCCCTGTCTGTGTTTGCTGAGGTCGGTAATAGGCTGACTGACATGGAGAGGGGAACTGAGAAAGAGGAAGACTAAACTGGTATCCAGAGGGAGAGTTAATTACTCCTCAGTAGTCTTTAGAAGCCCCCCTTTAGCTGGTCTCTGCTTCTTAATACTCTACAACAAAAGTATCCAAAGCCCTAATATAATAGTCATCCAGCATGCAAACATAAGGGGAATTCCATTAATTTTTCTGAATTTCTGCATAATTAAATCACTAAGATGTAAACAAAGTCAGTGTGGTTTGATGTGAAATGGTCTGTCAGAATTGTTCACAGTGGTGGTGATAGGAACCAGACATCTGAAGAATTTAACACCTCTAAAAGCTCACTCACAGCAAGCTATTACATGAAATGGTTATGAATATACACTCTCTGTTGGCTGAGAAATTGTTTTTACAACAGTTTTATGATTTTAGCCTAAAAATTATTGGTAGAGAGTTACAGGCAAGGTGTTGTAAAGCAACATAATCTCCAGAGAAAACTTTTTTTCAGATTCACCACTGTTTTACCAGTATCAACATATAAACTCACGAGACACCTGTATGTTCACTGCTGCTTTAGGATAATACATAAAATGGCTATATTTGCATTGTAAACATCACCACCCCAGGTTCCTATCACCACCACTGTGAAGAAATCTTAGTTGCTTACTTAGTTTCTCTACAATGAACCATTTCATAACAAACCACATTGAATGACTTTAATGATTTTTTTTGGTTCAATTATGCAAAAATTTAGAAAAATCATTAACTGGTTTTAATGACTGCAATATAAACCATGTATAACATGATATAACACTGACATCTAGTCTGTTTAGATGTCATCTCACAATAAAGACGGAGTGTCAGAGGCCACAGAAATTCATAGTGTGAAAGGGGGAAAAATTATATATGTATGTATATATGTACTCATATATATATATATATATATATATATATAGATATAGATATATAGATAGATAGATAGATAGATATAGATAGATACATATATATATATATATATATATATATATATATATATATATATATATATATATATAGATACATATATATATATATATATATATATATATAATCATCTGGTATATTGTGACACAATATGTATTACTATGTTGGTCCAAAATTGCACTGGGAGGTCTGTTAGATGAGACAGCAGTGTGAAAGAGCACTGGAGCCAGACGAGAGCTCTCCACTGAGGTAAGCCTTTGTTTGTGAGCTTTATTGTCTGCAGTGTCTATTGGTCGTCTCTGTCGCTCTGACATAGTAAGACTGTGTTCTCACAAGGATTTCCTCCGTGGAAACCCATTGACCATGACCAATCTATTGGCTAGATCCAATCAGTCACAAGGTACTCTTTGCCTCTATACTGTGCAGAAGCATGTGGCACTTACTCTGGGACTTATTTTAAAGCTGTCTGTGTTCAAGTATGTGTTTGTCTAAAGAAATTTGTCAGACAACTCTGAAGAGTAAAGCTGGATACTGTCTAACTGACTCCTGGAGTCCAGTGTGGCCATATATGGACTTTTCAATAAAATTTGTTTTTCATTTTTTCCTGATCCCCAAGCACTTTGATTTTAAATACAACATAATTTAGGTTGTGACATTGCTGCAATTTACATTAATAATAATTTATGTATATTTCGTCTACAAACTCTTATCAGCTCCATCATATGTTTCAAAAAAACTATGAGAGCTTCTCAGAGATGTGTAAAGATGCCAAATATTTTGCTGGCATTTTTTAAAAATACTTTTAACATAATTTTTGTTTTCATTTAATACATGTAACATGGCACCTACTGAGATTTTAAAATATGATGAATTCCAATTATTAATTTATTTAAATTAATTATTGACATTACAAAATTCTTGTATAGTGCCATATCATTATGGAAACATCCATAATGATATGGCACTTTTTTATTTATATACACTAGCGTTGAATGGTTTATGTGTTTTCAATAAAGTTATTGTAATATGTTACATTACAATAACTTTATTGAAAACACATATTAAAAACCATTCAACGCTAGTGTATATAAATAAAAAAGTGTTAGAAAATTCACTGCATTTAGTATTATAATAAGGCCCAATGCTGTGGTCCAAGTCCAAGGTATTTATTTAATACATTGGCCCATCTAGTGGTGGTTTTTGGAAAGCTCTCTGAGATGGGAAAGAATGAAGTTAACATGCTTAATGTAGCCTAATACTAACAACCAGGCTTTGTAAACAGGGGAAACAGGTGAAAAAATTAATTTCAATCGGGCCGTCAGCTCTCTAATTTTTGAAGAAATATTTGTCTTTGGATTCATTTCAAACGTAATTTAGGCTTGCATCAAATACTACATTTCCCAGAATTCTGAGTGTCGCAAACCGTCAAGCCTGCCTTGCGGCAGACGGTAGGCCAGCTAGTGTGGAGTAGGTTGAGTAATGGCTAGAGGGGACACGAGATAGCTCAACTTACAGATATTTGCTTATTTTATTATTTTACCGTCACTAGAACTCAGGTGGGTATTTGTCTCACTCGGCCTTTCCCTGGAGCGCTTGGTTTGGGCCCCATTCTTTTGTTTTCACAGTTACTGTATGCAGTGGAATGGCTGAAGTGCCGCCTGGGCCTAACGCGCTATCTGCATCCCCGGCCGAAATTATACCGCTGCCCGTGGACGGCTGTTCATTCCTGGGGAACAATGAAAAACTGGACCGCGGCCGAGGGGATGTTATAGCTCTGGGAACGGAACCGCTGCAAGCGACGGAGCCCAGAGGAATAATCAAGACGAAGCAGAACAACGTCCACCCGAACTCCTCGCTGACACAGCTGAACGGCGTAGGCGAGCACACGGAGGAAGAAGAGGAGGAGTACGGCGAGCACTGCAGCCGCGTCCCCGTCCCCAACCACGTCCAACACCCGGCGCACAGGGCTGCAGTCTCGCAGCGTTTCGATGGCGAGCGCTCGGCGAGCGGCTTAACGAACAACGAATGCGAGAACCGCACAGTCCCGAACAACGAAGCCAGCACCGCGGCTATCAGCGAAAACAGTTCGGTTGAACCGGAGTGTGACAGCAGTACTTGTTCGGGGACTATAAACAGCAGGACTGTCGGTAACTTGTCCCTTGCTGAGGCCGGAGGTGAGGGACAGGAATTAGCAGCCGATGATGGCAGTAAAGGCCGGGCTGTTGAAGAAGAGGCCCCGGTGGCTCAGATGGCAAACCTGTCACTGACGGAGGAGCAAACGGGCGATAGCGCCATCAGTTACGTGAGATACGAGTCAGAGTTGCAAATGCCAGACATTATAAGGCTCATAACTAAAGACTTGTCTGAACCTTATTCGATATACACATATAGGTACTTCATCCACAACTGGCCACAGCTCTGCTTTCTGGTATGTATCTAGCACAATTAGCTAGAGCGTGTGTGTTGCTATGTAGCAATAGCAGTTAGCCTGCTTAACTACACTCGCGGTAAAATACCGTATGCTGTGTACTGCACTTTCTAAGGGGATCTCCTTTTACCTCTTGTCAGCTGACACCATGTAGCAGCAACCGTCTAGCCCCTTCCCACCTAGCTAGTTAGCTAGCTAATATTTTAAGACAGAAGGACAAAAATGGCACTGGCATCGCTTCACTAACAGTGATAAACAGTTATGTTGGTCATAGATCAGAATTAGCCTTGATGATGTATCATTGGAGGTTAGCTCTCGTCCTCATTTCAGTGGTCATGGGCTCACAGTGCACAATGAAATGGAGGCAGATACTTTTGACACTTGGTGTCGGTGTTAGTGTGAACTGTGTTAGTTTGAAAATAATTTTGCATTTGGGCTGATTATAAAGTAATTGTCAATCAGAGATATGTAACAGTGCCCTCTCTGGAAGGACCTGGCATCAGCAATACTTATACTACAATAAGCCTAACTCAAAAAACGCACACTTTAGGATCTTTTCTTAAGAACAAATAACAATCTTAGTTTATAGATGTGGTGTTATGTTATTGGAGAGTGATTACGTTTCACTGTTCGGTTAACATGTGTTCTTTTAGTTAAATGTTAGATTCATTGAATTTTATTGTCTTTTAAGCAAGTTTAGTCTATATGACTTTCACAATTGTGAAATTATGGCTGAAAAGCTTAAGCTGCCATTAGTGTATATAATTTTGGCATCCTGTCAACATTTTTTATTCTCTTTTTTTTTTTTTTTTTTTTTTTTTAGATCTATTTTTAATTTTGTTCCTACTCCTCCAAAATTAGCCAAATAATAATAGTTTACCACATTTGTAATCAGCAAAACGTTTGTCATTTTAGGAATATTGCATCCTGTTTCAGTTATTCCTTAAAAGTAATATATTTTCAGAAATTATAATGAAATGTATTCATTTATTCATATTAATTCAGTTATTTTTTTAGATATATAGATATTTCCACACTTTATAGAAGAAATTGTGTGTGTGGTTCTTTTCTAATGCTGTAATGTGTCCCAGGCTATGGTGGAGAAAAACTGTGTCGGTGCCATTGTGTGCAAGCTGGACATGCACAAGAAGATGTTCAGGCGGGGCTACATTGCCATGCTTGCTGTGGACTCCAAATTTCGCAGGAAAGGCATTGGTATGTCTTTCTCGTGTCGTCAAGATAATATCCTTTTCACACTGAGTAACATTAAAAAAAAATCTTTCAGACACCACTAGACATTCAAATGACTTCACCAGCCTAACCTGATTTTGGTAGTAGAACTCAAACATTAACACAAAGCATGCATACATTCCTGTTATGTTACATACATTTCTGTCATTAATTTAATCATAATGAGGCAATGCATTGTGTTAAATACACTGAATGATTCACATGCAGGTAAGTACCAATACAAGGTTAATTGAGTGCAGTCACTTTATCTGTCCATCCATCCATCCATCCATTTTCTAAGCCGCTTCTCCGTCAGGGTCGCGGGGGGTATTGGAGCCTATCCCAGCAGTCTTCAGGTGGAAGGCGTCACTTTATCTAATGGGCTTTAATTATCTTGGTTTATTCCATTCATCGTCATTTTGGCTATGTGCCGACTGACTGCCCAAATCAGATTTTTACAGATGCATCTCAGTTTGGAAGTCTTTTCAGACTTCAGGCTTTCAGACTCAATCTTTTGCACTTGCAACATGACAAACAATGGTAATGTCAAATCCGGAGAGACGGGAGTGCTGGGATTCAAGAACATCACCTTCATGATGATGCACCTTCATTTCTCTTGCATCCATGTTTGAAATCTGCATCACTAGCGTAACTACGTGGTTGCTGATACCTACGTTATTACCACAGCAACCCATACAGATGGGTCAGTGATGTCTGGACACACATCTTATCTGATCACTTGCAAATAAAGTGCAAATTGTCGTCCCAAAAGATCTAATTTGAGAAACAATTGCAGTTTGCCTGCAGTGTGAACATAGCCTTAGTCCCTTCTGACACTGTCTAGTGATATCATGTTTATGGGTTTCAGCGGGCACTATTGAATGTTTAGGCTAAAAATCTTCTTGTGTTGTTTCAGGTACTAACCTTGTTAAAAAGGCAATTTATGCCATGGTGGATGGGGACTGTGATGAGGTAAGAGATTAAACATTGTCTGAGTTGCCATAGATGTGTACATATTATTCATATTGAGTATAAGATTTTCTATTTTCTTCAAAAAGAAGTCTCAAAAGTTTCTTTAAGCAATGCTATAGAGGAACCATTTGTGGTTTCTAAAAAACATGTTCTGTAAAAGAGATTTGTGAGTGTGAACAACCTATAAAGGCTTGAAGAATCTCCACATAATGTACTATATGAGGTAAATAGGGATTGTATTGACTAGCCAACTAGTTGACTGATCCACTAGTTGGTACTGTGGGCAACAGTTGACTCGTTAAGTACAGTACCTGAAGTACAGTGATGGTTTAAAAAAAAAAACTGCAGTGAAAGTACTTCTCACTCTAAAAAGCTTATGTGTAGAAATGCAACTCCCAAAAACAGCTCTTCTAAGAACACTTTCTTTCTGGCACATTTATTTTAAAGAGTATAGCAAAATGCTTTAAAGCTACAGTATGGAGTTAAGAGCTTCTGCATACTGTCATTGCTCATTTTCTATTCCCTTGCCCATTGTTTATTCTGACTGTTCTCTTATTCTTTCATTAATCAAGCATGGTCTGCATGTTGTCCCTGTGTTTTCTTGCGCAGGTGGTGCTGGAGACAGAAATCACCAACAAATCCGCCCTGAAACTTTACGAGAACCTGGGCTTTGTCAGGGACAAGCGGCTCTTCAGATACTATTTAAACGGAGTGGATGCTCTGCGGCTCAAACTCTGGCTACGCTGAATCTGACTGTGACCTCCTCAACTATCCCTTTGGTCCTCTGTTCTCCTGTCCCTCTGCCCCAGCCCGGAAGAGCTGCATTCTTTCAGTGAGTATGGCGAGTCAGCCTCCAGCGAGCCACAATGAGGAGGCAGCCTCGCATGAAAAACGAGCAAAATGTAATAAAGAGTTTTAAGTACCTTTCTGCGAGTGAAAGAAGTTATTGCAAAAAAAGGTGAGGGGGGTGCTAGTATTTGAAAGCAGTCACTGACTCCGAAGAGGAAAAGCTGGTGGCTTTGCACTGTGACATCTAAAGGCCTGATTGCTGGTCGCTGTGTGATTGCGTCGGCCGTTGAAGAATGACTGGGCAGGACATTAGTATCACCTCTAGGAGTCGTGCCGAACTGGATCGGGCTAATAAAAATCAAACAAGGCATCACCCCTCTATTCTTTTATTTTTTATGAATTATTATCACTGAGGGATGGACAATGAACTTCTATGTTCAAAACAACTTAATGGAAACATGAAAAGTAAAAGGAAAAAACAGGAACTACACTAACAGATCTTATTTTATTTTATTTTATTTTTTGTTTTCATAAGAGGGTTCATGGGGATGTTGAAGGTTCTGATTGTGTTAGAGCCTGTATCATTGGCTTGTTTTTGTGTGTATGGGGGTCTATTTTATGTTTTATGTTATGGTTTCATATTTTTGAGCAGACCTTTCTTCATTTTAGTAATGCAGCTGCTCAAAAGAGAGATCCATTTTTTGCAAAAGAGGACACCACAACATACTCAGACAGAGAATAATGTCCACGCAGACACAGAAACTGGCATTTTAATTAATCTAGAGTGAAAGCTAAAGTTGGTCATTACCAGAAATCACTGTCTTTGTCTTAGCTCTGCTAGATTAGCCTGGTTAAACAGTTTACTATTCAAAATGTTTTGAATATGCTATGTTCATTTATGCATAAGTTCATTTTGTGCTTGTTTATAGAATGATTGATTCCACCTGTCTCATTTGCTACCTTCATAAAAATTTTAATATTTATTAAAAATCATGAAGAGGAAGGGTGTTCTGACAGTGTGTAAATTAAATTAACAAATTATCAGCCCACTCTGAAAATACTCCTGATGCTCTTTTTCACCATACCATACCTAAAATCGATGTTAAAAGTGTTTGATGACTCAATTTAAAAAATGGCATGCAATAATCAAAGGTCTGAATTTGATTGAGATTCAATGTTGTACTTACTGACTGCCAATGGTGCGACTAATCAGTTATTAGTTAAGTAATAGTAAATGCCATTCATTCAAGTAGGCTATATGTTAAAAACCATTGCTAAAATAATCTTTCTTTTGTGAACTGTTTTGAGCAGTGGTTCTCAAATTGGACCTCAGGGTGTCCCAGATAGTCCACATTTTTGCTCAATCTGAACTACCAACACAGGAATAGAGGGAAAACAGGGACCTTCAGGGGCTTATGAGGACCAGTTTAAGAATTACTGGTTTAGAGAAGGTTCCTCTGCTGTACCATCTCTTTAGTTTAGCAGCAGGGGGCAGTATTTGAATACAACTAGCTCACCGCTCTCTATTAGCCACCACTTTCAGTGCTGATTAGGATATGCAACAATGATTAAGGAGTTGTTATGGGCATATGTGTTCCTGTTCACATTGTGTTAGAATGGGAGTAGGTTCTTCTTGTAACATCTTTATAAGATTAGACCCCATTTTGCAAGATAAAAGAGTCTCTCTCTCTCTCTCTCTCTCTCTCTCTCTCTCTCTCTCTCTCTCTCTCTCTCTCTCTCTCTCTCTCTCTCTCTCTCTCTCTCTCTCTCTCTCTCTCTCTCTCTCTCTCTCTCTCTCTCTCTCTGCGCCCACTGATGGAACCAATTTGCTTTCTTTTGTGTTCATGGCGGATAGACCCCCAATGTGCTTTGCTGTTGGTTCGTGGGTTCTTCTTGAATAATCAAAAGCATTTAGTTCATGCAGATCTTTGGCGGGAAGAAGTTTGTGTTGTTTGTTTTTTTTTCTTTCTTTCCTCCTTCGTACAGAGGTGCTGGACTCCAGTATTAGTCAGATGAGCATGTTGGAACATAAAATTTGTGTTTAAGTATATTTGTTTTTGTGTGCGTGTGTGGACCCAGAATTTCTTAAGTGTAAGAGATTAAACCTTGAATCATGGAGAGGCGCATTGGACGCATGCCATATGCTGTATACGCTCAAAACAAATGGGCTCAGGTGTTTGGTGTTTGTCCAGTTCTCCTCCAGGTCTCTCCTCCCTAGTCAAGAGCTCCTTTTAAGGACCCCATGGTTATTAAAAACCACAGTATGCTTCAGAGGCAATTTGTTTTTCGTAAGGGGTTGGGCTACTTCAGGATTTGAATAGCTGTTGAGAGATGGAAATCTCAGTTGTTATTGCCCAAAAAATCTCCCTCTCATCATCCAGCACAGTTTGTGGAATATGCTTATACTCTAAATGTAAAGGTGCCAGAAAGGATGCTTTCGAGCCATGCCATAGAAGAACCACTCTTGGTTTCCTGAAGAACTTTTCAGGGGATAGTTCTGAAGGAACCAATTTTGTAAGTGAGACCCATGAGTGTGAATTTTTTTTTATTTTTTTTATTACATATTGTAAAGGTTCTGTCTATACCAACTGACAGTTCCTAGTCAAGAACCCTTTTTTTAAGATTGTAAAATCAACTAAAATGAAAGAACTCAAATTGTTGTGGCCTAATCCATACTAGGTACCAGCCTAAATAAACTGTCATTCGTATTTGGCAGGTGAGTGGTGGTTTATCTTGTTGCTATAGTCTGTGTTCTCTTATAAGATGAGGGAACACTGTATCAGATTGTAGTATGCACAGTTCCAAAATTGTATTCTTAAGTTGCACTGCTGTTCTGAGACTTTGTTTTAGCTGTCTGCATAAATGGCCTTTAGAACGACCCAACAGTTTCTTAGGCAACAGCTGGCAGGTTCTAGCTGAATGCAACCATGTTCTGACTGGTGAAAGTCAAGAGCTGCATTTTGTTCAAGGAAGGATCAATGGATCTGCACTTGCAGATTATTTTTGCCACCATAAACATTTGAATTTATGTTGTATATGTGTGATGCTTTTCATGTGTCTGCTATGGCTTTGGTCAAAGGAGACCTGCACCTCAGTCAGAGTGGCATTTAGTTGGGCAGAACAGAGAGGTCTGCATGTTGGTTTATGTCATCCCACTCCTCTTCCACTCTCTCACCTCTTACAAAGTGTCTTGCAAGTTTTTTTGATTTCAAGTGGACAACAGACTTTGTTTAAAAAGTATAAATAAATTATTTGATTTTTATTGCATATGTGTAGTGATTTTAATACCTTTGTGTGGGGGTGTCTGTACTGCCTCTAGTAATAAATGAGCAGCGTGTACTGTATTATTTTTCTAACCTAACAACGAACGGCCTGACTGACTGTATAGGCCAAAATTTGTGCTTATCTTGCATGTAGTGGAACCGCAAAATATTCACCACTTGTCTAATTCAGCTAGAATTGCATAATCACATACCCTGCAGAAACACATACTTGATTATTCGTGCTGGCTAATTTGCGTTTGTGATTAAACTCATTTAAATCACCGTTAGAATTCATATTTCTCTTGGGTAAAGAGAAGACAGCTGTATTCCCCACAGCCTCAATGTGTATTTTATCATGATAATTATGTCAGCTGGGAACCATTCACTAGGAACGAGCACATTGTTTTCTGTATGGCTAGAAACTGGAAGGCCACCATACTGCATCTGCACTTCACCCATTGAGCATGGAAGCTGTTTTTGATAAAAAAAATTATTGTAGGTGGAAGTTCAAGTCTTTAAAGTGCTGTAGCACTGGCTGATACTTATAGAAATCTACAGATCAGTATTCAGTATTTTCTTTCATTTATCCTTTTTCCCCCAGCCTAAACAATTAATGACATTAGTAATCTATTTGTAGCCGTTAGAGCGCAGTGATCAAGACTGTAAAAATAAATAAGTTGGACCATTACAAAGACTGATTGCTAGTAATAAGTCAGTGATACAGAAGGGAAGAGCAGAGCTATCTGCACAAGCCATCTAAACATTTCACATCCACACAATTAACACAGTTCTATGAAACAGATCATCTCCCTAAACTATAGAAATATATTCATCAGAATAAATGTGATTAGTGAAAAGGGCTGTTGAATGTTAGAAATTTGTCTACTTATTAGTAGAGGACCAAACATCAACACGATGACATTTAGATATATGTGATTTTGTTTTTATATGCATAGTATGTTTTTTAATTAATTGTACATAAAAACAAGTAAATAAATAAATACAGACTCCCATTGTTTATTTGGGGAGGCTTAATTGTAACACCACATTATGACTCCTAATTAACTAACCTAATTTATGTCTGTGCTTTAAAACAGTGCTGTTACAACCAGCAAGAGGATGATTAACATGACAACTGTGAATTCTGTAACTCCATAATCATAAAACACTTGTAATGAAAAACTTCAAGGCAAATATTGAGAAATATCTATGTGATTGCTGTTAAAACGTGTGGAAGATTTTGATGAGAATATGAGAACATGACTAAAGGCTTGTTTAAGAACAAAATATCTACGTTACATTCTACCCAATGTTAGTTCTTGCCCAGCTGTGCCCTAAATCATACCACTAGAATGATTCACTCCCAAACTGTACACATGGTGCAAGTTTTACCAGATTTGTGCTTTCAGAGACAAAAAAGATGTTCGGCACTTTTTCTACTTTCTTTATTTAGATTTATTGTACAGCCAGCTGCATTAACAATATAGTTCCCATATATTTTGACCCTGTAAATACTGTATCTCAGCATACTAACAAGTTGATCCTAAATAACAGGATAAGGAAATTTCTTCAAGGATGATAGTATATTACATCTATTTGTATCACCATTCCCTAAATCCATATAAATATCTGTTTGTCCCCAGCTGTTCCATTCTTGGTGAACAGAATTCACCTGTTCTTCAGGCTTAACCATTTCCCTCATCTACTCTCTGCTTTCATTGGCTGTCCCGAGCTGCTAGTTATGTCCCCATCTATTTTCCAGTACATTCCATGCCTTTGGTTTTGCCGGGTAATGTTTTTCTGCTGTGTCATGTAGCCTGCTGTTTGCACAGGATTGATCTGACCTCTGTCAAAGTTTGTTAGACTTCCAAACATGTTCCAGGAGAAAGTCCACAAGTTACCCTGCACCATACTTCCACACCTTCTGTCTTTGATGTGTGGAAGTGGGTCTGGTTCAGATCTTCAATCCACTTCTTTTCTTAAGCCTGGAACTGCCACTGGTGGACTGGGCTGCTGGAGCTCTTTAGGGTCCAGATTCTGTCCTTTTACCTTATCCCAGAAGATGTCCCTTTGGGTTGGCCTGGATACCAGTCGGATTCTTTGCGGTTCCTTGTCGATTCCTTTAATTGTTGAGATCAGCAGTGTTAAACGAGAAGCTTCCAGCTAATCAGCCTTTAGATTCTTGCACTGGGTAGGGGTAGGGGTAGGGGTAGGGGTCGGGGGCGGGAGGGTGGGGCTAGGCACTGGGTAGGGGTCGGGGGCGGGAGGGTGGGGCTAGGTGCTGGATAGGGTTGTGGGGGGCAGATGGGGGTAAGGCACTGGATAGGGTTCAGTGGGGGGGTTAGGCACTGGATAGGGTTCGGGGGGGGGCCAGGCACTGGTTAGGGTTCGGGGGCGGTAAGCTTTATCATTTTCGGGGGGCGGTAAGTCCATACTTCTATTATGATTAGGTTGAGAAATATGTCCTACATCTAGACACTCTGATTATGCCCTCTTGGACTCCAGGCTACAGATGGCTGTGGCATTGGCAATAGCACCTCTGCTTAGACAGGCAATAAATTATTTTTTAATTATCATTATAATAAATTGTAGTATGTTACCAGTACCAATATGGCTCAGCTTTATAAAACCACATAACTCTACCAATACATATTATGTATTTAAGCTAGGGTCCCAAACTCTGTTCTTGGAGATCTACTGTCTTGTGGAGTTCCAACCCAAATACAACACACCTGATGGATTTAATCAAGGCTTTCAGGAGCATCTTAACATAAGAGCTAGAAATGTCAGAGCAGAACTCTCCAGGGTGGTAGACCACAAGGTGGTTGGGTACTCCTGTTTAAGCTGAATGTTATGATTCTTTATACTCACCACTGGAAGTGTAAACTCTTTGTTGTTTTGCTCGCCTCTCCCTAAAGTTCCTCTGCTGCGCTTGACGCTTCGTTTATTTGGTGAGTCAGGACTGTCTGCGCTGGAAGGAATCCTCCCGTGTTTCTCTGTGAAACCCATACAGTGTAAATCTCTGACTCAGCCATTTGAAAACTGCAGTTTGTTTGGTGACACATTTTAAGTGGCATCAGTTCAGTACACTCCTAAAGAAAATGTTTCTTCAAACACTCTTTAGTAAAGACTGTGGTTTGTATAGTACTAGGGGAACACTGAAGAAACATTTGCATGCATAGCACCAAAAATGGGTTTTCTATTGTTAGGAGCTTGACAACATAGCAATAAAATAACCCTTTTTGGTGCTATATAGACCCATTTTTAAAAAGGGTCTACATAGAATTATGTACAACACATCCTGCATTACCCCTCCCATCGACGCACCACCGATGGGAGGGGCAGTAGTAGGGGTGCGGTGCATTGTGGATCGGGCAGTGTCCGAAGGCGTGGGCCTTGGCGTTCTGATCCTCGGTTGCTGAAACTGGCTTTTGGAACTTGGAACGTTACCTCACTGGCGGGGAAGGAGCCTGAGTTGGTGCGCGAGGTCGAGAGATACCGGCTAGATATAGTCGGGCTCACCTCAACACACAGCTTGGGCTCTGGGTCCAATCTCCTTGAGAGGGGCTGGACTTTTTTCTTTTCTGGAGTTGCCCATGGTGAGAGGCGGCGGGCAGGTGTGGGCTTTCTCATAGCCCCTCGACTCGGCGCCTGTATGTTGGGGTTTTCCCCGGTGGACGAGAGGGTAGCTTCCCTACGCCTTCGGGTTGGGGAACGGGTCCTGACTGTTGTCTGTGCTTATGCACCAAACAGCAGTTCAGAATACCCAGCCTTCATAGAGTCCTTGGAAGGGGTGCTTGAAAGTGCTCCTCCTGGAGACTCGATTGTCCTACTGGGGGACTTCAACGCTCACGTGGGCAACGACAGTAAGACCTGGAAGGGTGTGATTGGGAGGAATGGCCTCTCTGATCTGAACCCGAGTGGTGTTCAGTTTTTGGACTTCTGTGCAAACCACAGTTTGTCCATAACGAACACCATGTTTGAACACAAGGATGTCCATAAGTGCAGATGGCACCAGGACACCCTAGGCCACAGTTCAATGATTGACTTTGTAGTCGTGTCAGCGGACTTGCGGCCATGTGTACTAGACACTCGGGTAAAGAGAGGAGCTGAGCTGTCAACTGATCACCACCTGGTGGTGAGTTGGATCAGGTGGTGGGGGAAGATGCCAGTCAGACCAGGCAAACCCAAACGTATAGTGAGGGTTTGCTGGGAACGTCTGGCAGAAGAACCTGTCAGATTGATCTTCAACTCACACCTCCGTCAGAACTTTGACCAGATATCGGGGGAGGTGGGGGACATTGACTCAGAATGGGCCATGTTCCGCTCCTCCATTGTTGAAGCGGCTGACTGTAGCTGTGGTCGCAAGGTAGTTGGTGCCTGTCGGGGCGGTAATCCTCGAACCCGGTGGTGGACACCCCAGGTGAGAGATGCCGTCAAGCTGAAGAAGGAGTCCTACCGGACATGGTTGGCCTGTAGGACACCAGAGGCAGCTGGCAGGTATCGACAGGCCAAGCGATCTGCGGCTTCAGTCGTTGCCAAGGCAAAAACCCGGGTGTGGGAAGAGTTCGGTGAGGCCTTGGAAAGTGACTTTAAGTCGGCTCCGAAAAGATTCTGGCAAACTGTCAGGCGACTCAGAAGGGGAAAGCAGTGTGCCACTAGCACTGTATATAGTGGAGATGGTGTGCTGCTGACTTCGACTGAAGACGTCATTGGGCGGTGGAAGGAATACTTTGAGGACCTTCTCAATCCCACCAACACGTTCTCCAGTGAGGAGGCAGAGTCTGGGGACACGGGAATAGGCTTGTCCATTACTGAGGCCGAAGTCGCTAAGGTAGTTAAAAAGCTCCTTGGCGGCAGGGCTGCAGGGGTGGATGAGATCCGTCCCGAGTTCCTCAAGGCTCTGGATGTTGTGGGGCTGTCTTGGCTGACACGCCTTTTCAACATTGCGTGGACATCGGGGGTGGTGCCACTGGATTGGCAGACTGGGGTGGTGGTGCCTCTTTTTAAAAAGGGGGACCGGAGGGTGTGTTCCAACTACAGGGGAATCACACTCCTCAGCCTCCCTGGTAAGGTCTATGCAAGGGTACTGGAGAAGAGAGTCCGGCTTATAGTCGAACCTCGGATTCAGGAGGAGCAGTGCGGGTTCCGCCCTGGTCGTGGAACACTGGACCAACTCTTTACCCTCTCCAGGATTCTTGAGGGTTCATGGGAGTTTGCCCAACCAGTCCACATGTGCTTTGTGGATTTGGAGAAGGCATTCGACTGTGTTCCCCGGGGTATTCTGTGGGAGGTGCTTCGGGAGTACGGGGTACATGGCTCTTTGCTACGAGCCATTCAGGCCCTGTACAAACAAAGCAGGAGCTTGGTTCGCATGGCCGGCAGTAAGTCAGACTTTTTCCCAGTGAGAGTTGGACTCCGTCAGGGCTGCCCTTTGTCACCGATTCTATTCATAATTTTTATGGATAGAATTTCTAGGCGCAGTCAGGGGATGGAGGGTGTCCGGTTTGGTGACCTCAGGGTCACATCGCTGCTGTTTGCAGATGATGTGGTCCTATTGGGGACATCAGGCCGTGAACTTCAGCTTTCACTGGATCGGTTTGCAGCCGAGTGTGAAGCGGCCGGGATGAGGATCAGTACCTCCAAATCCGAGGCCATGGTTCTCACGCGGGAAAGGGTGGAGAGCCCTCTCTGGGTCGGGGATGAGCTCTTGCCTCAAGTGGAGGAGTTTAAGTATCTCGGGGTCTTGTTCACGAGTGATGGTACAAGGGAGCGGGAGATTGACAGGCGGATTGGTGCTGGGTCAGCAGTGATGCGGGCTCTTTACCGGTCTGTTGTGGTAAAGAAAGAGCTGAGCCATAAGGCAAGGCTCTCGATTTACTGGTCGATCTACGTTCCCACCCTCACCTATGGTCATGAGCTTTGGGTAATGACCGAAAGAACGAGATTGCGAATACAAGCGGCTGAAATGAGTTTCCTCCGCAGGGTGGCTGGACTCTCCCTTAGAGATAGGGTGAGAAGTTCGGTCATCCGGGAGGGACTCGGAGTAGAGCCGCTGCTTCTTCACGTCGAGAGGAGCCAGTTGAGGTGGTTCGGGCATCTTGTTAGGATGCCTCCGGGACGCCTCCCTTGGGAGGTGTCACAGGCAAGTCCACCGGGGAGGAGACCCCGGGGAAGACCCAGGACACGCTGGCGTGACTATATCGCCCAGCTGGCCTGGGAGCGCCTCGGAATCCCTCCCAGGGAGCTAGTGGAAGTGGCTGGGGAAAGGGAGGTCTGGGCTTCATTGCTCAGGATGCTGCCCCCGCGACCCGAACCCCGGAGAAGCGGAAGATGATGGATGGATGGATGGATGGATGGACATCCTGCATTAATCTGAAGAACCATTTCACAATGTAAAGAAGCCTTTAAGCATGCAAATTGTTTTTTGAATGTTCATGGTACTGTATAGAACCATTGTCTTTATAAAAACCCTTGAGAAAGCATCTTTTTTAAAGATTATACCCTATCACAGCTGAAACAGTTTAATTTGTCAAATCCTACTGTTTATGATTAACAGAGAACTCTCAGAATCTTTATGATGCCAAAGAGAACATGTGCTTGGGTAACTCATTTCAGATGCTGATTCCTGATGCTGTGTCAGAAGAGATATCATTAACTCTTGATTGTGTTGGAGATTCCTGAGGGGAGGGAGGAGCTCTCCTCCTGCTCCCTGTACCCTGAAAGTGGATCCCATTGAGGAAGCACTGTGGCTACAGCCCAGCCCACTTTCCATTCCAGCAGCACCATAATCAGACCCAGTGGGACCACCAGGGCAAGGCTCACTGCTCACCAGCTGTCTGCTTCTGCCTCCCTCTTTATCCTCATCTTATGAGCTACTAAACATCACTTCTCACAAATATTTCAATTTCTGAGCTGTATTTGACTTACTATACTGACAGATCAGTATCACATCAAATCTTAAAATAAGAAGGTTGACCAGTTTTAAAAATATATATTATGGAACATCAGAAGGAACAAGCAGGTTTTGTAAGTTTGGGTGAATAAATGGTGGTGTGATGATCTATAATAGCAAAGAACGTTCCATAGTACCCTCTCAACATATGCTCGTTAAAATAAAGGTTCCTAAATAGTTCTTGGCTGGACATACAGTTCTAGGAGAAAAAAGACTTTCATTGATATAGAATCTTTCATTTTCAG
The DNA here is from genome assembly GCF_015220715.1 of Pygocentrus nattereri. Taxonomy (NCBI): domain Eukaryota; kingdom Metazoa; phylum Chordata; class Actinopteri; order Characiformes; family Serrasalmidae; genus Pygocentrus; species Pygocentrus nattereri. Next base: position 24,918,501 of record NC_051220.1, read on the forward strand.
AAAATTCTCCATATCTCATTTGCCAAAAAAACATTAGCTGCCATTTTTATTTTCTAAATGTTTCAACCTAAATGGACCATTAAAACAGTCCAAAATCATTTGAACTTGAGTATCTTAAGTCATCAAAAGGCCTATATCATGGAAAAATGCCTATTATTTTAATAAATTAAATAAATTCCATATGGTCCATACATATAAGCTAAAAAAACAGTCTATTTTGAATTCACTCATTTACAGATATTCACCTGTTCAACCTGCAGTTAACACACCCTATTCACTTTGAAGTAATGGAGCATGTCTGCCTCTACTGCTTTTTTAATAAGGCATGACACAGGGCAGGCAATCAGGACAGAGGTTATTTAAATATACTAGTTAAAGCACAGTGGTCATGTATGACTGTTTTTACATACACTCACAGAAACATCAGGGTACAATAAAACATTGTAGTATATATCCCTATTTAACAAATGTTGAGGATGTTTTGCCTTCTATAAGGAGAGACGTGGGCTTTGCTCAAATTGTGTACTACATACTGCTTATATACTGATTGTGCCCAAAGGAAGTAAGTTGTTTAGGAAGTAGTAGCATGAAGTTCTTTATCATGCTAAATATTCCTGGAGGATGTATTACTTTTACAAAGCTTCCAGCCTGCATATAGAGCTATCTTTATGAGATACTGCAACTAATCATGCAACACATTCATTTCAAGACAAATAATGTGCAGTATTTAATATACAGTGCACCAGTGAGGAACCCTCAGGGCCAGGGAGAAGGCCTATCAGAGATATTGTATAAGAAAATTTCCATAATTTTTAGTTCATTTTATTCAATATAATCATTGTGTTTGTTGTATATAAACTCTGCAAATATTGTAGTAAGTCTAATTTAATTATTAATCTCTGGTTGACTGTGAATATATGAGTTCACAGTCAATCTCTGTTACAAGATATACATAAAACAGTTCTATTAGCACTAAAATTCTGCTTAAATCCCATAGGGGCATTAGCAGAAATTAGCATAGGGTTTTTTCCCACCCATGTTTTTGAGTTTTGACAATTATGGCCTGAACTGAAGGCTTAGCACCAATACTCACAGCTTTCCACTGTAGTACACTGTATGTTATTGTGAACACAGCCAAAGTTGTCATATACCACAGATACATTCATATATATATATATATATATATATATATATATATACACACTGTTATAGTAGCTCTATACCTGACAACTGCAGTCTGTGCCACGGCGCCCTCCCCAACTGGGGTTGGAATACCAGTGGGCAACCCCATCTCTCCATCCTTTGGCCTAAAAAGAATTTCTTTTATTAAATAACTCCTGAACATATTACACACACACCTTTTCCTCAAATTGTGCCTCTTTTGTTTGCTGTCACACTTCACCAGCCTTCACTGCTCTAAACAGGGGGAAATATCACAAAAGTTAGACAGTTGGGAATATATGTGTGTACCATGAAAGCTTGTTCATCAGAAGCCATGGAGGGCTCCATAAGAAGTGCTTTTGGTTGCTATGCCTGTGATTGCAGGAAAATATTTATGGTCAGTGCCAATACCAAAATACTTTGAATACTCTGTTCTTGTACATCCATACTGAAGCACATACTAAGACTTCAGACCTTTGCTCGTTGTGGTGGATGAAACTTTATAATGCTGTGGCCCGTTTCTGCATGCAGATTCTGGAAGCCTGTAAATAACAGTTCCCAAATCACACTCATCCACACAAAGTTCAAATCAAAAGATGAGCAAATGGCAGTTGGACTGAACATTTATGCAGCAATGCAATTTCAACTAAGAAAACATACAGTCCTTTTGTATGCACTTGAAAGGCATTCATACAGCCTAATAGCTTAACAATAACAAACTAGAAAACTGGGCCACTAGTTGAGGCTACAAAAAGGAGCATTTACTTTTGAAGTGACAAGACAGACGAGATAAAGGCTGAGAAAGTCAATGACAGAACAAATGTAACACCTTCATATCCAGTGAAAATGCACTGACCTGGTAGTGAATGAACAATTTGAGGCGCATGCTGCTTTAGTGGTGGCAGTTGACTGGTGTGCTGGTGGCCCACAATACCATATTGGTACTCTGGTTGACCTTGTGCAGCAGTGATCATCCATGGTGAGGCTGGTTGACAGGATGGTTCTTCCTCCTCAAGAAGACTCTGAGATGGTGCAACTTGGGAAATCTTTGGTCTAGAGTTGCTGTTTCCCATTTTAAAGTCACTTCAGAATGTCCTTGATATCTCCAGAGAGTGTCTGAGAAAATAGTCATAAAAATCTGCTGCAATGTGACAAAGAAGTACATGCAGGAATTTCAATTTTTTTAATGGTAGACTAAAAGCCCAGTGGGCTTGATTAGTGTGAAATGATCCTTAGAGTGGAACAAAGCCAAGCATGACAGTTACCATTCCAGGATGCAATCCAAGGCCCCAAGCCTTTGGCCCATATCGCTTTCACCTCCAAAGTCCAGAGTCATCTTCATGTCCATTCTCCCTTTTTTCTTGATTAAGCCTATGAGTCTGAAATCCACTTTGTCTGTGTTTCACAGCAGTCGTCCATTTGCTTCTGCAAGGATTATGTTAAGACCTGAGACACTTGGACATCTTGAACTTTTATAGGAATTCTGCGAAAACTATGGCAAACTTCTGTTACGAACTGGCAGGTGGTTGCCCCTCTCCTCGCTTTATATTTCTCAGATTTTGTCGTAATGAGGTAGGTTTCCATGACGACTCCCCCCATGGGTTACTCTGTAACTGAGTGGAAATGCTTGAGTGGTGGCGAGGGGCCCGTCTGCTGCTTGCCTGGATAGGCATGCCACAGCTCAGGGAGCCAGGCTTGATGATTGACAGGATCTGTGACAATTCTGCTTTTTAAAACTATTTTGTACTTGTTTTACTTCAAACAACATCTGCACATTGGAATTGGCCTTTCTCTAATATTTTGCCTTCCTCTGGTTTTTGGCCATTTTGTCAACATGTAGGTGCACTTTGTAGGCATACAATTTCTGACTACAGCTAGAGTGTGCTAAAATTACAATATTGTTGTTTTTTGGGCCTCTCCATCTAAAAATTGCCTTACAGTTCCAGTAATTCCTAACTGAGGCTTATACACCAAGTTGCCAGTTTAATGAAGTTTAATAGGTACACATTCCTTGTACCTATACTCACTGGCCAGTTTATCAGGTACACTTACCTCATACTATGGGAGGAAACTACAGACACCTATTCAGATACTTTGGATTTTGTTAACATACTTCTAGTGCAAATTTCCACTTCCACTACATGTATGATGCCTCAGTACCATTTGCAAATAAGCAGCTCCAAATCATGATGCACTCACCCCTGTACTTCACTATAGGTATGGTGTTCTTGGGATCATATGCGCAACCCTTCTTTCTTCAAACATGATGAGCTGAATTATCACCAAAGAGTACATTGTTCCAAAAGAGCTCTGATTTTAGATGCACATCTCTGTATTTCTTTTTAGCAGAGGAGTTTAGGATGGGGTGATGGAACAAAGATGATAATGGTGCAGTTTAATGTTTATTGTTCTCTGTGCAGCTGTTGTTCCTGCTGCTTTCAGGTTGTCCTGCAACTTCTTTCGAGTGACTGCAGGCTTTTCTCCTACCTTGCTTATCATTGAACATTGCATGGTGCACCTGGCTTTTCCTGGATGTTTAAGCTTTTTACTATTGCTCTGGAGTTTTTTCCATTTGAGTGTTGTTTAACAATGTTGTCCCCTGAGAACATAAGGAAGCTCCTTCGCCTTCATCATGACTGCTACTCAACCACTGGCAACATCTTTTATAACGACATCAGGTGCAGTTTACATGACATTTTTGCAGCATTTACTTGATTTACTCTCATGTAATCTAAACATATATAGTGTTTAATATATAGTGTTTGGATACTCACACACACTTACGATCTGCAGCCCATCTGTTGCTATCCACAATTTGTCAGCCACTCTGCAATCTGGTATTAATGAAAAGAGATTACTATAAGACCCCCTACCACTGACCAGATATTATTTATGTCTTACCACAGTGGTGACACTAATATGATAATGGCATGTATGTTGTGCTTATACAATGTATCAAGTGGAGCAGCATTTTTACCACTATAGTAAATGCTGGATCGGCTATCAGAAAAAAATAATGATTCCGATCCAATCCTGTATCAGACCTAGCCTGAAGCCTATACTATACGCTCACATCGTGTGGGGTAGTAGAGTGCTTGAATAGCTTAAGCATGATGCCCTACTTTTAGATGCTCATATTAAGTGAAATGCTTCAATTACAAACATTTTAAAGCTTAGTGCTTTAAAAAAAAACAAAAAAAAAAAACGAATCAGTACTAGAGTCAGCTTATAGGTTTCAATATTGGTATTGTCATCTGACAAGAAAAGTGGTATTGTTCCATCTCTTGGTACAGAGGCAAAAATTGCAATAACAATGCTGTAATTTCAGCTTTCCTAGGGCATATTCTTTACAACTCCTAAGTCTGGGTTTAAAATTAGCTACCCTTTGGTAACTTAAGGCATACTTGGAACCCCTCAGTTTCATAGTTTCAAGAAATATTTGTTCTGCTTTCCTTGGAATACATGCAGTGTACTGGCCTGTCACACACCCCTGTGGCTTTACAAATGTTCATAAGTCATTGCTCTTTGCATTTGGTGGGCTTATAGTGTGCTATCTCTATTTGCCAGGGAGTCCGTGCTATTTGCCATAATAAGACCCTAATGTGGATTTAAACGGTTCTTCAGCAATGTGTACACTCTTCCCCACTTCCTCTGCTAAACCCCTATTCTCTGCCTCATTTGATTTAATGGAGCATCCACAACAGTCTAGAGAAGAGGAATACATCCACTAGGCAAATTTCTCATTAGAGGGCATATATCAGTGAGACAATGCACTAGTGACAAACACTGCAGTCAGAGCTAGGATGTGAGCTTTTTCCTGTGTAGCAGAGGCATGGCATGAGTAACAGTCTCAGCAGTCTCTCAGTGTATATGTAGAAAAAGTATGTGTATGCAGAAAATGTGAAACCACTGTGTTTGCAGTATTGTGCAAAAGTCAAAGACCAACATTCAATTATTTAATTTTCAGCCATTACGTACCAGTTATTTATTTTTCAGGAGATATTTCTGAAGAGATTATACATAAGATATAAGTGTGTATATATATATATATATATATATATATATATATATATATATATATATATATATATATATATATAATTTTCTTTTGCTTTTTTTCTTGACATTTTGCAAAAAACAAATGAACAGTAGTCTCTGACCATTGCACAGTATTGTATGTAACAGTCAAAAGCAATAACTACATTAATGTGCTGTTGAAGCATCATAACATTTTACCATCACTAGAACATCACAGGAAAAGGTGCTGTTATATAGAAGTTATTCTTTCTGTAAAATACAATTTAACATTACAAAAATAATTCTGTAAAAATGTACATCAGGTAATGAGCTAAATCCTAAGTATTTGCAGGAAGAGGGCAATTTTTTATGGATTTTTGCTGACAGTATTGAGTTGCCAAACAATGGAAATTTATGTATTAGAAAGGAAAAAGATACACTGCCTTTGTGATGCTGCTGTGGTTCACTGCATTTTGTGCTTTTGGCTGGAAACCATTTCCAAATGCCTGTAACTGTCTAATGTGAGAGCAAAGGAAGTGACAGACCGTTCTGCTGACTCCACTGAGGATGGTGAGAGCCTAAATGTCTTATACATTGGCTTATACCATTTAGCAGTTTTTACCATTTCCCAACAATAGAATCATGCCCAGAAGATTCTGAAGCAAATCTTTATTTTTCCTTTCATTGTAAAAAGAAAAAAGCCTTATTTATATATGGCATAATACACTTCCCCTCCATATATACAGTATAATTCCTTTAAATACAATTTAATTATCTCTGTATTATAGTTATCTCTGAATGCATTCATTTTACAATGAGCCAAATTGGCCCTGATTGAGTCTATATTCACAGAATACAGTCCATGTGGGGTGCTTCAGGGTTCAACAGGCAACATGAAGGGAGGGGGGGCGGGGATTAGGGGCGTGCAAAAGGAAAGGCTATTTGCTTGTATTAATCATGAAAGTCTTTCTCCCCACAGAAATTGCAAATATGAAATCTCAGCTGAAAAATAAATACTGCAAATAAAAATCTTTCTGTTATGAAAGGGAGATTTTGTTTCTCTCTGTCCAGTCTGAAAAATGCCCTAGTGTTGTTTCATTTAAATGTCAAAGAAGTAACAGAATGGATCTCTATTTCGCACCGATTTTCTCACAGTTGGTATTGTGGCTGTTAATTTCGCCATGACTCCCCACTCATCTACTAGACACCTCCGGAACATCCTAAAAGTAGCCATGACCCAGACACGGCCTTCATGGCGCTTCTTCAGCTCTAGCACGTCTTCTTCAGGTCAGAGATGGTGTAGAGGCTGAAGGTCATGCCATGGGGATGGAAACAGCTCCATTGGCTCTGCTTCGGCTACGCGTGTGGATGCTGGACTCTGTGAGTTCCTCTCCATGCTCTTCAGACTTCTTGTCAGCGAGGGCGGCCAGGAAGCGTAAAGTGACCGTATCCCACTCTTCAGGCAGCAGCAGGAGCAGGAAGCCCACACAGATGATGCAGGTAGCAGCCAGACGCACCACACTAAAGATCACCTCATGTTTCAGCACATCAATAGCTGAGGAGAAGTAGAAGAAGAACAAAGAGGGAAAATTGGTATGTGAAAAATCACAGTGGAGTCTTTGTAAACATAGATTAGGAAATAACTAGCCTGCTTCTGATAGAATGTTTTCATAAATGTGTTAGGACTTTCTGCCAACTGGGTATAATTAATATAAATAATAAATAAATAAACCCATACTTAGGATGGCTGTGGTAACATCAATTGCCTTCCTGCATTAGTTCAGAAATACATAAGTCCTTTTAATTGCCTGAAGAAATTTGTCAGACTGCAGCAAAGGATTCTCAGTAATTAAAGTCTCTCTTTTTCCAAAGCTGACTGCCATGACTAGGTATAACCACTGACCTTGATGAAGACCAACTTTTTAGTTATTCAGTAACTTTTAGTCAAATTCAGTTGCCTCTTCAGAATTTGCTACAAAGGAGCTAATGAAATTGAAAGACATAGAAAGACATAGAATTTGAGAATATCAACTGAACATCCATGCCCTGCCTACAAATATGTTTAACTTAGCAACTATTACAAGATTGGACAAGCTTTATAGAATGTTGGCAAAAATCCCATTCCACCCAATTCATTTAGGTTGGAGTTTTGTTACATAAAGTTGACTTTCCAGTTTAAAATGGCAGGCTATCAAGCTGGGCCTAGCCAGGTTGGAAATGGCAGCACATTTGCCATTGTGCTTATTTTAGCTTAGTTTCACAAAAATACATGTAGTCTGTCCTTTCAAATGCACACAGAATAAAGTCAAATTCAGATGGATAAAAAGTCATAAAAGGATGTCTTTGTGGTGAATTAGCTCAGTCTCAAACTGATAATGGGAGAAAAATCTAAGCTTTAATTAAAGTAAATTTTGTTAACAAAATTGCGTGTCATAATTATTGCCAGTCCTAGAAATTCATGAACAAAATGCAACAGGAGAATTAATATTGCACTCTTAAGCGGTCATCCATGATTTTTTATTTCACAGGAGTGACAACAAAGCCAAACTCCCTTAGTCTTCATTATCAGTTACTGACATGGGGAAGATTAGAGAATCAGATGAAATGAGACAAAAATGTGATGACCTTCACAAATCAAGCAAAGACTATGAAAACTTTTATATCCACTGTTGTACCAATAATTAAGAGGTTTAAAACAAATGGAGCTGTAGTGAACCTGCCTAATAGTGTACAGTCATGGCCAAAAGTTTTGAGAATGATACAAATATAAATTTTTACAAAGTCTACTGCTTCAGTTTTTATAATGGCAATTTGCATATACTCCAGAATGTTATAAAGAGTGATCAGCTTAACAGCAATTAATTGCAAAGTCAATATTTGCCTAGAAAATGAACTTTATCCCCAAAACACATTTCAACTTCATTGCAGCCCTGCCTTAAAAGGATCAGGTAACATCGTTTCAGTGATTGCTCCATTAACACAGGTGTGGGTGTTGATGAGGACAGGGCTGGAGATCAATCTGTCATGATTAAGTAAGAATGACACCACTGGACACTTTAAAAGGAGGCTGGTGCTTGGCATCATTGTTTCTCTTCTGTTAACCATGGTTATCTCTAAAGAAACACGTGCAGTCATCATTGCACTGCACAAAAATGGCCTAACAGGGAAGAGTATCGCAGCTAGAAAGATTGTACCTCAGTCAACAATCTATCGCATCATCAAGAACTTCAAGGAGAGAGGTTCCATTGTTGCCAAAAAGGCTCCAGGGCGCCCAAGAAAGACCAGCAAGCACCAGGACGGTCTCTTAAAAGTGTTTCAGCTACAGGATCGGGCTACCAGCAGTGCAGAGCTTGCTCAGGAATGGCAGCAGGCAGGTGTGAGTGCATCTGCATGCACTGTGAGGCGGAGACTCTTGGAGCAAGGCCTGGTCTCAAGGAGGGCAGCAAAGAAGCCACTTCTCTCCAGAAAAAACATCAGGGACAGACTGATATTCTGCAAAAGGTACAGGGAGTGGACTGCTGAGGACTGGGGTAAAGTCATTTTCTCTGATGAATCCCCTTTCCGATTGTTTGGGACATCTGGAAAACAGCTTGTTCGGAGAAGACGAGGTGAGCGCTACCACCAGTCTTGTCTCATGCCAACTGTAAAGCATCCTGAAACCATTCATGTGTGGGGTTGCTTCTCAGCCAAGGGAATCGGCTCTCTCGCAGTCTTGCCTAAAAACACAGCCATGAATAAAGAATGGTACCAGAATGTCCTCTGAGAGCAACTTCTCCCAACCGTCCAAGAGCAGTTTGGTGATCAACAATGCCTTTTCCAGCATGATGGAGCACCTTGCCATAAAGCAAAGGTGATAACTAAATGGCTCAGGGAACAAAACATAGAGACTTTGGGTCCATGGCCTGGAAACTCCCCAGATCCCAAGTTCTCAAGTCCCATTGAGAACTTGTGGTCAATCATCAAGAGACGGGTGGACAAACAAAAACCTACAAATTCTGACAAAATGCAAGCATTGATTGTGCAAGAATGGACTGCTATCAGTCAGGATTTGGTCCAGACGTTGACTGAGAGCATGCCAGGGAGAATTGCAGAGGTCCTGAATAAGAAGGGTCAACACTGCAAATATTGACTTGCTGCATTAACTCATTCTAACTGTCAATAAAAGCTTTTGTTACTCATAATATGATTGCAATTATATTTCTGTATGTGATAAAAACATCTGACAAACACACATAAAAACCAGACGGCAGCAGATCATGTGAAAATATAATATTTGTGTCATTCTCAAAACTTTTGGCCATGACTGTATATTACCCCCATGCATAGTGAGGAGGATGGTTAGAGGAGAGGTAAAAGGAACAGTTATAGATTTGCATTAGACTGTGACATTTTGGGTATCGAAAGGTACAATTAGATGCCACCTCCATGCCAACAAAGTATTTGGAAGACGTGCCAAAGGAATGCCTTCTCTTTCATCTAAACACAAACATAAGCACTCAGAGTTCGCTAGATGCCAGTATAACTTTGACTGGAACTCAGTTCTATAGTCAGATGAGCATATATAGTTTTTGACAATTAACACTCAGCGGGGATTTGGATGGTAATACAGAAAAGAAATTCATCCACACTGTTAAGTCTGGTGGAAGATCTGTGATGTCTTGGGGGTGTATTTTCCTTCAAAGGTGAACAGTCAGGATAAATAACATCAAGTACTTGGAGATTTTAAATAAAAATCTATCTGCCTCCACCAAAAAGCTGAAAGTGAGTCATGGTTGGATAGTGATCCAAAGTGATTCCAACAGGATAGCGATCCAAAGACTAATCTTGACTAAGTGAAAATGGCTCAATGACCACAGATTCAAACCTTTGACATAGGCATGCCAGTCTGACCTGAACCCCACTGTTAATAATTAACTGACTGTAAATATCATGTGAAATCAACAACACACTTGAAATGTAGGCATTACAGTAAGAACGTAATGGACTGCAATGTCTCATTAGCTTATCCAACCTTGCAACAGCTGCTAAAGAATGCATTTATGAGCTAAGTATGGATGGGTCAGTTCAGATTAGCAATTGTTGAAATGATTAGCGTATGCAATTCTAGTAACTTGAGTAGTGCCTGGATCATGATAGCTTCTATCATCAGGCGGCTAATGATTGCAGTAAATTAAGTCCTTAAAGATGAATTTCAGCTCCACTGGCTCCTGCTGCCAAAGAAAAGTCAAACAGTAAAAGTGCAGCAAAAGAACATAAAAAGTCACGAGTGCCACTTCATGCTCATAAAGCACTGTGATGCACCTTAGCAGTAAGTACTTTAGTGTGCTCTGCGCCCCCCCCGCCCACGCACAAGTGACTCAGGGGCTCGTGCTAGCTGTCTGAAAAGCCAAGCTTGAATTAACCTACTGACCTTGGCAGACTGCTTTTAAAGACAAGTACCTTCAGCCAGCATTTAGTGTCGCCTTGGCAACGTGATCTTCTCTTTTAAGAGAGAGGTATTGCTGCAAATGTGGATACATGCAAATGATCAGGTTTCTTCTGGATGTCTTAAGGGGGAAGACATGCTGGGCAAGGCTGGCAAATTTGCTGTGTAATGGCACTGATGCTTTTAGCAGTAGAGGGGGTTAGGGGGGAATGGAGCATAAAAATGCTGATCACTTCAGACATTTTGCTCAGGAGGGTGAGAGTGTGTGTGAGCGAAAGAGAGCCAGAGAAGCAAGAGAATATACTGTGAGTGTCTGATAAAGCTGAATAGTAATTTGGATAAAAAGGTGATGGACTGCTACACCGTAATGTGTGTTGATTGATATGGGTATGTGTTGTGATGACAGAGATCAGTCCGCATTTCTGTGCAGGAACTAGTAAGCTCACACACCTGCATTGCCTGGAACGCTGAGTAAGGTCCCAATAGATATGAGGATTGGGTAGGTGAGAACCACACCTACATTTACCAGAATGTTGAACACTTTGGAATAACAGAGAGAGAGAGAGAGAGACAAAGTGTAAATTACTCAAAATTGTATATAATCTTACTATACCTAATATTACATCAAATACTAGTGTTCAAAATTGGAACTCACTCTTCAACAGTTTGAAATGGTTTTCAGTAATAACAGAATAAACCAAAATTTGATTGTGCTGCTCTGTATTTGTGATTTTCTGCAAATCAAAAGAAGCCAAACTTAGCATTAGCACCTAGCACCTTTTTACCTCTTTACCAAACTTCTCCAGCTGAATGAAAACACCTGTCCAGCCTCAAAATATTACAATCCCAACTTACACCCAGGGCGATGAGGGATCTATCTACCATGTGGCACTGATGGTATCAAAATCATATTGGTATCAGAAGAATTTTTGGTTGAAATATAAATATTGGCAATGGACAGATGTTTTGATTTCACCAGTATTTCAAACAAATATTTGCTAATGTATTCATTCAAAAGTGGTGATCTAATCTCAAGACAGACAACTTGATCAGTATGTATGGTAATAGATCATTATAGTATATTTATCATTTTATTTCTTTGTTGTTCACAGAACTCTTAATATATTGAATAAACATCTAACATCACCACTTGGTGAGTAATCTGTAATATTTTAATCTGCACTGTATAAATTCTTAAAATGATTAACTTGGCAAATCATTCTCAGTTTTTAAATGGTAGAGTATATAAGCTAATATCCTAATGTAATAGACACTGCCTTTAGTGCTCTGCTTTAGCTTTATAAGACAAAGTGGATCTCTTACTATCAGGGTTTATGCCTGCTGACACATAGCATATAGGATAGCTGAGGTGATGAAATGCTACTTCAGAGTGTAATCTGATGATTAAAACCCAAAATCTCTCTCTTACTAAGCATTAAGTGCCTTTGTCAGCACTCTTCAAAGTTTACTCCAGTGTGTATCTGCAGGTAATGCAATATGTGGGCCAGTGATAAAGCTTTACACCTCAAATCTGTTGATGTTAATATGCATGGATTCGCCACAGTGTTTGGATGCTGAATGTAGCCAGTGCACTCACCAAGCCACAAGCCGGCCACTCCGCATAAATAGCCCCAAGGCAGAGAGGAGAGGGAACCCCAGTGCTCCACCTTAGTAAAGTAGAGGATGAGGGGTACGCAGGAGATGAAGATCAGGTTGAAGAAGCCCATGGTGGAGAAGAAGTGGGCAACCTCTCCTAGGTTGGCACTCCCCAGGAACATCTTAAACAGCACCTGGAAGGACAGATGCTGTTGTTACTCTCAGGCAATAGGTAACAGGAAACTATCTAAAATTTAACTTCTGCAATACTGAACTTTTTGACAACAGGTAACAGGAATCTAAAGTCTGCAAAACTGAACTTTCTGTAAAACTGAACTTTCAGACAATAGTTAACAGGAATGTGACTAAATCCAAATATCAGTAACATGAGAAAACAAAAAAGGAGATGTTTTCCAAACAGTCATGTGTAAAGTGCAGGGAGGCTAGCTACACTAACCTTGTAGAGTGCAGAGGTGGAGGCTGAGCCTACTGCTAAAGCCACACCTATGATGGAGTCTCCATGGAAACCATCAGCATAGGCCATCATGACGATGCCTGTGATGGCCATTATGGCGGCTACAATCTAAGGAATAAAAACAGGCATAGATGAGGAAAGTGCTCAGGAAAGTTATGTATGGGGAGCAATCTGAAATACTCATTATGGAAAAAGTCATGTTTCATTAGAATAGAATTTAGAACCACTTATCACTGTATTTGCACACAATGAAATTAGACCTCAGCATTTAACCCATCCGTGCAGTGAAACACCCACATATGTGCACACTAGTGAACACACTCACTAGGGAGGCAGTGAGCACACTAGCCTGGAGCAGTGGGCAGCCCTATCCATGGTGCCCGAGGAGCAATTGGGGGTTAGGTGCCTTGCTCAAGGGCACTTTAGTCATGGATTGTCAGCCAAGGGGATCGTACCAACAACCTTCCAGTCACAGGGCTGGTTCCCTAACCTCCAGCCCACGACTGCCCCCATTCTAGGCACCAGTTTAAAAGCACCTTGATTTCATAAATTTATCATGTTTATAATATATTTAAAACATAAGCAATGCTACATGTAATGTCCTCAGAAACAGGTGACCCTCTTTCAATTCTTCCCACTGGAGCCAGCTGATCCTGTTTATCAAATTTCATGTGCTGGATCAGGTGTGTTGAGGCAGATCAGTTCAATCAGTGCAGAGTAGGGGTTCCCCAGGAGCAGGATTAATAAACACTGGTCTAAGTGCAGATGCTAAGCCTAATGTAGATTAATAGAGAAACAGTGGCTTGTTGCAAAAGTGCCCCCACTTGGAATATAATATGCTTGTTAAATTTTGCAGAGTCAAGAACCCTAATGACCCACTTACACTATTTGGCCAAAAGTATGTGGATACCTGATCTTAGCACCTATAGGAGCTTGTTGGAATTCCTATTGCAAAGCAATGGCCTTTAATATGGAGTTGACCCCCATTTACAGCTATAATAACTCAATACATAAGGAGTTGACATGTCTTAAGATGCTGTAGCATTAACATTACCCTCCACTGGAACTAAGGGGCTAAGCCCAAACCTAGAAAATTAGCCCCAGACCATTATCCCTCCTCCACCAAACTTTACTGTTGGCACTATGCATTCTGGTAGGTTGTGTTCTCCTAGTATTCGCCAAACCCAGATTTATCCATGTGATGCTCAGCATCACGCATAGTGATATTAAGTTTGTGTGCAGCTGTTTGACCCTAGAAACCCATTTCATGAAGCTCGCAACACAGGTCTTGCGCTGATTTTGGTTCGGTTGGAGTAAGTAATGCAACAGAGAATAGGTGAGTTTTATGCTCTACACACTTCAGCACTTGGCAGCTCTGGCAGTCTAGCTGTCACGATTGGCCCCTCCCAGTCCTGTCCATTTGCTCGTGGTGTTTACTTCCCAGTCCTGTCCATGTGCTTCTTTGTTTTGGTTTTTAGTCCGGCCCCTTGTTTTGTGACTCCACCCCTTATTGTCTGCACCTGTGTTTCCACCTGTCCCTCGTTTACCCTTATGTATTTAAGCTCTGTGTTTTCCCCTGTCTGGTTGCTGGTGTTTGTTGAAATTGTTGTTCTGATTGTGGTGTTTGTCGTTAGATGTTTGCTTGATTGTTTGCTGTTTGGATTTTGTGTTTGTCATGTCTGTCCACCCTGCTCTCGATCTTGATTACTGGACCCTGGACTGTCTTGACCCTGACTTTGGATTTTCCCACAATAAAAGTCGCTTATCTCAGCATATGCGTCCGCCTCCTCGCTCCCCGGCATTACATTAGCACTTTATGGCTGAGCTGTTGTTGCTCCTTTCCATTTCACAATAGTAGAATACATTAAATGTATTAGATTAGATTGGGCATTAGACACATTAAAGATACAGACCCGCACACCCATGAAGCGATCTTTGAGGACAATCCAGGACAGCAGGAAGACAAAAGCCTTGTGGCAGCAGTAGAGTGCTGAAACATCTGTGGCTGTGAGTTTCCTCAATGCCAACAGGTACAGATAGTTAGTCAACGTCCATAAAATGGAGAAAGGTGCTGTTCTTTTCAGAAACAGCTTCAGAGTCATCCCTTCTTCCCCAAACAGTCGACTGCACTCCCTACACAGAGAAACACAGGGGAGACAAAGTGTGGTTTCCTCAGTTTTTACAATATCCACCAAGGGTGTGAGATATATCGGCAGCTAGTATGTCCTTCACAATAAATCTGAAAATTGAACTAACATCGCTGTTCCAAAAATGGAATCGATGCCCTATTTATGCTGCTGTAGACATTGAAAATGACAAATTGCTGGGCATTTCTTTCTCAAATTCACTGAAATGACTAGTCCAGTAGATAACTACATCCCCACACATTTAAGAGAGTGTAAGTCAGAAAGACACTGCTATGTCAATAAGATTGTGTTCTGCAAGTCTTCTAATGCAACGTTCACCCATTACTGATACTAGTAGTTGTGAATGTTTACAGTAATTGTTTGATTTAGCTATACAGAATTAATCAGTGATTTTTACATTTTTAACCTGTCTAGTGTTCACCATACTTCATACGGATTACAGTGTGAACTTGTTTACATGTCTTAAATACAAAGTTATTAGTATTTGTATTGGCCACAACAAGTTGTAAATTATCAGCAGTCATAGAAATTCTATATAGGTGCACTCCAAGTCAAATTTCGTTGAATTACATAAAATCGCAGCAGTTTTTTATTTAGCTCCCCATTACAGCCAGGCCTTCAATTAGGACCACAAATGTCAAAACCTGGTCAAAAAAGTGAGAAAAAAGAACAATTCTATTATATTGCTAATTTATGCTAGCGCATAAGACCGGGGTCCTCTCTGTGTGGAGTTTGCATGTTCTCCCCGTGTCTGCGTGGGTTTCCTCCGGGTTCTCCGGTTCCTCCCACGGTCCAAAGACATGCAGTCAGGCCAATTGGACATGCTAAAGTTGCCCCTAGGTGTGAGTGTGTGAGTGACTGTCTGTGTCTGTCTGTCTGCCCTGCGATGGACTGGCGACCTGTCCAGGGTGTATCCTGCCTTCCGCCCGAAGACTGCTGGGATAGGCTCCAGCACCCCACCGCGACCCTGACGGAGAAGCGGCTTAGAAAATGGATGGATGGATGGAAATGTATTTGTACTATACTTGAAGAGGTGGTTATAACAGTTATAAATAAACACAAACTTAGGAGCATTTTTATTGGCTCCTAGAAATCATGAGACCCTCTCTAAAGGTCTAAAAAGCCCCTCTGCTCTTTGCAATTCTGCCTACACTCACCTGAATTTCTGAATGGGTGTCTGCTTCTCCCTGGTGATGGCCACATGGCCGGAGTAGTAGAGAGGAAAGAAGAGGATGTTCCAATTGGTACTGAACCAGGAGATGAAGAAAGGGCAGGAGAAGGACTTAAAGGTGCGCTGGACCACCTGAGTAGTTCCTACCCAGGACGAGGACACACAAAGGACCACCAGCAGGCCACCCAGCACCTTCAGAACTACATTGGCGCACATCTGATAGGAGCTTCGCTCTCTGCTGGCCTCGCTGGCTGGAGTCTCAGCATGTGAGTCTGAGCCTTCATCTCCTACAACAGATTATGCAATAAAAATGAATAGAACCTCATTACTGGCCCCCATTCTCTGATATTTAAGCAACTACATTGTTCAGTAGTGCGGCACATCCTCTACAGAGAACACACCTCTGCACATATACAAATATGGTTTATTTGATTAATTTAACATATTGGGGAAAATAACCATGAAATGTGGCCTGTGCTAAAGTTATGGCAATGCATTAAACAACAAATAAATAGAAATTGTGAACTAATATTTACATAAAAATATAATTTACATTCCCTGATTCGATGGTATAACTTATTATCCTTCAGAACAGTTAACATACAATATATAATATAATATACAATACACAATAGAATATAACATATACAATGATAACTTACATAGTGAAGACATACTGTAATTATATATTTATAATTATTTCTGTTCAATGTTTAATAACACATTCTGGATATTATCTATGTTTTTACTCAGTGTAATACAACATTCTCAGTTTTATTTACAGCTTTGTTCACTATTCTACACACATAAAAAAACTTTCTAGCTCGATTTCAAACTTATACACTTTAATGGTGATTCCATTTCATGTTTATTTTAAAATTTTGCGCCTTGAATAAGTTATTGACATATTGTGCCTCTTGATATTAATACTTTTTATTGTACCAAATCAGCCACTCTAAGAAGCATTTCCACTAGTCAAGACCTGTTTCTGATCTTCTGTGTGTGTCCCTGAGGGAAGGATGTATTGATCAGTAGCTCGTAGTGTCAGTTACTTGCAGGTAAAGCACTAATGGCAGCTATCATTAAAAAAAACAGCCTACATTGCACAGTCCAGGCTTATGTCAAAAATAGCTCCAGAGGGTCATGGAGCAGCCGAGCCGCCATATCGACATGGCATACATAGTCAGACATGCACAGAAATCTAACACCACAGCTACCTGTGCTCTATTTAATGGAGACATAATTGTCAGGTTAATCAGTCCATTTCCTGCAAGTCATAACTTCCTTCATGTTCATCAGTGCATTCACACTACTGGGGCATCATATCCAGAATGCTGAGAGTCTGTGATCAAAACTGACCCCACAGAAAGACCAAAACAAGGCCTAAGTCTCCTGGGTGTAACTCCTATGGACCTAACAAATGACCAACAAATATTCCAAGTAAAACTAAAACCTGAGTAAATTGGCACTTCTTGTTTTTGCTTATGGCAGAGAACTGAATCAAATAATTGTCTTTTGAAAAAAGCCAATGGCAAGAAATATTGCTGAATAGCATCGCAAATGCATTTTTCTAAAATGAAAACCGCTGTGGATAGTGAGAATGTAAGAAAACCAGCTTTAGCTCATATCAAACCCCTTTTCCACTTAACCTCAGTGAACTTTGCTTTTGAAAATGTCTGGATTTAGGTGTCTAGCATTTGAGTTCTGCGATGTGTCCCCAAAGAATAAAGCAAAAACTGTGGCAGCAGGGCTTCAGAGGTGACAAGAGATTGAACAGAGGGGAAGAGTGCTAGTATCAGAGAGCCAAGATCCGTTATGCAGTAGACACAGAGCGATCAATTTACACTAGGCCAGGAATAAAAGATGACATGCGCTAGCCCATCACCGCTAACCTGCAGTGCGCTTGGTCAGCATGCACACACACATAGTTGAGCACACACACAATGTTGGTGCTTTTCGCTCTCTACTAATTGAAGCAAAGACTGGGAGCTTGTAAAACTTTTGTAAGGTCAGTGTCAGGTCAGTCTTAGTTTTTTACAGTCTTTACCATCCGATCTCTCAAAATATAGACATCATTATTCATTTATATGCTCTGTATGCAGATGCCAATCATGACTAATGTAACAGGGCTGTATTATCGCTATTCTAAAGCAGCTCGCTCTCAGTACACGAAGGGGAATCTTGTATGCTATGACTGTAAAGAAAACAGTTGCTAACACTGAGTGGCTTTCTCTCTTCACTATTCAGAGGATTCATGTCCTTGAGTCCTAACACATAAGGCAGAGGCTGACCTTGCGCATGCAGACCATGTGACTTTCAACTGAGTTTAAAATATTAAAATTTTGGCAGGGGGTGGGAGGCTGTGTCTCTACTTTAGATTTATACTTTGACATTTTAGATCTTGTTTTATGTTGCATTCTGATAAAACCTCTTTGTGATAAAAGCATAATCTCACATTGTGACTACTGATACCAATACTGATACCTTGACTTCAAAACCAATTCCTGAACAATGCTTTTTCCTGATACCTTTTTGAGTGTGAGGCACTGGAAGTAAGTGTATTTATACTTCAGACTGATCAAGAAGCACTGATGTTAGTAACATGCATATAGAATGTA
This sequence comes from Pygocentrus nattereri, assembly GCF_015220715.1. Taxonomy (NCBI): domain Eukaryota; kingdom Metazoa; phylum Chordata; class Actinopteri; order Characiformes; family Serrasalmidae; genus Pygocentrus; species Pygocentrus nattereri. The sequence goes on from NC_051220.1 coordinate 24,937,111, forward strand.
ATTTAAACAGCCGATTTAAAAAGCCAATCACTGGTCTAGATTTTGGAACAAGCATGCTTATTGGCTCACGGATGCCAACAAGACTGACTACTTCGTATTGAAATTTCATACATACAACCCCATAGGTGAAATTCATTAACTGATGTTAATGAATGTGTTCAACAATTTCTTCCTTTTTAAAATTAAGTAACTTTTGATTAGTAGAGTTTTGATTTAATACATAATGCATAGCTTCCTAGCATTCTATGCCATTTAGTTGGTTTCTGTTATTTATCAGTTATTTCAAATATATAAATTTTGGTTTATAACATGTTATCTTTATGCCAAAGGTTAGGTTGGGAAGTATTTACAGGTGTATTATATTTGCCATAATGGTAATTATGTTCTAGTTTACCAGGTCAGTCTGTTGTTTTGTGGTAAAGAACTAATTTTGGCCAAGCACAACAAACCAAAGGAATCCTCTGAAATGGGCGATTCTGGTCATTTTGAAACCGTTTCTCATTGAGTAATCAATTTATCCATGTTTTTTGAGTACTACTTATGTTGACTTAATTACTAATTGATTATGTATCTATACAATTAAAGCATTTAAGCTTATAAATTCAAAAGTTAGACATTTGTAGAACTTACAAGTTTTCTCTGAATCTTTTTATGATATTATGTACCATAAATGATGAAATCCCTAAGTTATTTGCTATTTCATATTGAGAAACATTATTCCTGCACTGTTGCACAATTTGCTGGAACAGTCTTTCACAGAGTGGTGAACCCCTCATCATCTTTATTTTTGAAATTTCAGCCTCTCTGGGATGCTCTTTTTTAGTTGTGTTTTTTTTTTTTTTTTTTTTGCATAACACAACCTTACCAGTCTGTTGTTGCCCCATCCTGACTTTTCTGAAACATGTTGCTGGCATCAAATTCAAAATGGGCACATATTTTTCGAAAAACAATAAAAAATTTTGGTTTCAACATTTGATATGTTATATTTGTACTATTTTCAATTACAAGAGTTTAAAAGGGTTTAAAAGATTCGCACATCACTGCATTCTGATTTTATGTTTTATTTTATGACTATGGTAAATGGATGATGGCCCTAAAATACATATTTGACTATATTTTAAAAGCATGCAAATTATTTTTCCCATTTTACACAGCTTCACATTTTGGGTATATGATATTATAGTTTCTGAAATCTGTACAATTTCCCTTTAGGACCATAGGAGGAGTTTCCAATATGATTTGTAATACAGCTGCAACTGAGCTACTAGATATAATGGTGGAATTTCCCTCAAAGAACATCTGACATTTTTGACATATTTCACACTGAGAAGGGATTACATGTGCACCCACACAAGCCTCCTTTATATAACCTTTCTGAAATATTACAATAGAGCAGAGTAACCTGCAGAAATGTAACTACTTGCAACAAAATGGCTTTCACATTCTGAGCTTTCTCTAACACTGTCTAATGCTTACAAGACATCTAATGCAGGTCCATTATTGTAACATATCTTCACTGATGATGACGGATGATCCATTCAACCAGTTCTGACTTAATTCATTCTTTGCTGTGACAGATCTCCCACAAAACTCTAAAACTCCAGTAATTACTGCAGTGTAAACTGAAGTTGCAAAGCTGATCATCCAACTTTGTGATGAACTTCTAGCTGTTGTGAGGAAGTGACTGAATACACTGATTTGGTGCTTAAAGCAGTTGACATGTATAACCCATTCATAAATAAGCTTATTTATGTACACCACACACATCAAAAAGGCTGCCAAACAAGTCAAATAGAAAAATAAACACTACTGAATGCCCTGTATCCATATGATATAAACAGAATGCCAGTATTGTGATTATATTGCAGTTGTGTTTCACTTTCCAATATTAAACATGCTTTGGGATATCAATAATATGACATGGGCAACGATCACATAATAACCATAATAATGACCTTTTGCAGCACACTTCTCCAACATCTGTATTGACAAACCCATTACCGCAACAATAAATAACAAATAATATACTGTTCCACCACAAACTACAAACACAAATATGAATATATGGACAATAGAAGCCAAATTAGATTTTGAGTACACTTCTGTAGAGCAACAAAATATGTGAAATGTTGGACTGAGAAGCACAAACTGCCTTCATTCTCTGCTCCTCCAAAACCAATTTGCCTTGAAATATAGATGAGCTTTACAAGTGTAAAAGAGTGAATCACTGTACCTCTCCCTCATCTCCCTCATCCCAACATTCTGAGAATTAGTATGTGGTTAATATAGACAAGCTTCGACACTTCTGTAAAACCATACATTTACAACTATATGGTCATCTTCATTAGTTGACTGTTAACCGTACTTATTTATTATTAATATAAATTATTTGACTAATTATCAGGTTTCTCAAAATTAGTCCCCAGAGACCACCCAGCTTCCTAGCATATTTACTCTTCTACATTAACACCACCCGAGTCAGTTATTAAGTGGCTTTATCCTAATTATGTGTATGAAGAAACAAACAGGTATGCTAGTAGGGCTTGAAAATGTCACTCGTATTTGCTCACAGCACAAGTAACACGAGGATAAAATGCAGCACTTGTTTAGTCACAGGAGCCAAAGATGCTTTCATTTACGCTTTACATCAGATAGTGTTATTTATTTATTGATGAAGCATCTTCGCACTAAAGTCTGGATGGTTACACTGCCAGTGAACATATTCTGATCACTTTCTGCTGCTTATATCAGGTCTGAAAGCAGCTTGGAAGAGCACTGTGTCAAGCTAAATGCACTGAGAATGAGTATCCTAAATGCCTCTAAAACTACAGTATTGTGCAAATGTAAAGTAAATGAAGCTCCCTTCATTTACTTAAATTCCGGTCAAAACAGAAAGTTCGTTAGAAGCCCATTCAACTAAATATATCAACATTTTTCAGTAAAGTGTCCACTTTGCCTTTATTTCAGCTTCCATTCTTTTCAAGAGAGTCCGTTTTTTAAAGAAATCTGCAGGGATATTTTTTTCACACTTCCAAAGTTCAGTCTTAGAACTTGGTTGGATTTTCTTATGATCCTAGCAATCACAATTACAAATACACCATATTGTCTTAGTTCACATCTCTAATGTTCGCTTTCAGGGTTCAACAGCAGTATTTCTTCATTTTTTTATTGTTTTCCTTTTCACAATAACATCTTGAGAGCTACACATCCTGACCCATACTGAGTTGTCTTCTCACAGGAGAAGGATGGACAGAAACACCTGTGAATTTTTCCAGATCTGAAGCAAGAATGGAGCTTGATCTTCTTGCGAATATGAAAGCATTAAGTACTGTTTATCTGATGGTGACAGTTTTAGTGGTCTACCATGTCTTGCACAGTTCCATTTTCTCTTCATCTTTTAATAATTGTTTTGAACTTCTTTTTTTCACTTACTATCCTTTGACTTTGCCTTTCCTTATGCAAGTAGATTATCTAACCTCCTGAAAAATGAATAACTTGCTCTTCAGAACCATTCTGAAGGGTATTCTCTGACTTCTGCATAGTATTGTATATGTCCACTCCACCAATAAAATACTGCACAAAGTAACAAACAGATCTAAATGAACATACAAACTGGCCATGCTCACATTTCCTATGCACACATCTCCTTAAGGAAAAAGACATGCACAAACACATGCGAAAACATGTGCACCATGAATATTATATATCACACTGTCTTTGATGAAGGATTTATCTCTCACTCTCTCTGTACCTCCTTCTCTCTCTCTCTCTCTCTCTCGCTTTATTCAAAACAAAGCCATACATACGTACATAAGACTGTTTACCTTCGGAGATGGGGCAGGTGAGGACCTGTGTGCTGTAAGAGCTAAGAGGAGCCACTCTAGCGGAATGTTTCTTCATTCTCCCATCCGTCCCTGTACCGCCTGTATGTGTATGTGTGTGGGAGCTACACAGCTCAACTCTTCTGACAGATCGTCTTCGTCCCCGCACACATCTCTGCTGCAACTCCCACTCCTTCCCTCTCTCTCTCAGGTTCTCTTTCTTCTGTATTTTTCTATTTTTCACTTTTCCCCACTGTGCTGTCTCCTCCTCCAACTGTCAAATCACTTCCACCTTGTTTTCTCAAACTCTCTCCCTATGCCTCTCGCTCTCCCTCTCTCTCTTTCTCTACGTATATAACTGTACTAGCATTGCAGTTGCACTGTCATTCTGTTATCCTGTGTCTCCTAGGGAGACTGGGCTTCAAGTGCATATGGAAGTGTGCAATCATTCTCTCTTCATCTCTCTCTCTGTCTGTCTCTTGCTCTCTCCCTCTAAACACACACTCTCTCGATCTCTCTCTCTTGCTCTCTCTCTCTCTCTCTCTCTCTCTCCCCGCCTCCCTACCCTCTCAGTGGATCCTCTGCTTTGTTTGGAAGGTAACCAAGCAGCTCAGGCTAATTATGCTGTGTTAGCCCCTCTACCCCTCTTTCTCTTGCCCACACCATCCCGTGGCTCAATAAAGGAAAGCACAGGTAAACTAATAGTTTAAAAACACAACAACTCGGCTCTCTTTCCCTTCATCTTTCCTTCCCCAATCACTCTCTCCACCCTTTAGCAGCTCTTGTCCTTTACTCAAAAGCTCTCCAGCCTGACGTCTGATCAAGGTCTTGTCCTCATATCTGAGCTGCTGCAGCGTCTTGCTCACCAAACGCATGGCCTCAGGGACTCCTCTCTGAAAAGCCTTTTATTTTTTCCACAGTACCATTGTGCTCTTTCTCAGATTAGCTCAGGCAGGGTGGCCTGTTTTGCTCTCCAAGTGTCAACAAGGCAGGAGATTTATAAGTGGAACTGTTTGAGATCTGGGTGGGCGGGTTATAGCATTTTTTTTAGAGTATACATTTTACATACGCAGAACTGACTTGTTTTGAAATTCAGCTGCAGTTAAGCAACTTCTAAGAGCCTAAAATAACTAGTGCTGCTGCTAATGTGACATTAACTTCTCTTATTCATTAATTTCACAGTTCCCACAGCTCTCAGGTAATTTCAGTGGGAAACTCTGCCTCTCTCACCCTCTGCAAAGTGGTCACACATGGCTGCTAAGCTAAATTGCCTAAGAACTTTGAGAAGTCCACCCCTAGCATACATATAAAAGCAATGGTTCAGCCCAAAAATGTATACAATTTTCACCTTACCTCTTATGAAGTCAGTCAGCCAAGACATTTCAACTGTCCAAAGGTTGCTTCTTTAGTTTTGCACTCAAGCTACAAAGCTAATAAGCAATAAAACTGATACTGATAAAAAATCAGTAGTAGCAACCATCCTGGCTTGAATTTTGCCTGTACTTTTGTCCATTTTATAGACAGAAGTAAGGATGAACAATTTGGAGAAAATGTCTACTTGCCATTTTTCTGACAAATATTGTCATTGTGCTTTAAATTGTGATTATTTTCTAGAAATCAAAGGTCCAGGCCATTATTTCTGGCTTGAAGCTTTAACACTAAATGTAATGATACAGATTGCCAGTTAGTTGTGGTTGTGTTGTAACTGCAAAAGCAGTGTCAGAAACCTCATGAGCAAGTCTATGTAAGATGATGTAACAACTTGACATGGTTTGAGACAACTGTGTGATTTAGGTTTGCATTTGCTATAAGCTTCCATTATTTATTAGCCACATTAGTTTTGTAGCTCCAATGCAAACCTAAAGAAGCCAGCTTCAGACACCAGTTATGTCTTGGCTACACATGTTCTAAAAGGAATAGAGTGTAAATTTTATTTTTGGTTGAATCACCGATTTAACTTCCAGGCTATTTTATGAGCAAGCTACATTTCCACTGGCTACCTTGTTGTTGCTGATGGTTTGGTTTGAAGGTTAATGTAGCTAGCATGGAACAGCTTAGATGTGCAGTTGCTGAAATGAAATGAAGTGGGTCTTGCAGTCTGTGGTCAATAATCAGGCCCAAAACTGACCTGTCTGTTCAAGGGAGTCCATTTACACAGCACCTCCTGGACTGAGGTTTGCCGTGCTATCTGTGGTCTTCAAGATCATGTCTTTATTGGACCTCACTTATTTCACACACATTCACACTGGTCACACACCTGATTCTCTAAACACCCATCCACACATTCTTCCTCTGACACACTAGTACACACACTAGCTACTTCTGCTGTTTCCCTTCAGACTACACAGCCACAGAGTGCGATATTACTGACATATGCTTGAGCATAAACACATTTTCTCCTGTAAACATTCATTTTCCCCTCACAATGTCTCTAACTGTGTGTACACACTACACTTTCTCTCTGAAATGGGTACGATCTCACCTCAGCCATGATAACAAGACAGCCTGGGCATGGAATACATGTTCCACAAACACCGGCAGATTTTGGCTTGTTTTAAACAGAGAGGCAGACAGGTTAGTGAGTGTGTGCCAAAAGCATGTCAGGGAGCAGTGAAGTCATCATTATACTGTGCCAGGAAGTCTACCACTAGAGGATACACTCAGCTCATGATTTGATTTGATTCGGTTCATTTTTGCTGGTTTCAGAATTGTTTAACCGACTAACCATTAACTGACAAACAATTGTAACAATAAAGTTACAATAAAAGAAACGTTTTTTAACAGAAAACAAACACCAGGAAGTGATGACAGATAATTATCAATATTCTCAGAGAGAAAGTGTGGTGCATGGTCAAGTGACAAAATCATGTGTGTGCAGATTCACAAATAAGAGCTACTGACGTACACTGAGCCAAAGCTAGCACCTGTCACCACTTAGTAATGAGAGGTAAATATAATTTCAGAAGTTTGGAATATAGAACATTCAGTAGCCCATCATTATATATTCCAGTAATTTAGTCAACTTTTTAGTTTTTGGTCAAGTAACACATTAAAATGTCATAGCTCGTTAATGGTTAATTGCTGACCAATGATGGTTAGTCAAGTTGTCAAAATATGCAAGAAGAAAACAGAAGAAAAAAAAAGTATCAGCGTGCTGGTGTGAATAACATTTGGTGCTCAAATAATGCAACTGCACAACAGAGGCATAATTCAAAGCGTGTAAGAGTTTACTGATTTTAATACGGTATCAGAAAAAACAGTGTATTGAAATTCAAAACTGTGTTGCTGATACAGCTTTCAATCTCTTCCAGTCCTCTTGTGAAAACCACTGTTTATTTTATTACAAATATAGGTGCCTGGGTGCATCCTATGACAGTGAAGTGGGTGGGGAGAGGGGAAGAGCTTATGCTTAGCACACTCCCAAATTCACATAGCCATCCTTTTTTCTGAAGGCACTTAGTGGATTTTTTGTCTGTCGTGGCAGGCACTGAAAAAACTATGGAGTATTCACACAGAGTTTTATAGGTGGGTGCCCACACTTGTGGTCCCCACAAGCAATTATGAGACAATATAAACAGCTTTTATGACTTATGGTGGGCTCAGCAGGAAAAATGAACTAATTTGCCATCGTGTTAAGGCTGATCACTATCCTGATGCTCTCCATGTCTTTCCTGAATGTCTGCCCATTTCCTCCTCCAGTCACTGCTTAGCAACTGTTACACTATCTGCCATTACCTCAGGCAAGCTTTCAAATTTCCAGCACTAAGTGAGGGTTCCTGTGAATGCACCTTGAATTAGAAGCTCCTGGTATTTAAAAGATGTCCTGGGAATCTGTGAAAATGAGATCTGATTCCTCAACAGGGTAGATGATACCTGTTTCCAAAGCCAGACCATGTGAAAATATAAACCATTAAAATGTTCATCTGCATTATCAGAAGTAAAATACAAAAGGGAAAAAAATAACTTTTTTATTTGTGCTTTGCCAAAGATGCTTGACGATTTGGTTTTTAAGTTTACAGATTTTTTCTGTCTTTATGTATATTTTAGCTGAATGATTTTAATTTACATCACCTTTATTATGGTAAATGTACTTGAGAAGAGCAGATACATGCTTTACAGTGTATTAGTTGTTTGGTTTATGTTAACCTGTTAATGTGTGGATAATCTTGCTACAGTTTTGTCTCGATCGGAAAATAAAATTGTGCTTTTAGTGGCAACATGCCCAACCTTGCAGCTAGTATGCTGCCATCATGGTACTTCATAGCCCCTAACCTGATTCACTGACAACCCAAAAAAAGAAAGCCAGGTAGGGGCCCACCAGATTTTTCAGGGGCCAATAACTTGATGATCCGGGTCTGAGTGAGTTAGCACAAGTAAGTAAACATGAGACATTGATTTGAACGAACGACTGATAAAGTTTTAAAAACGGATATATAGATTAACAGACAGAATACATTTATAGTATTTCTATAACAAAACAGAAAAAAACAACAATTTGGACTGAATACAGCCAAAACTAGCTTTTCCTCTATGTTGGATGACTAGATGGACTAGAGAAAAGGCATCCTCAGTATTGACTGGTCAAGTGTGATGACATATGCTGCTTTTCTTGGATGGCCAGCAGAAAAGTTGACAGTTTTTCAACTGAAACATGTGATTTAATATGCACATGGCACAGGCTAATGGAGTTCTTTTATGCAGCAGTGCATGCTGTGAGAGAAAAGGTGCTGTCTAAATGTGCTCTTAGAGTTGGGAACATATTAGAGCCAAAACAATCTGTGCAGTATGCAATTAGAGCACTGCAGAAAAAAAAAAACATTTAAAATATATAAAATGAAAAAAAAATCTGGCCTTCAGAAATTGAAACTTAAAATATATATATTTTTACATCCTTAACAGAATGTAACTGATATTTCCATGATGTGCACTGTCACATTTATGCATTGCAACGCTACTGTCATGATGTACTGCTACAACCCTAACAACCACTGTATCAGAGTCACAGTAAGTCCTCCTTAATCCGCCTCCACAAGAACATCAAGTATTCTCCAACGACCTCATAGAGCCGTTTTACACTCTTTTTTTAGACTTTAATATCTCAGTTGCAACCATACACTGATACACTCATTAGTAGGATCTGCCAACAGGATTTAGATAAACACAGATAATATGACTACAGATTGTATCTGTACTCTTCTGTGGCAGACAATAAAAGGTGTTCGCCAAAGATATCGTCACTTTTTTAAAAATAATTTTAAAAAAATGAGTTGATTGATTTCAAAAACAAAGAAGAAACAGATAGGAAAATCTAATCACTGGTAAAAAATAAATAAATAATAATGTATAGTTTATAGATTAGTATTTTAGCACACATGCAGCCAGTGCTCTAGAAATACTGATGACAGCCATGAAAATTGATAACATAGTGTGCAAATGTCAGAGACCACCCCATAATTATTCAATTTCTAGTCAGAACAGCCAAAAAGTACTATTTATAATTTTTTTGGGAGATATTTGAAGAGAATGTATATGAGATAATCAGACAGAAAAATAAGTGTAAAAAAACAGGACAGAAATAGAGAGAAAATGAAACTCCTAACAACCACGCAAGACCTGGTAGTCATGAGATAAACTGTACTGAGAAAAATCAAGCTTCATTCTTGCTTCAGATCTGAAAAGGTGTCTCCATCCATCCTTCTACTGTGAGAATACAATTCAACACTGTGGGTCTGAAAGGATGTGTAGCTGTCAAGAAGCCACTACTGAGAAAAGAAATAGACAAAAAGAAGAAAATTTGCAAATTCAAACAAAACATTGCTGGTGCTCTCAGAAAAATGTACTGTCCACCCCAGAGTCCAGACCTCAACATGACTGAATGTGTTAGGAAATACCTGAATTAAGTTTAAAAGTGTGGAGAAATATCACTGCAGATGTCTTTGAAAAAATAAAAGCAAGTCTCTCAAAAAGAAAGGAAGCAGTAATAAATGCAAAGAGTGGACACAATAAATGCTGACAAATCTGAAATTACATTGTCATTGAGGATTCTGTGTAATTTTCTGTTAAATATTTTGCAGCTTTTTTCCTGATGCTGAAAAACAAATAGCTGGACCTTAGTAGCAGTTTTGACTGGAAATTAAATAAGTAGAAGGCGGTCTCTGGCTTTTGCACAGTACTGCATATACAAACACATTTAAGCTTGAGGGCAGTTTAATGTGTGAACACTGTAATGACATAAGTCAAGTGCCTTTTTATAAGTTACCTGGGAAAAAATGAAAGAGGCATCACTTAATCCAGCCAAAGTGATAAAATGGAATAAAAGTGTGTGATGCTTTAAGAAGTAATGTTAGAGTTTTAATGATTTCACTCACACATACAAACATAGACACACAGACACGCATGTGTTCTGGGCACAGAATCTCTGTACAAGCAGTAAGCTTCAGAAAAATGCTTGGAACTATGGCTAAACAATAGAATTTTGTGATAAATACTGTGATATTTGAAAAATAAAAAGGAGTCATGAATGTGTCCAGATACTCTATACTAAGTGGAGCTAATTATTACTCTAGCAAAGGTAAAAAGGAGGGATGCACCGATAATTGTGGGCCAATATCTGATATCTTTCATGAACATATGTGCTGATGTCGATGTCAGTCAATAAAAACTTATAAAATGTGGAAACTGATTAAACCTGAATTTGCATCATAGAAAACTGTGAAGCTCACAGCCATAAACAGCTGCAGGTATAGAGTTACAAATTACTCTGATATCACTGCTGGTCCATAATGAAAAAGGTACATTTAGAGGCATTAAGGCGGTATTACTACAATCTGCTAAGGGCTGCACGATATGTATGGAAACAGCACATTTCAACTATATTGCTTCATACTGTGATGTAAGTACAACATCAATTATACTGAGGATATGAAATACAGGTGATCCTAGGGGGTCCGAGACACCCTAAACTTTTTGGACCCCCTGAATGCCTCAAAATCTAAATTCTGGGGGGTCCCTGAAAATAAACATATCCTGATGCTGTCCATAAAAATAGAGAAAAATAGACATTCAAATTCAGACAAATACAAATTCAGGGAAAGGAATTCATCCACAATCAGCGAGCTTCTGTCTTTAATGTTCTTAACTATCTAGATATACAGCACTCCTCCTGCTTCAGGGTGGTGCTATGGCAAACTTGTTCACCTAGTTGGTCCTTCATAGCCTAACAACTGTAACTACACCTGGGACACCTCCGAAAAATGTTACAATATGCCACAGCGTATCTGTAAATCTAAAGACTTGCTCGGTTTCACAAGAGACTGAGAGAAAGAATTAATTGTTACTAATTTCTCAAGCCAAAGACAAAGAGGAGAGGTATGAGATCTTAGGTAATATGTAGAAGATTAGCAAACTAAAAAAGAGCATTTCCAGAAGAAGAATCTTGCTGCCATTGTAGTTAGCATCAGTGCTGCTATGGCAAGTGAGTTATCAGCCAGTCAGTGCTGGAGTAGCCAGCCGACATGGGACCCCTGAATACCAGGGGGTATTTCACACACTGATTATATTATAAACACATTACGCCTTTTATTATTATTAACTGTGGTTAACACCATCAGCTGGGACACACACTGTTGCTCAGTGCCCATTTATAAGTCAAATGGGACCTTATTATGATTTTTTTCATGATATCATATCTGGCCTGCTTTATTTTGACAAACACTTTATATGTTTGTTGGTTTATGTTAATACCTTGACATCCAAGTAGCATCTGTGATTGGTCATAATGTTCAGAGTGCACTAAGAAAAAATTCACTGCGCTGCTGGGATATATTGTGTATCCCTACTTGAAACTCATCCTCCCAAACAGGGGCATTGCCTACAGAGACCTGTTGTCACGTCATGGAGTATGATTCTAAACAGCCCCCCCCCCCCCCCCCCCCCCCCCCCAACCCCCTGCCCAATTCCCCTCCATGGCAACGGCCAGGCCCTGGCATTCTTCCATGATGGTCTACTGCCATCGACCCATTCACAGCCTTTGTCATTTAGATCAGTGACATGTTCCTCCACTATTGTCTACACACCGTGCCCTGCCTTTTATACGTCTCTATTAAGCAGCGCTCTAGGAGACATGAGAGAGTGCAGAGAGACAGAAAAAGAGAGAAAGATGGAGAGAACACCCACACACTAAAAGCGTTCTGCACACTTCATATCCACTTACTTAACTAAGACCTCTTAAATGTGTGGAGGATATGAATGATTTACATGCATATTCAGTGGCATCTTTTTACCACAGTCTCACCAGCCATTGCCAACCTGGAAATTACATTTACATTTCTCATCTAGAAACATCTGACTTTTTCACAAATGCCTGTTATTAAAGAAAATTAGAGTTAGCTAAAGGTCTCAAAGTTGAAGAAGCAGCAACATTTTGAACATGGCTTTATGGAATACACCAAAAATGAAGATGGTGCCATCTAGTGGACAAGACACAGTGTTACAGCTCTGCTGCATACATTTACCCTCCTCCTCACCACACCAATTTCTAAACTCTGATTATAATTTATTTTAATTGACTGTTCTTAAGCAACATGTATTTTCAATCATTTATTGTCAACATTGTTCACATACTTATCTACACTTTGGCATGATTCATGTTTTCTTCACAATTTGTATGAACTGTTAAATTAGTAATATTTGAAAACAAACACAGATTAGTCTATATCTGTAAGCTGTAACACTATTATAAGCTTTAAAATGCCCAGTTCCTGGTGGTTCTTGCATCACCTCCCTCTTTGATTTACTATAACAAGCTCATGAATTTATCCGGTGAGCTCAATGACTAAATGTCTGAGTGTCCAGATGTGACTGCTGTTATTGGATTAGTAATCAGAGTAAGTAGGTCTGCGGTCATGAAGCCATCCTTCACTACACTTTACGCTCCCCCACTCCACTCAGTGACAGGATGCTGGCAGTAATGTTAAATGACCAGATGGGGGCACTATAAAATGCCTATATTTATGTCACTCTGTCCTAGTTTAATTCATCAAAAATGAATAGAATTGCATAGGCAAACATTACTTTCTAAGTAATTTTTCTTTTTCCTGAGGCGCTGTATTTAGTTTTAAACATAATAGGCCCTCTTCCTACTAACACACTTCGTTACAACCAGTCAGGGAGGAGAAAAGGTATGTACTCGTTACACTTACATACCTCATGCATAGAAGTGTAAAATCCAACAATGCATCATCTGATCTGAATTGTACCAATGCTGTAGTGTTAAAAAATTATAATCAATTCTAATGATATTTAATAAAGCATACATTCATTTCTTGGCTAAACTAATATTATTTAAACTTAAAACACTAACTCTATTGTTTTTGTTCCTCTAGTCACTCACAATCAGTTTACAATCCTGTTTTCAAAAAAGTTGTGATGCTGTGCAAAATGTAAATAATTACAGCATGCAATGATGTCAAAACCATGTAAATCTTATATTTAACTGAAAATAGCACAAAGACAAAATATAAAATGTCAAGACTGAGAAACGATATAGTTTCTGAAAAATATATGCCCAATTTTGGCACAGTGGCGTGGTGGGTAGCGCTGTCGCCTCACGGCAAGAAGGGCCTGGGTTCGATTCCCCTGCCGGGTGACCAAGGTCCTTCCTGTGTGGAGTTTGCATGTTCTCCCTGTGTCTGCGTGGGTTTCCTCTGGGTTCTCCAGTTTCCTCCCACAGTCCAAAGACATGCACTCAGGCCAACTGGACATGCTAAATTGCCCCTAGGTGTGAGTGTGTGAGGGAATGTGTTTGTCTGTCTGTCTGCCCTGCGATGGACTGGCGACCTGTCCAGGGTGTATCCTGCCTTCTGCCTGATGACAGCTGGGATAGGCTCCAGTAGCCCCCGCAACCCTGAGGGCGAAGCGGCTTAGAAGAAGAAGATGTATATGCCAAATTTGAATTTAATGCCAGAAACACATTTCCAAAAAGGTGGGACAGAACATTGTGTTGCATTACCTCTTCTTTTAACAGCCCTCTGTAAGCGTTTGGGAACTCAGGAGACCAACTACTGTAGTTTTGAAGGAGAAATGTTTTCCCATTCTTGCTTGATATAGGATTTCACCTGCTCAACAGTTTGGGATCTCCTTTGAAATACCTTTCAGTTCATAACGTTGCAAATGTTTTCAAGGGGTGACAAGTCTGGACTGCATTCAGGCCAGTTTAGCACCCTGACTCTTGCCCCATGCATACAAGGATTTCTCCAGATTCTCTGAATCTTTTAATGATATTTTGTACCATTGATGATGAAACACCCAAAGTTCTTTGCTATTTTATACTGAGAAACATTAGTCTTTCATTTTTTCCCAGAGTGGTGAACCCCTCACCATCTTTACTTCCAAAAGAGTCAGCATCTTTGGAAAGCTCTTTTTATACCAAATCATGTGACATGGGAAAATTTTGTGCTGATCTCAATGCCAATACATAAACATTTATAAAACGTAGAAATTGGAACTGCCTGTACCAGAATTAGCAGGACTGAGAAATACAGCATTTATTACTATATTATAAATGCAGTAAAATGAACAAAATGCAGACTCTGTAGCACAGTAATCCATCATCGTTTAAACCTTCTGCTCTTCTGGAATAGAGCAGGGCAGAAACTAACACAGGGTAAAATGTAACATGGATATTTTATATGATTAAACAGGTTCAGAGAGAACATACTTTCTGTCATTCTTGTCTTCTGTAAGCAACATTGTCAGCAAATTTTACAGACTGCTATACCAGAAATAAGCAAGCGGCGTTGCCACGAGATGGCAGCAAAACACTTTTAGAGCGATGCTGAAACCAACTACATTCTAAATGAAATGAAGGATTAAAATATTCATCTTCTAATAGATGTATGTTCATTTTTTCAGGTAAAGTGGTGCGATGTTTAAAAAAAAAACAAAGCATGAAGTTTGAGTTTTACATTACGTTTCCGCCATGTCTTCTTCTGTGACTTTACTGGCTGGTTGTAAAGCAGAAATTTGATTACTGTCTGACTCATGTAGACCCATAGTTTTTTCATTATCTGATTACCCAAGTATACATAAATGCATTGATCAGATTACTGAGAAAATCTGATTTTCTGCAGTTATCAGATTATTAAGTGCATGTAAACACATTTTCACAAATGATAGCATGATATTTCTCAATATTCACTGTTTTCATACAGAAGATTAACTTTTTTATCATGAGCATTTGTCATTTACTGAATTGTGTGTTGAAGTTGCAGAATTCACATCTATATTATTTTAATCATCCTGGCTGTAGTATTGCACTGTTTTGGAGTTTGTAAACAACTCACAGTGAGAGCTAGCCAGGCTAAAGTACAGCCTCCACATGGTAGAGCCAGCCTTCCCAAATGAACAGTGCTCATATCCCCACATGTGCATTTTAAACTGTCCACTTTTGGAAGTTTGTTTATGCACAGATTAATCAAAAGAATGCTAAAGATAATGTAATGAAAATCAAGTATATTTCAATTTCACTGTACTGGTATTTGCTCTTTGACTTTGTGGTTAAATCTGATATATCAGTCAAATCTAAACATCTGTCCAATGCTGACAAAGTTTAAAATGAATTGTCTGCTGATAATGACATAATAGATCCCTAAAATTCCACTCTTCACCTTCACTCTCAATCACCAATGAAATAAAAGAAATTCTATATTTGCTCCACTTCCAGCAGATGCAGGAGAGTGAGGTGGTCTGTTTTTCCCCACTGGGTTTTGGTTTTTACTAACAAATGTCTAAGCACTAATTCACAGCTAAGTCCGAGCACAAGCTGTTTGAGCTCGGTTGGGTTGGGGGCATTTATTTAAGTCAGCAGCTTGCTCTAAAGTGTCTCTATTCCCAAGTGAGTCCACAGCTAACAGTGCCTCTCTGGTTAAGTAAAAGTGTAGTGTCCCATTAGGCTTGTGGGTAAAAATAGCTCGCTAGGAAAGGAGAAGATGTGTAGGGAGAGATGGAGAGATATGAGTGCTATGATGAGGCCTACTCTACACTCACAGCACGCAGGATAAATGTTTTGATCACACCTGCATATATTTCTTTCTAATCATGTTACGAGGAACAAAATCTCTCGGAAACTCTTTCTGTGCTGATTCTAGCTGATTATTTCCACTACAGTGTTGTACATCATTATCTGCTCAGACTCAGCAGCATCTAAAGCATCATTGATCAGCTAATGATGGAGATTTCTAAGTAGTGTATTTCCAAATTGTACCATTTAACAGATTAATACTGCTAATATGTAACAGGTATTTTTTCAGTGGCAGATAACTGTCAACCTAACAAAGATTGTGTATGGTACACTGTATACTGTATAACTAGGACAATCTCTACCTGCGTTAACATTATGGGAAAATGCAACATTTATTTGTATAGGGTTGCAAATACAGATTATTACCAAAATATTAATAAATTCAGCAAATAAACAGTACTTGTGCATTAAAATGTGCAGAAGTGTGTTCTCTGTAGAGGATGTATTGTCTTATTTGCACTAAACAAAGCGTCATTTGACCAGGGGTGCCAAAACGTTTGCATGCGACTCTATTTAATCTAGCATCATTTAAATATTCTACTCTTCCTGAGTACAGCAAATATATCAGCAAACACTAGTTAGAAACACAATTCAGTCGAATCTAAACATTTGTCAAATTCCGATATTATTGCACATCCATAATGGAAACACACAATAGGTGTTTCTAATAAGGAGGACAGTTAGTGTATGTTTTACATTTTTCTAAACAGTCACTCCTTTGCTTGCTTGCTTTAAGACACAAATTATTCATAAATTCTTCATAAATTATTAGAGATTTGTGTCAATAGAAAAATGCATGTAGAGGACTGTGTGAACATTTCCCTGAACTCTGTCTCTCTGTGTCCTCTCATAACACTCTCAGCACTCCACACTGCCTGATTTCAACAGCTATAAGTGGGTGTGACTTCACTACAGAAGGCTAGAAAAACCTCAAATTATGACCATAAACCTCAATTCCAAAAACGGGGGTACAATATTTGAAATGCAAATGAAAAGAGAAAGCAGTGATTTGTAAATCCACTTTGATTTGTATTTAAGTAAAAACATCACAAAAACAAGGTATTTAATATTTTAAATTGTCAACTTCACTGACCTACTTTACTTTTAATGTAAGTCAATGGAACCAGACTTTTTTCAAGTCATTTTGGGTCATTTCTTTTGAGCTATTCATCATGAAATTTACACACAATGTAAAGGGCAACAGGTATTTAAATGATTTGTGCACTGGTGAGCAGTCATGTTGCTGCCCACAAAGTTGGGAGCATGAATTTGCCCAAAATCTCTTGGTCTGCTAAAGCATTAAGAATTCCTTTCACTGGAACTATGGGGCCGAACCCAACTCCTGAAAAACAACCCCACACCATAATCCCCTCTCCACCAAACTTTATACTTGGCACTATGCAGTCAGACAAGTACTGTTCTCCTGGCAACCGCCAAACCCAGACTTCTCCATCGGATTGCCAGATGGAGAAGCGTGATTTGTCACTCCAGAGAACACGTCTCCACTGCTCTAGGGTCCAGTGGCGGCACTTTACACAACTGCATTTGACGCTTTGCATTGTGCTTGACTCCAGTATGAAGTGCAAAATACGAAATTGAAGGCCCTGTACAGTTGCACAGTTAAACAATTGGCAAAAATCTGCTTTCTTCATTCCCAAAATGATTATTAAGTGAAAGTTTGCAATTAGTGTATATTTGCAAAAAACAATCAAGTTCAAAATGTAAAACATCAAATATCATGTTTTTGTACTGTTTTCAATTCAAAGACATTGAATTCAATTCAAAGACATACTGTTCAAATACTATTATTGTTCAAATACTATTCAAAGACATTCAATTCAAAGACATACTGTTTCAACTTTTTTGGAATTGAAGTTTATATATCAAGATATGAATATAGTGCTGCACTAGATTCACAAATACAACCCCATTTCCAAAAAAGTTGGGACATTGTGCAAAATGTAAATAAAAACAAAACCCAAAGATGTGCAAATCATTTAAACCCTATATTTCATTGAAAATGCTTCAAAGACATAATATCAAATTTTGAAACTAAGAATTTTTTTAAAATATATTTTAAATACTCACTTTTGATAGTCATAGTAAACATATTTGTAAGACTGCCTACCACCATCTCAGAAATATTGCCAAGTTGCGTCCTATCCTCAGTCTGTCTGATGCTGAAAGACTGGTCCATGCTTTTGTGTCCTCAAGACTGGACTACTGTAATGCTCTTCTCTTGGGGCTCCCTAGTAAGAGTATTCAGAGACTACAGTATGTTCAAAACAGTGCAGCCAGGGTCCTGATGAAGGTACGCAAAAATGAGCACATTACACCTGTTCTTCAGTCTCTTCACTGGCTCCCTGTGACTAAGAGGATTGAATACAAGGTTCTCCTCCTTACACACAAATGTGTTCATGGCCAGGCTCCCTCTTACTTAAAAGAACTGCTAGTACCACAGACACATCTACGAGCCCTTCGCTCTGTGCATCTCCACCATCTTCTTCCAACCAGAACAAAACTTTGTACCATGGGTGACCGTGCCTTTTGTTCTGCAGCTCCACGCCTTTGGAATGCCCTGCCTGACCATCTGAGGAAGCCTCAGACAACTGATTCTTTTAAAAAGGGACTAAAGACATATCTTTTTAGGAGGACATATGGACAATAAAGTATTATATTTTATTAGTATTATTTTTTTGATTATTATCTTTTAATTAATGTTGTACACTGTAAGCACTTTGGGATTTACTATAAATGAAAAGTGCGTTATAAATCCAATGTATTATTATTATTATTATATATGCACATCTTGATGCCAGCAACACGTGCCAAAAAAAATTGGGACGGGGCAACAAAAGGCCGTTAAAGTTGTGTAATGGGGTGCATTTGTGCACATGGCATGGGTAACTGGCACATCTGTGAAGGCATTAATGCTGAACGACATATACATGTTTTGGCGACATACAGTGCCATCTAGACAACATCTTTTTTACAGCATGCCTTGCTTATTTCAGCAGACAATATCCACATTCTGCACATATTACAAAAGCATGACTCCATATTAAAAGAGTCTGGATGCTAAACTGACCTGCCTACAGTCCAGACCTCTCACCACTGAAAACATTCAGCACATTATAAAATGAAATATATGATAAAGGAGACTCTAAAATGTTGAGTGGCTAAAAATCCTATGTTAAGCAAAAATGAGAAAACATTTCACTTTCAAAACTACCACAACTGATCTCCTCACTTTCCAAAGACTTACAGTGTTGTTGAAAGAAGAGGTGATGAAACACAGTGGTAAACACGCCCCCGTCCCAACTTTTTTGGACTGTGTTGTTGGCAACAAATACAACATGGGTATATATTAAAAAAAAAAAAACAATAAAATTTCTCAGTTTTAACAATTCATTTGTTGTCTTTGTAATATTTTCAATGAAATATAGGGTTTAAATTATTTGCACATCATCAATTTTGTTTTTATTTACATTTTGCTCAGCGTCCCAACTTTTTTGGACATGGGGTTGTATTTGTAAACCTGGTACCACCTCTGTTCTCACTTTGCCAGCCACCAGATAATGATGCACAAGGAACATATAAAACGTGTGAGAGACATGCAGTGCATTCCCTCTATAAAGCTGTTGGAGTAGGGTTTTCATAGGGAGGTCAGAAGGCTGCCCTTGTGCAAGGACATTGTGATCCTGCTCTTGGTCCTGTGCCACTTTGCCAGTTTGGAGTTTTAATTGCGGTGCATGTTGCAGCACCTCATGCATGGCACACTTATGTAATGCGGCTTGTGGGGTGAGGGAACATGCAGCAGTCTTAGTGTTACAGGCCTCCATCCACTGGGATGCTGATAAATATGACACGCAAACACACACACACACACTGTGATCTTCATTACACATGATTCATGCAGGCACGTCCTGCGCTGGTGCCATAATGACACACCAGGGACGACGAAGACCCGCTCTTCAGCCAGGGCTTTGTAACTGTGCTTTCTGAGCAGAGAGCCAGATCATCTCATTAGCGGCACTCAGCCACATTCACACAACCCATTAGATTCTTGCTTGCCCAATGAAACCTTAACAGCAACATCTTGCACTGAGCCACAACTGTTTGCACGGCAAGCAATTAGGGCTGAGTGATATCGTTTACTACTCGTTATCATGATACTGGCCTTTGTAATGCTGATATCATAGGGTTGTATATAATTATTATTTTTATGTGTGTGCTATTAGCACCCTGATCGATTACAGCTATAAAAGGGTATTTCTATTATTTATTGTTTTTCAATATATAGAACGGCATATAGCAATCACAATATTTAGCAACATTATCTCAAACTAGTATTTTGCCTATATCGTGCAGCCCTAGGAGCTCCTTTATACAACATAGTGGATCTAATAATAGAACAGCAAGACTCAAGCCATTAAAACTTCATATTGTCTACAAATCTCAATGCATAACAAGTCATCTGCAGTTTTTTATCAGCTTGTCATTGCCTAATAGCATTACATGCTGGTGCATACATAACTGCTTAGTCAACTCTTTGGAGAATAGGCAATCTTAGGAGAATAGCAGCTCTATTCAATTAGTTGAATCTGCTGCAGCCAGTAGTAGAGCAAAAGCCACACAGGAGAGCCAGCAACATTAAATTAACTCCTGCAGAGCACATAAGAACACATAGTGGAGCACACTGCAGTTCATTTCACACTAGTGGAGTTCAATTTAAAAGTGGTGATTTGACTCTGTAGAGTGAGTGACACAGTGTGCCACAATATAATGAACTAAATGGTGCCGTTCCTTGGTCAAGAATGGATAAAAGAAGGTCTTTTGTCTTATTTTGTGCTCATTCCAGAGCATACCATTTACAATGAGTCCAAAGTTTGCTCAGGAACTTGTCCACATGAGTCCACACCATGAGGGATGTACTCTTGATTTTGAATCTATTCGCTTTAAGCTTTGAGGGGAAACCTGCTTCTACACCACCCACCAGGTTTATGCAAATAACATTAGTCTTAAACACACATAAAACCCAACCAACTCTAAATGCACTCCTCCATTTCTAATTGCTCCACCACACCAGCTAGTCTTGATAGCTTTTACATGAACACGGACGTGCTGCTAAGAAATGCCACTCAGCACTGATTTGTTACACAAACAAACGAGAAACGAGCAACAAAAACATGCTTCTCTCTGGCGCTCTGAGCCCTCAGGTGCTTCGCGTCTCCCTCCACACCCCCACTTACTTCTATGGCTGGAATATCCAGGGTAGTAGCCATAATAGCCCGTCATTCGCAAAATGCGGTCCTCAATGTCATGCACCCCGTTGGCCGTCACTTTGGGTGCTTCCCTGTAGGTCGGGTGGTTCTCGGCTTTGGGGGATTTGGGGGACGCTATGCCCGGGAGGTGGGAGCTCCTGAGCGGCTCCAGGCGGACTCCGAGCTGCTCCACTCCCTCGCTCTCCATTCTGGCAAAACAAGCTAAAGGCCAGCTTCTAGGTAACGAGCGAGAACCCCACGAAGCCCGCTGTCGAGAGCATCACCCAACAGCGGAGGACACACACATTCCCATACACACGGGGAGACTCGCGCTACTGAAACTTGGCTGGCGTTTTTCACGCGATCGTACGCCAGAGGGCGCAGCGGTGTACTCGAACAAGCGTAGCGCTGTGAGCGTGGATTCAGAATAGCTGCAGGCTTTCGGGTTTTTTTACCCACCCGTATTACGACAGCCCCCGCCTCCTGTGGCGGGATTGGCTAATACTGCACCTCCTCCTGAGCCACGATAGGCGGGCTATTTGTGAGTATTAACAACAAGCCAATTCCAGACTAACAAGGCGGGATGACGACACCTAGCGTAGGAGGAGGGAATTGTAGCGTTATAATAATAATAATAAGAAGAAGAAGAAGAAGACGAGAAGTTTAATATAAAGAATAAAATTATAGTCAACTTCATAGTCAATTTCACTACGAAATAGGCGCTATTTAAAATGAAGAGGCATACTCCTACAACATAGAGGTATTAGGGTGGGATACTATTAGCTAATCACAGCGCAGGAATTATTTATAATACTACTAATACTACTACTACTAATAATAATAATAATGATAAGAAGAAGAAAGTCATTTTATACAGTGATTTCTCACACCCAAAGTCGCTAAGGGAAAATACGCTACATGAATTAAGTAGCCAATCAGCGTAGGAGGCAGGATATCTTTAGCCAATCCTATTGCAGGGAGCACGTCCTTACACCCAATCCTATCGTAGGCGGAGGGACACTCACTGACCAGTTCTAGTGCAGGAGGTGGGCTTTACCGGAATACGGGTAGGAAAAAAACAACGCTGTCTGCCCTGATGCGCCAAAGTGATTTTAAAGGAGGAGGCGAAGGAGGCGGAGAAGGAGGTGGGTCCCGGTGACTCCGTCGTCATGGAATGATTCTCCTCCTCATGATGGTTCTTCATGCCGTTTCCTCTCCGCAGGCCAGTGACAGGCCATATGGGCCGCTCTCTGCCGTTCGTGTCTTACAGACACGAAACACACTGTTTATTATTTATTTGCCACAACTAGACGAGAAACCAGTGCAGATAATTGCTGGTTAACATGCTGATAGACGAAGGCCAAGGGAGTGAAATGAGTTACTTTGAGGAAAATGCTGAAGTGTCCTTTGATTCTGTTATTAGAAAGGCGAAACTACACCCAACTCGCAGAAGCATTTAAGTGGGCTAATTCTGTGTCAGGGCTTCGTCACATAACCGGCCAGAACAGACTCTCACTTGGCCGTTCCATGCTCGGGGTGTGTCCTCCATTTTCGGCATATGTTAGGCTTTAATACTTAAGGGCGTTCCCTCTGGGTGCATGTCTGCTTGCTGTGTAGCCTAGTGTGCAGTGTTCACTGAGCTTTGATAGAGAAAGTGTTACGGGTCCAACAGAACGTTTCTAACAAAAGATTAATAAGCAGGCAGCGTTCTGTGAGAAATAGAAACTGGGAATATGTTGACATGGATGTGATTATTGCTATATGTTCCTGTCAGGAATTTGGACTATTGATTCTATAAGCAAGAGCCGCAGTAAACACCCTAAAGTTTTGTGATGATTAGAGGAAGTACAAATGTATATTTTACCAAAAAGCTGCCAGTTCCCAAAGGCAATGTAACTCAGAACAGAGGATCAGATTTGGAGACCACTGAGTTATAAAATATCTGAAATTTGGGGGAAGGACCACGCCTGCCATATAAATTCCAGTGTCTACCTTCTGGGCCTCATGCCAAGGTTTTTCTCAATCCCCAAAACCACCTCATCATCTCTTGGTTCCTCAGTCCTAGCACATTTAAAAAGACAGTGTCCGGCCTTCTGGCCCCAAGGAGAGGCTGTCCAGAACTCTGGCTCAAGTTTTCTGAGTTCTCTCCCCTCGCTTAACAGTTTTCCCTCATACTACCACATTATCCTAAAGGTTTGGTCTGAAATCACAAATTGTTGGTATGATTTAAGATAGACAGTGCTGTGGCATTGTCAGGGATCACTCTTCGCTTATTTAATTTCCAGTCAAAACTGCCATGAAGTGTATAATGTAAAGTTATTCATTTTTCAGCATCAGGAAAAAAGCACAGAAAAAACTTGGATCTGTCAAGAAGTCATCAATGAGACAATGAAATAGAGGAAAAAGAGGAGAAATTACACAAGTATAATTGACTTGTGGACTAAGATTTCATGAACTGATTACTCTAAATTGGAGATCTTGGAAGGTAATCAAAGGCAGTACATACGGCACTGAATGGCTCAATCAAAGATGTATGCAACCATCAGGTGGAGGATCATCAAGAAATTAATTCTTCAAGATAATAAGCCCAAGCACACTGCTGAAAAGATCAAAACATATTTATCAAGCTAAGCAGCTGCTAGGGTTCTCAGAACACTCCAGAGTCCAGACCTCAACATCATTAATGTGTTTGAGATTACCTGGATTGTGAGAAGCAGAAAATGCAACCAACGTCTAACATCTGAAGTTTTGGAGGTGTTAAAAATATCTCTGAGGATTTCTTGGAAAAATGAAAGCAAGTCTTCTGAAGAGAATGAAAGCTGTAATAAAGGCAAAGTGTGGACAGTAAATGTTGAAAAAGAAATTATATTTAGCTTTTGGGGCTTCTATGTAATTTTCATGTTACATTGCAGTGCTTTTGCAAAACTAAATCTTGGGAAACAGCACACTCTCCACCTGTAAAAACACAGAGAAAATGTATGATGTACCCATTCATATCGTTTAGCATATTGTCACAGAAGAAAAACCTGTACTTCATTAAATCATCAGAATATTAATGTGAAAAGTCACATTTATGGCTATTTAGTCTCTGAATCTGTGGCACACAGATAAAGCTGTCAGTGCAGGCAGGCAATCACACTGGGGCCTGTGGTGCAGGAGCAACCAGGCCCACTAACATTTTTATTGAACCACTTATCTTTCTACTTACAGTTTTACACCCATTATACTCATGGGTAGCTACAATAGGACAATATACTTCAAACATTAACCAAAATTCCATTAGCCAGTCATATAAAGTTTTTATTTTTTTTTATTTTTGTCTTGTCAATTAGAAGTAACATAACTTTAAATCCAGAGGAAAAACCCATAACAATCTCTTTCCCTGTGCTGAGTGCAGGCTTGCTGTGGGCTTTCCTCCCAGCTTCGGCTTAAGCAGGCTGCCCGAAAAAAAAGTGCTGATGCACAGGCCAACGCAAATCCAATATCACGAGCCGTCGTATTTCAGAGCCTCCAACATGCCGCTGCTCGAGTCCTCAGCACTTTGTGCCAAATTGATTTCTAGCGACCGAGGGGGAATTTTTTCCTGGAGTGAAGGACACATGCTGAGTTTTCGCGTCGTCCCCTTTCCACTGCCAGACTCTCCACTATCCTTCCCTCGCTCTCCCACTAAACCAATCAGCTCTCCCCATTGTTTTCCCCCTTTTGTTCTCCTCTCAGACTCTTATCGTTTCTCTCATGCTCTGTTCTTTAGCCTGCGATGGTTGTTTTGGGGCCAAAACAACAACTTATGGCACTGAAGCCCAGAACTTCTGCCTCATATAACGGAGCAAGCTGTTTCTTTTGATGGTCATCCAAAAACCAGTCTCCTCTTTTCCTCAGATTGCCCTGCGACCTGATGCAATAAAAAGCAATTGCATTTATTGGGTTTGCTAATAAGGAAGAAGAAATGATAATCAACACAAAGTCTTTGTTTATATCATACATTTGTATTACTTCTGTTTTACATTTTGATGCTTAGGACTTTTTTTTACATTTTGTTGCATTTAGCCTCGCATGAAGCTTAATACTCAAAATACAGGAGAAATAATAACACTTCCACGATTGCTCAGCCACATTGAAATGTAAAGAGAGATCTGTAGCTGAGGTGAACTGCGTTGTCCCTGGATTGGCGTGTTGTTGCAGCCTGGCTGTCAGCCGTGTAAGCGGGGTGTTAGACAGATTGCCTTGGTGAGGAGGGCCTCTGCATGATAATAAAGGCTGGACCTGAGAGACCATCCTGCTCTCTCTACCCGAGGCATGTGCCATGATCCATTCCAGGCAATAAATTATTCTGCTGGTGTAAAAGTGTATTCCATCTATTTCAATCCTAGAAGAATCTGTCTCACCCATTCTCTCCCTCAGCAGAACGTGCTGGGAGCGGCCTGGGTGAAACACAAACCCATAATGAGAAAGCGAACAGACTGGGTTTAAATGCGTGGCTGGAGCTGCAGAATGTCTGTCTGGCTGCCTCGCCTGTTTAGCCATTCATTTGAAAGACAGGAGAGAGAGAGAGAGATAGGGGTGTAATGAGATGCCAGGGTGACATTGCATCAATTAGGCTGATGGCTGGAGTAGAGGAAAAAAAAAGGGAGAAGGGAGTGATTGTATATTTTCATTTTGATTTTGTTTCTTCCAGCAACCAGTTTGCACACCTTGAACAGATGTGCACTGTTGTTTTTTTTTTTTTTGATCAGATCAATAATACAACAAAAAACATTTTTTGACAGTGATGTCAGTACCCTCACCACTCATTACTTTACCCTTTCTCTCCTCATCTGTGGCCACTGTCACATCCCCCCGACAGTCTGTCTCGCAAAAAGATTTGCTAGATCTTACCATTGGTTTTCAAAAATACATAAAAAAAGATTCTTTCCTTCAAACCGGCACCTTGATCCAGTTTGAGGGACGTGTGAATAGGTGGAAGTGGACACATGCAGTGTGTAACGCATGCCAGGCTGGCACTGATAGATGTTTTCCCAATCTGATGATTTTGTTACTAAGAGTCTCTCTCGGGCAAACATAGTACAAGATTGGAGGCTGATAATTGCTTTTTAACAGTATCTGCAGCTGCACTGTTCACTTTTAAACAGGTCAAATGTTTGTATTTTTGCATCAAGAGTATTTTTAATGATCTCTTTGTGATGAGTGGCTGAAAGTAAGACTAATGTTTCCAGACCATCAGCATCTGCAGCCTCATGCTGTTTTCCGCTTGAGCGGTCTGCTACAACCGCTGTGGATTAAAACACCACACCGCTCATTGATTTAAGGTACCAATAATGCATTTTCTAGTCTGCACCATTGTGCTAAATGAGGCGACTGGCTGTTAAGCTTCTAAATTTAGAAATCTCAGGGTCATCATTTTGGATAGAGTCCGAGTTCTGTCCTAAGAACCAGAAAGATTGTTCCATTTAGCCATCAGGCTGCATACTTAGACTTTCTGAACCAGATGCATAAATAGGTAAAGAATTTGTTTGGCATTTTCCCCCCCTTAACTTAGAAAATATTTCCTGGAATTAGTGCATTCATGACTAAATTCATATTGTGCATTGTCAACCAGGCCCAGTGTGTTATGGAGATGGTTGGCACACTGGTAAAAGGCCAAAATGTCAAAGAATGAAGCAACAAATGGATATAATCAGAGCTTAATTCAAAGCACTTTCTACTACTACATTCTACTTGTACTACATTATAGTTGTGTAATTCTTATTCATTTGTATGCAATTTAGCTTGTGTGCCCTTTTCGTGGACAGTCAGACACATGCCAACCAGCCAAAACTATCAATGTATGTTGTTGTTTAAGCCAGTTAGTGTCTTTGACTTTTAAATCATATATCAAAATAGCTTGTTGCCATTTCCACTTATTAAAATTAATATGATTTTAATATTTCTCTTTAAAACACTTCTGTAATGTATTTCCGCAAAAAATGTTGCCGTCATGTAACAGATTTGCCCAATCTAAATCTCTGATCTTATCTGGACTTGCAGACCTATCATGCGTGCTAACAAGAAAGTCCAGCTGAAGGCTCTCTAGTTCTGCCATTAATGTAGACTTTCTTAGAATATTCAGAGGGGCTTGGGATGCAGGCTTCAGCAAACTTTGCTCATGGAGTTACCCAGAATTCATAGCCATAGCCAATTTAAAACACATGATGACGTACGAAACAGGAGAAGTTTGAAATTTATTAAATAAAAATGGAATAAGACAAGCAAGCAAAGTCTCAAAAGTAAGTAAAACACACAATTCATGTGCAAATTCACAGATTTTGGTGTTAGTAGTGAGTTGAACAAAAGTGCTATCTGATTAGTATATTTCTGTACTCTTGTAGCCATGCCTCGCAGATCCGACATGATGACAATGAACACATAAGTGTCTCACAATGTTCAAAGTTCAAAGTGCCTGGCATCAGAGTCCACAAGTCTGGAGTCCAGAGATTTAAATCAGGCAATTATGAAGTTTAACAGGTATATAAAATCAAGCCATGCAATCTCCATAGACAAATATCAGTGTTTAAATGGGTCGTACTTAAGAGCTCAATGACTTTATTCATTGTACTGTCATAGGATGCCATTATTGCCACAAGTCAGTTTGTGAAATTTCTGCCCTGCTAGATCTGCCCTGGTCCACTGTAAGTGCTATTATTTTGAAATTGAAGCATCTAGGGGCAACAACAGTTCAGCCATCAAGTGGTAGACCACTCACTGCAGACTTTCAAACTGCCCTGGAAGGAACATCAACTCAAGAACTGTGTATCAGAAGCTTCATAAAATGGGTTTCTGTTGCTGAGCCTGAGGCCTAAGATTACTATGTGCAAGGCTAGGGGTCGGCTGCAGTGGTGTAAAGCCTACTGCCACTGAAGCAGTGGAAAAGGCTTCTCTGGAGTGAAGAATCACACTTCACATCTGGCAGTCTGACAGACGATTCTGGGTTTTGCAGATGTCAGGAGAACACTACCTACTTAAATGCGTGGTGCCAACAGTAAAGTTTGGTGGTGGAGGGATAATGGTCTGGGCTGTTTTTCAGGGTTTGGGCTAAGGTCCTTAGTTCCAGTGAAGGATAGTATGTAGTAATGCTAGAGCATGCAAAGCCATTTTAGACAGCTAGCAGCTGCTTGGGGATGGTTCTTTCCGGTTCCAGCATGACTCTGTCCCTGTGCACAAAGAGAGGTCCATAAAGACATGGATTGATGAGCTTGGTGTGGAGGAATTCCAGTGGCCTGCGCAGAGCCCTAACCACAACCTCACTGAACACCTTTTGATTGGATTGGAACGTGCAAACCCAATAGCAGTGCCTGACGTCACGAATACTCTTCCATCAGATACCTTCCAACAACTTGTATAAATCCTTCTCAGAATAGTTGAGGCTGTTGTAGCTGCAAAAAGGGGCCTAACACCAAATTAATACCCATAGATTTGTAACGAGATGTCCAACAAGGTGGAATTTTCAGGTGTCCACATACTTTTGGCCACACAGTGTATCTTGAAGCCTTTATTGTGTCTGTTTTTTGGTCCACTTTATGAGTAACAGTGTGTTTTACAGTGTCAGAAACAAGATTAGCAAGTCTATTTAGGATTACTTTACAACTCAGTGCTGTTTAAGGCAAGTGTGTTGATTTAGGCATGCAGTTTGCTCTGTGCATGCTGTAAGGGTATAAGCTTCAGCTAGCTCCAGTGCAAAACAAAGGAAGCAAACTTA
The DNA here is from genome assembly GCF_015220715.1 of Pygocentrus nattereri. NCBI lineage: Eukaryota > Metazoa > Chordata > Actinopteri > Characiformes > Serrasalmidae > Pygocentrus > Pygocentrus nattereri. Next base: position 24,966,007 of record NC_051220.1, read on the forward strand.
AGATACCACACATCTTGCCTCTCCAACTACAGTTGCTGTGAGGAAGAAAACTGTGTAACTATCACTTTTAGGAATCAGAGATTCGATGTCTGCCACTTTTAGACTGTGCTTTGCTGTCACCAGTCTCCCAAATATTATTATCAGTCACATGATATGCTTCAAATATTTATGCCTAGAAATAGACACAGATAGAAAGAGCCTGCTGTCACTTTATTGATCATGGGCTGTTCAAATGCAGCCGTAACGTAATACTGTGATACAGGTGAGATATTAGGAATGGGGCTCAAATGCAAGCACCAAAAAAAGCACAGGGACACTTCAAGGGGACGAGTAACATGAAGTCTCTTCCTTCTGTCCCTCAGACACCATCGGTCACCTTAACGATTGGTGTCTGAGCCTTGCGGCTCTGGCCTGTAAATATTCCATGTGCACTAAAGATAACTTGCTGCTGTGGAGAGAAAGGCCAAGGTTTTAGGCAAAGATTATGTGGGTAAAATTAGCCTCAGCCAGCTGCTGGTGCATCCAGGGATGTACATTTTTTATGTCAATCAGCAGCTGGAATATTGGTTGGTGAATATTTAATGGGTTTGATTACTTAGACACACGGGAAGGTGTGACGTATGGCTTTAATTTGGCATGCTGAAGGGGGTGATATAAAGAGATGTCATGCTAACGCCTCCAGGTGGGCTCTAAGACTGGTGGTGGTGTTACTGGATGTATTGATCCTTCAGGATAAGAGTTATTCATGCCTGAGGCAGTGGCTAGAGATCTGCCTGCCAAGGCCATATCTGCATTTGGAAATGATGTAACAGCAGTGTAGCTATTTATACGTGTTGTAACACCATGTCAATGAAAAAGATAATGTGCACAGTTTACCCTGTCAGTTTTCTTTGTTAGTGTAGGGGGGTAGATATACATAGTGAAATAATGTGCTGCCGTCACCACAAGTTAGCAAATGAAAGTATGAATCATCTGCAGTAGTGTGTTGATAGCCCACAAATTAACTGCTGCCGTGTCTGACCTTTCAGTGCTGTATGCATCAGCAAACATGGAAGGAGAAATATTGTCCCTGATAAAGTGCTCATGCAGTGCTTCGCCTCTTTACAACTTGCCCACTCTTGATGGTTTTTCTCTCAGGTGACTGGTTAGATGCTTGCTAAAGTGGTTTTCAGAGAACACAAGATATACTGAACCTCATTACTCTGTAAGTTATGTAAGACCTGTACACTGTAAGTGATCTCAAGCTCTCCTACTACAATCCTCCCACTGTTTCTTTTCCAAAATACTTCCTTCAGTACCATAATGTGCTTTGCTTTTCCTGCTAACACCCCCTGTTCTTAAAGGGTCCATATCATGCAAAACCAAACTACTCACTTTTTGAAATGAAAGAATTTGATGTGCACTTAAAAAAGTGATGTGTTCAACAACAATACACTAACATGTGTTACCCATTTTAACATTTTCTGTGTCATATTGTTTTCTGATTTACCAAAATTTGTGTTAAAAGTAACCCAAAATGTGTCACCACCAACTGAGCACACTGTTGTGTCTAGATAGAGACAGAATGTGTGTGTGTGTTTTTTTTGTGTGTGCGTTATGTAGGGCTGCAACAAATGATGATTTGCATAATTGATTAATCAGTTCATTATTGTTCAGATGGTAACATCAAGTGACCAAGCCTGATACTAGCGAGCACACAGAAGCAGTCTAGCTAACAGCCATGTCAGACAGGCATCCACTGCATGAAACAGCAGTAATGCATGTGATGTTAACATTTTCAAGAACATCTGTTGACAAGAAAACGAAGAAAATTGAGCTTTTAAATTTTCCACCTTGGACAGCATTTTTCAAATGCCTCATTTTCAGTAACCTAAAACACAAATTTTATACTAGAGAGAAGTCAAAATGCAGAGAAAGAAAGTGCTTGCTTTCAAAATATATCCGTATTCATGTGGATAAGCAGGTCTGTGTCCAGCTCATACCTTCAGCCAACAGTGTTTACTCTGTTAAATAAAGCCAGAGTTGAAAAGCATAGAATGACACAATGTTTTTAACTTTTTACTAGTTTTACTGTGGTTTGCTCACCATACTGAGCTTTTTTTTCCTGCTGCAGTTTTTTTCAGCTTCTCACACATGACTATGACTTTGCTATCAAAAGTGAACATTTTAGATGATCCTAAATTGAAGTGCTCTGTATTTTTTTTACTTTTAGTCGTACATAACTCTGTACTGTAGTCTCCATCATCTATGTTTTTCCTCTTCCCCCCAATCAATTTGTTGAATCAATTTATTGCCAGTGATGTTGTCAGTTATGCATGACATCAATCAGTTATTGAAACCTTTGTAAAATGTAAACATTGTCAAATGTATTAATTTACATATATCCTTCTCTTCAGCCTATAAAACAGTCTAGCCCCCCAAAATTCACAGTGAAGTAAAGAGTGTTTTAGCCCAGACTGCTGTAGACTGCCCAGACACATAGGGTAGCCAGTCAGAACAAAGATCATTTACATATCAGTCTTAAATGCAAAGAAACAGTCTGTTTTTTTTTTTTTTTGTTTGTTTTTTTAAAGGATAAAAGGAGGTTGGAAAATGGAAAACACATAATTATTACTCTTTGTTATATAAACCCTCACAAACATCATATTTAGACCTCAGGTGAAAAATTGCAAAAAAGGAGAATATGAGCCCTTTACACAATTATGTGACGATCTTAGTTTAATTAGACTAAGATTTATTGTTGTAGCTTTAATTTGTACATTTGCTCAGGATTTCTGCTTAGTCAGCGCTTTTACTATACATTGTGCCACACTGGATCCATGTACTAATTCCCTCAGTCCTTCTCAGTTTTAGTTCATATGTTTGAGCATGCTTTGAAAGAGCATGAAAGGTTGGTTTAAATTATGTACATGGAGACAAGTGCTCGAGGAGGCATGCGGTTTAGCTGTTGTCTCACAGTTCCCCCAGGACACGTCTCTCCTTCTTCCTGAAAGGCCAATCTCCATAATATTCATAGTTCCAACCAATCACTCTCACCATCCGTAGTCATGAAACATTGATGTGCAGCCTCTGTAGCACAAACCAGTGTGAGACACTCTGAATGTTTTACTTATGAAAGGAGATTTTGTTTACATGATGGCAGTTTTGCATGACAGGAACTTCAGTATACTGGGGTCTGTGTAATATGCTGTCCTAACAAAAACCTGCATTTATGAAACAGTAACTTCATATGAGAAAAACCTTTATGAACTTTAGTGGATTAAGTTTTCATTCAAATTAATTTTGGGCAATTTCTATTAGTCCATTTGTCATGAAATCACAACGTCATCTTGGCCAATACTGTGCAGATATTTTTACATTTTTTAACTCCTCTTGGCTTATTATGCTTATTACGATTATATAGTCTGATATTTGTCAAATGTTTTACCATGGAGTTCACATTTTTCCATTGAAAACACAGACCTTCTCAATGCTTCCCAAAAAATGCTTTGTGGGGTCAGCTTGTATGACATGAATAACCTTGAACCTGTCACAGTCAGGTATACTAAGATATCGCCACTTTCCAAAGAAAAACTGATATCTCCAAAATAGAAAACTTTCAGGCAAAAACCAAAATTTTGATGCAAGTGAATGGAAAAACAAGCAGTGTGTGAAAGGCCCTCTGGTATTTGGGGTCCCATGTTGGCTAGCTAATCCAGCGTCGGCTGGCTGTTCACTCGCCATAGCAGTGCTGATGCTAGCTTCAGTGGTAACAAGATGTTTGGTTTAACAGTTTTCTTCTGGAAATGCTCTTTTCTAGTTTAGTAATATGCTTGTTAACACATTAACTGAAATATTATACCTCTCCTGTTTTGTCCTTGAGAAATAAGTAACAAGCAACTAATCTCTTGGAAAATTGAGCAGATATAGCACATTGTAAAGTTTTTCTGAGGTATCCTGAGCATAGTGATGGTTGCTAGGCCATGAAGAACCAATTAATGATTTTAACTATTTTTTACAGTGAGGATATGGTAATGAGACTGTTAACTAGCAGTGCACAGCTCCAGGTTTTCTGATGTCAACTTTGACTCACAACTCCTGCCACTGGAGTCGATAGATTTGATTTGTCAACTGCACTCAATTGTAGCCAAAATACTACAGAGCCACGGATACATGGATGTAGCAAAATGAACTGAAATGTAGTTTACCTGCTTTTTAGAGCTGTCATACTGTTAGAGCTGAAATGCCTTTTTATTTGAGCTAATCATAAAGTTATGTTTCAAATAATGTGCTGTTGATTATCAGAGTCGAAGACTGAACTCCAAGCATTCAAGCATTTCAACTTTCAGAGTCGTTAACCAAGAGTTGACCCTGACTCCCAGGTTCAGTGAAGTTCTTTTGGAGTTGATTACTCATCACTGCAGGAAACTTAATTGTGTACAGATACAGAACATGCCTGCATTAATATAGCTTCTTTGAAATATTTGCACTGTGCAGTAAGTTGTTTGCTAAAATAGGTAAATGATATTGGTATTTAAAATTAAGACAATGTCAAATTTATATTCCACATCTTTCTAATAAATGGTCACATATGGTGCAAAACTGTTGTAGTTGCAGGTAGCATACTACTGCAGTAGCTTAGCATGCTACAGCTATACCTAATAGAACAGGTTCATTCCAGCTAACTGAAGCTTTGCTGCAAGTTCAGTGGATATGGGTATTTATGTGTAGAAATGTTACTATAGGCCACTTTTGCTTCAGTATCCTCATTAGCACTGGAAACTTTAGCTTAGCGAGAAAGCTTGAATAGCCTTACACACAACCATGGCCAGATAGCAGACATTTCTGGGTCAATTCTGGCTTTCATATGTGAGTGTTGGTTGACTACCATGCAGATGTTAGGAATGTGGGCCAGAATATGGCCAGATGTCATATAGCTGCATCCAGTTTTGCCTTGTGTCTATATTTGTGGGCCAATTTTGGCATGACTGTTGGGGGCCAACAATGTAGTTGGTCCAGATTTGGGCCACATTCATTAGTTCTACTTACTTTACAGTGCGAGGGCCAGATCTAGGCAAGGACTCAGGGTGAGAACAAACCCATGGGTGTCAGTGCTGATGTATTTAGGAAAAAGTAGCAGAGAACATACTGGACATACTGGACTGACATACTGGAGGAGACTGATCAGTTATGTTTTTTTCTGAGTAAAAAATTATAATGTCTAATGCTAACAGCAGGCATTGAGTTGTTGTGTCTTGTAATGATGCAGTGAATCTCTGCCTTGGAAGCACATCTCAAACCAGAATCAGAATCAGAAGAATCAGAATCAGAAGAAGTTTTATTGCCTTTGTCAATGAACAGGATTCACAGACTAGGAATTTGCTTCGGCATGAAGGTGCAACATAAAAACAAGTAGTAATAGGCATGCAAAATTAAGTCCACATAAATAAATACTCTATGCAAATATATAGATAGAATGAATAAAAATAAAAATACAAAAGCCATGTACAACAGTACTATATACAACAGTGCAGGTGGAGTAGTGCAATTCAAGTAAAGTGACCAAGGCAGGGTTATAAAGAGGTAAGTGACGTGATTATATATTGTTCTTGAGTCCAATAGCAGAGGGGAAGAAACTGTTCCTGTGGCGGGAGGTTCTGGTCCGAATGGACCGAAGCCTCCTGCCCGATGTGGTGAACGTGATTCAGTTGCAGATACCTTCATCACAAAGCTGCCTTCTAAGGCATTGACTTATGAGACGGCACAGGCAGCAAGGCATCTAGACAGCTGTTTTACTTTCAGACACATACATATAAACTAAACATAGGGTAGCAGGGCAGAAGCAGGGTTTAGAAACAGGGAGGCAAGGGGTGTTTACAATTTGCATAATCATATTCATAGATCTACGCATTCTTAATGAATGTTAAGGTTTAGGGACTCTCCTATGCTATTTTAGTACTTTCTTGGGCATAACAATAATAAATACAAATATTTTACATCTTTGAAAACTATTTTTAATTAAAGCATTTCACTTAAGATGAGTGTCTGAAAGTAGGCTGTTATTTTCTAATTACTGTTCTGATCTATCTGTTGATATCAGCCCAATACCAATACTTGGTTTTATATTGGTGGCTTCTCTAAAGGGTTTACACAATATAAATTGCAGGTTTTGTTTTCAAATTACTAAAAAAAGTTCAGCAATAGCAAACAGTGTGTTTTAACTGTGCCAAAGTACGGAGTAATGTCTCTCTTTGGCCCAGCAGCCACATTCAGAGTGCATTGGGAAGGGTACTTTTTTATGCTTTTTCACTGCATTAAATGCAGAGTGCAATTCTTTGAGAAGACCTCCTAAGATGCTGTAAAGGCTCAAAAAGCCATTACTTGATCTCACAAGGTTTATTTTGCTCTGGTAAGTGGTGCCCTAGACACTGAGAATGCAACATATGTTAAAGTGCAGAGAAAGGGAAATAGCCGCTGTAGCTTTTTACCAGCTCTCTAATGGGAATCCTTGAGAGGGCCAGAACCCCCTCCATTCTACTGGACCAAAATGAACACTTCCACTAAAAGACAACAGCTTTTGAAAAAAAGGTCATTTTGTGTTCCATGACTCAGCATCTTTGGACTTCTGCTGTGGGGACAAACTGCACTATTTTTGCTCTGTATATGCTGTTTTTTAAAGGATGTGCTCTAATGGACACCACACAGTATGTTAGCTAACGCAGTTGCAGCCCTCTGTCCACTGACATTGCAATGCCACATTTCAGCGAGTGGTGTGGGTTCAGTAATGCGCTTGGTATCTCACCTCAAAAGGGACCACATTTCTGACATGAAACCTGGGAACATTTCCATTTAAATGGTCAGAATTTCATTTAAATATCCCATGTTGCTATCCATGAAATAAAAAAGGGGGTCCAGTGTCAGTTTCATGTATTTTGACCATAGTAACTGTGCTGTAATAAACTATGGTGAAGACTGACTGATAAAATTGGGTACTAATTAAGTAACTTTGCTAACTGTCATAAAATTCTACTGTAGCCCACCATGGTGAGTGAAGCTATGGCAAAATGTGGAACACTTGATAAGAAAATGGTCAGCATGCATGGGAATGACTTACAATAGTCCTATAAAAGATTTATATTTCTTGGTTTCCTTCTTGTGAGATTTGTCACTTATCGCTTTTTAGAAATGAAGATGCCATGTAAAAAAGGTCTTAGAAGTCATTAAACCTAGCGGCTTAAGCAGGGATGAGGCAAAGATACGTTTACCACAAAGATTCAGTGGTTGGATGTGCTAATGTATTAAATAAAAAAAAGAGACCTGTGGCTACAGAAAAAGACCTATGGCTTTAGCCCAATGGCCAGACCCTAAAAAAACCCCAACTCTGGAGAGACAGAAACTGCTGTCATATGTCATGCGTGGATAGCTGAAAAAGTGACACAGTTTAAAAAACTCTGCACCAATTATAGCCTACCTTCAATTCAAATTAGATCCTACTTATCACCTGGTAGTACATTTCAAGTCCCATAACTTCATCCCTGCTTTTAAACCTTCAGTTACCTCGTGTCTTGAAAAAACGTTAGTGGTGATTCTGTGGACTCGTGTCACTTGCTAGCACACAGGTTTGAATTTACACAGTAGTATTCTCTAAAAGTGGTAGGAGTGGTTAGTAGATGGCGGCAGCTAGACACCTTTGTTGGCCAAAAAAGCACGATGCGAGACATCTGCCCATTTGCTCTGCTGCCAGGTCATTCTTTTTCTTAGGTTTTTAATTCAAAGTTTAAAAATGAAGCACCACTGAGGTTGAATTCTGAAATCAGCTTCCTCATAACACCTGCTGTCATCACTTAGGTAGTTGTAGCATCCTGCCATTGGCTTAATTCACCTATGACTGTAAGCCATGAGAAGTTATGAGCCCATACTGATATGTTTATAGGCCTCAAGAGTCACATTGAATTTGAACACTCCCTGCCTCTCCTGCTGCTGGAGTGATGGATGAAGAGGTGTTACAGAGAGGGTCCTGGAGGTGGAAGAAGCCCATCCAGGAATAGACAGAGTTAAAACAAGTGGGCACGTAGGAGTAATGGCTATGAGAAGACAGTAGTTTTGGGCCTAATGTAGGCTTAGAATTGCTTTGCCAATCTTGTTTCATGAAACACCTTAGTCATTCTCTTTCAGCATATCAAAGAACAAGGCATAATGAGGCTTACTGAAGCTAGATTTACTGCATTGAATAAAGGCCTTTTTCAGAAAATGGCAAGTGCTAACCATTCAGTTTAAAGGGAAACTTTGGCTTATATGAAAAATGGAACCACTGCTACATCTGTTGTAGCAGAGGTGTCTAGAGCAAGGCTTTCTGCTTCAAAGACAGGGAAACCCTCCTTCTGCTGATGTATCCTGAAAGAATACTTTGATTTTTTTTTCTTTTTTTTATGCTGGTAGACAGAAAGCTAACAGATAAAGTTAGCAAGGCAGTTGACTGGAGACCTTACTTCAGTTTGGTATTTGTTTGGTATCAGTATTTGTTGACACCAAAGGGATTCCCGTGATTGTATGACACATAATCCATGCTGCATCAATGTACTCTGATCAATAAAAACATAATGCTATAAAATCGTAAATTCTGCCAAACCAGTGAGGCTGAGGGATACAGTGCTGCACAACAAAATGCTGCAAAACATGATCAATTTTAGGCCACAATGCCCCTTTAATGTGAACGTGATGCCAAATCCTGTCATCTTCACAAAATGCAACATGACTAGACTTGGGACTAGGTTCAAACACTGCTGTCAAATAAATTAAAAAAATCTCTATGAACAAATAGCTATTTATAAAAATGGTTAGAAATAGATGCTGCACCCTTGGCTAGGTCACTTCCTATTAAGTTGTTGCCAGTGTGTCAATGAAGTGTGACAAGATCCCAGAGCAATTAGATTGTTAATCATGTTGTGAATGTAAAGCACATACTAATCTTGAGAAATAATAAATACATATTTAAACAACTGTATCTGTCAACACTTACCAATAGCAGCTATAACAACATGCCAATATAATGACTCTCCAGTCCAATAAGCCAACTAATAGGTTTCGTACCACAAGATGGTGGCAGTTCAGTCTACTTGTAATCAAATTAAACATGATACCGCTATGATGAAGTGAAAGTAAAAGAAAATATAATAATGGAAACCTTTGATTAAATGATTGTAGATTATTTTTTTGGCTTTTGGTCACTACAGCATGAAGTATCAAGTGTTGAACACAGACATGTTCATAACACATTTCAGTGACAGAAAATACACTGAAAAAAATAACTGCAAACATTAGCCAATTGTATTGCAATGGATACAGAATCAATCCACTATGAATGTACAAGTGTTACAATCGCCTTCACTGTAAAGGACACACATGAATGGGATATTAAGCTTCAACAGAGGGTTCACAGGCCTGTGTGAAAGCTTTTACTCTCTACCTGTTTGAAAACAGTCACCAATAATTTAGCTTCTACTTGCTCTTTCTCAAGAGTCCACTTGCTCGCTTGCCCAGGAGGGACATTCATCAAATACTGCCCCATCATATGAGTGCCAGAAAGGCAGACAGAGCCCAGGTGCTGAGAGCAGGGCAATCCATTCTGGTCTTTTTCCAATCACGCCTTATGACAGCCCTTCTGGGAAGGTTGCCATCTTATCAGCCTGTCATTACCACAGCTTCTGATAGTGAGACAAATAATGAGAGTGTAAGCCTCTTCCAGTAATGTCCAGCACCACTACTTAAAGGATTACATTATGAGAACAAACGAGCTAGACACCTATCATGCCCTTGGGTGCTTCTGTTCTGCTCATTCACTGTGTTACAAGGGCATTTATAATGAATGTGAAAGGCGTGTCAGAGTGTAAGGAAGGTTCTTTTTAATTCATATGTTATGATTTACATTTCAATCAATTTACATTGCACCATAGGAATGCATTCAAAAATTCGAAACATTGTGTATTATGTAAATATGACAAAGCAGGCTATGTAAATTGTATTTATGTAATGTATTACATAACTGGCATTATAATGCATTATACAGTGCTGTGCAAAAGTCAGAGACCATCTGATGGCTTAAAGGTTAGTCAGTTCCAGATGTTTCTCAGGAGGTTACCGAGAAGATAATCACCTTGTATGGTTGTTGAGTTGAGGCTTCTGTTGGTTGAGTCGAGGCATCTGTGTAATTTTCAGTTAAATATATATTTTGTGCTTTTTTTTATTTTTTAAACTTAATAGCCATTTTGACTGGAATTTAAATAAATGGAGAGTGGTATCTAACCTGCAAAGTACTGTGTATGTATACAATTTATAGATGATACAATTTCTAATAAAATTATTTTTTTCCAATTATTCACACTGTGCCAGATGTTCACTACAGTACTGTACTGTTAGACTGGAATTATTACAGCTAAGGAAAACATTCACATGTATAGCATAATGTCGTAGTGTGGGCTTACGATCATAGCAGAACGGGTCCCAATTATATACAAAATAAAACAGCAAAAAGGTGCAGTTTAATTTTGTGAAAGGAGCCCAAATGAGCATTGAGGTGATGGGTGTGACTCTCTCAGGTCTGGAAAATACAATTCATATTCTAACAAGAAAATATAGGAAAAAAAACGACAATTGGTCATTTATTTTATTAAATTTAATTTAGTTTATTGTTTACAAACAAAGTATGTTTTCACATACAAGAAATTTGTTTTGGTGAGTGTTCACTGGAAAGACATCAGTCAAAATGTAGCCAAAATAATAGATTTAATTAATAATAGATTGGGTTTGTAAACATCTCTGTTATTATGGTCATGATGTCTTACCAGAGATAGTTTGATTGTTTGGTCTTATTTGTGTAACAGTAGAATATAAATAAAAGCAGATGCATGTTTAAGTCAGGAGTCCTGTGTTTGACCTTGACACAGGCTCTGTTTCTGTATTGATATGCTTATAAGGCTTATTGATCCTGGTCCTCTCTTTGGCAGATATACAGAGTCATAATTTGTGGAATAGCTGAAGTTCTTGTGATTGTATGTGCAGATCATTAGTGGAGGATCTATAAAATGGAATCTCATCTACATAGGGTCGATTCTCAAGTGCACACCCATTTGGACTAATGAAAAAAGCACTGAGAGCTGCTTTTCCAAGCTTAGATTACATCTGCTCTTGGCTAAAAGGGATTGGTAGTGGAGGGTCCCCACTGGCTGTGTTATTTAGTGCAAGACTAGGCTTAATTTGTGCCAAACAAAGTGTTAAAAGGAGGTATTCCTTTAAGGGGAGGACAAAGGATGTCCTAGCATTCCTGTGTTGTTTGATTTTTCTCATTTCGTGCAGGGTTTTGAAATTGGTTGTTTCACAAATATCTTTTTGCTGCTTTGTGTAACATTTAAAAAGGGAATTCCAATGATTTTTCAAAACATCAATGTAATTTAATCATTGAGATGCAATGAAAGTACAAGCCCAATTCCAAAAAGTTGGTACTGTATAAAATGTAAATAAATGTAAATAAAAAAAGAATGCAATGATTTGCAAATCTCATTGATCCATATTTTATTCACAGTAGATCCTAGAACACATGTCAGATGTTGAAAGTGAGATATTTTATGACCATTCTATGAAAAACAGCACATTTAGAACTTTGCAGAAATGCATTTCAGAAAAGTCGGGACGTGGCAACAAAAGGCTGGAAAAGTAAGTGGTACTAATGAAAAACAGTTGAAGGAGCAATTTGCAACTAACTCACATGACTGGGTAGAGAAGAACATTTTAGACAAAGAAACCTAACTCTGATTTTCTTTACAGTGGTAGTTATAGGGAACAGCGGTCACAACATCTGCAACACAAATATAACCAGGTTATTTACCAAAAACGCTTCATATATAATGTTGATAATGGTAATATAGATAAAATATAAGTTTGATTTGGGAACTATTTTGCCTTACAATACTGCAGTAACCTGTAACAGTACCTCTCCACCAAGAATGTGTTTCATGATTTAGGCTCAAATCTTCTCTGATAACTATTGTAAAATGTAATTGTAAACTATTTCACATAATCGTTTTCTGTGAGGTAGCTTTTACGGGCATTAAACACTTCAGATGTCTGATTCCTATCACCACCATTGTCAAAAGTTCTGACTTGGCAAGTTTCTCTAAAATTGAGCATTTAGCATCAAACTGCTCTGAATGGCTTTGTTCACATCTTAACCATTTAATTTAACAGAAATTGCTAAAAAAAAATCTGTTGAATTCCCTTCTAACAGTGTTGTTTTAACTTTTTCAGTGATAAGGTCAGTTTGGGTGACTCTTTTTCCTTAGCTTTACTGGACGCACTGCTCTCGGTGGGTACTGCTCATGCCCTTGGTAATATAGATATGCTCGCTTGAACAAGAATGCCCCATTGGTCATGGTGTCTCTTTGAATAAGCATCTCTAGACTCATGCTTAGTGCTATGTCCATTCTTGCATGTCTCTGCCCAATACAGTTATACATGCATCAGAGTGCAAACCATGTCAGGGTGAGTAAATGAGGAAAGTGAAGAGGAGAGAAAGAAGAAGAGTGTAGAGAGTTCTAGGATTTCTTAATGATGTAACACTAAGGACAGGCGCTACTTAAACACTAAGGACAGGCGCTACCATTAACTGTTGAGTACTGTTCTCCTTCAAGTGAGTCGAAGCACTTAGTAATGTTGCCCAGGCATTAGAGCCCTCACAATAATTAATAATATTAATAAATAATAATAAATTACATTTATATAGCGCCTTTCACAAACCCAAGGTTTGGTTAATTGGTTAATAATTGGTTAAATTACTTGATATAAAAAGTAATCGATTAAAATTTAGTTTCTTGAAGTGATTTATTGAAAATTTGTATGCTGAAGAACCAGGATGATAGGCGCGCCAATTTATGTGCATTTTGCAAGTTGAAACCATGCCTTAAAAATGTTATTGTAGTATGAGAAGAGAAAGTATGACTGTAGAAGGGTAGAAAACTCTGAGAGCTTAAGCTGGGTAGTACCTGCTGAAATACACAGCATTGTGTAACGTGTCAGTAATAACTGAACAATCATTTATCAATCAGCTAACAAAGTATTTTAAAGATGTATAAATTTATATTTCTATGTAAATAGTAATGTTTTTTTTCCCACAGCATTTATTCCATTCCAGTTTGAGGCAATTGCTCTAAATCCTTCTTCCCTCTCCTGGTTTTCCAGTGATGAGAAAGCTCATGCTTAATCCATGAGTATTAATCAATCAAAAGCCCAGACAACCATTTCACTAGAGTACCAGATTTTCATGGTTCATGGATAGTCTCCAAACAACCTATTTTAAACCTATCAAAGTAATTGAGAAATTAAATGTCAAACATGTAATTAACAGCTTTAAATGGGTTATGCACCACTTGCACATACTTTAGAATTCATTCCAGTTGTTTTAAGTGAGATGTTAAGACCTGAAGCTCTGCCTACTAATTAGAAGGATCCAGCAGAACATTTGCAGTCTGATAAAAGATAAATATCTGAGATTATCCATGTCTCAAGACTTGTCCATTCTGTGCTGCAGATGGAACATGAACACGTTGTCACAACATCGCTCAAAAAGGTAACAGTGCTAGATATTTGGAGTTCTGGTGTGTTTTGTATGACACTGAAAAACAATGTACTGTTGTTCTTTCAGTATTACATCTGAGTAGATGTTAGGTTACAGTTTCACAGCATATTCACTGCACTCTAAAAGAGTGAAATGATGCCGTACAAGAATATAGTAGCACTTTATTACACAATACAATATGCAACTAGTATTTAATAGGTAAATATATGATATTTATTTATAATTTTACTTATGCATAGTAATTTACATAAAACCTACCATGTACATACAGCTCCACAGTTTAATAGGTAAATATGAAGTACTTGCATCTAATTTTCTGGTATGTACTTTACATACTCAGTAACTGTATGAAAAATATCAGGTATGTAAGAGTACTTATTCAGAATTTAATGTTAAATTTGTAGTACTTAGTAGTAGTATTGGCACATCATTTGCAAGTTCTCTATGTTGTTTCAAGGCCACAATGTAAGGCTGGCAAATAGAAGCCGGTGCAACATAGCAGAGCTGTAAGCTGGAGACAATGTGGAATGGCCCGTCAATGGGGCAACAGCGGTGGTGCAAAAGAGAGGCTAACGAAAGTTAAACTGTTGACGGCCTCAGCGTAGGAGCACCACAACAAGCCCATGGTTTGGTGCTTGCTGGACCTGTGTGCATGCCCAGGGGCTTGGCTCAGGCTGGTAGATCACTAGGGACCAGCTGACCTTTAAAGGGGGGCTATGTAGTGACCCACTACTGGCTGGAGCTGGCTCGGAGAGACTCTCGAAGTGTGGCTACGCAGACAGCCTCACGCGAAGGCTCATGGTAAGTGTGTAAAATCTCATTCAACGTAATGAGATACTTAGTTTTGATCAAAATACTATTATTGTTTAATCTTTTTCTATGTATCTTATTTTATATGCAATAGGGGAATAGAGGGAAGAACAAGGCGGTGGGGTAGAAGGTGGTGCAGAATGAAACAAATCTTTGGCCCTGCATTGTATTGTAAAGTTATTACACCCAATAAAATACAAAAACAAAAATACAAAGAAAATAAATAAACTAAAAAAATCCAAATATCAAATAAAAACAATAAATAAAATAAACTCTTCTACTTGTTGCGTCTGTTTAAAATTTCTATGTTAAAAATTTCTCCTGCTAGAACTAGACTATTTTGCTGTGGCTACTTTAAACTGGGATGGTTAAACAATGATATAGAATTTGACACATTTTTAATGCTAGACCATTTAGACTGCATGACAGGAGCTAAACCCATTTTATTACTGTAACCTAACATGTATACAAAATAACTGTCCTTTGAAATGAATTATACATTGAATTTTATTTGCCTCTCTGTCTGATTTGATGTTTGAGTAGATGACTTGAACCTTCTGATGTTATTTGCAGTGTGTGAGAATGGGACAGGGACTGATGGAACCCTACACACTCCACACAACCTCATCTGGCCCAATCCACTACTTCACATTATCGATCACCTATTGCACAAGCAGAGCAAGTCTCAGTGCAACCCACAGCAATTCTCCAATCCACTGTGGGGATAATTTAACCTGTTTGTCACTGACACTGTGCATTCCTTCTCCTCTTATTCCCACAGACACACTGGGCACAGCATGCAGCAGGAGCTACCTGATTGTGTCCCCGAAGATGTCTGCAAAGTGTAGCACCCTATAATATGGTAATAACTTATTACACTTAAAAACAATACAGAACTGTACACACTTATTTTCATTATATCCAGTAGCTTGGTGTAATACTGTAGCGTCACTGTAGACAAAGCTGTGGAAAACATTGTGCATACAGGCAAAGTCTCTTTACTGAACATTCACTTCCAACCCACACTCCCCCACTACAAAACTGGGGAGGGGGAAACACAGGAGGACACAACATATGAATGTTGGAAACATTTCCAACACTTAAAGCCCACCCTGCTCTGTCACAATTTCAACAAGCAACACAAGTGCGCTTCTAATAACCAGCAAGAACACCAACAAAACACAGCTTTTTTAAAACCAGGAGCATGGCTCCCCCTGAAAGCCACACCCCTAAGCTCCTCTCAGCAGTGTGGAGCCTGTGGTGGATGCTGTTTTACTTTGATGTTTTACTAGTGATGTCTGAATTCTGAATAGACTGTCCTAGATGTATTCAGTAATGTGTTCAATAACAACAGATTTAAATGTAACGTGTTCAGTACACATTTTGATGTATTTTGAATACATCTTGATGGAATAAAAACTGTTCCTCACTGTTACTAATCAGCAGTTTCTGCATGACATTCTTATGTTAATGTATTTCTGAAAAAATGTTTGTTGTTTGAATGAAGTAAAAAAAAAAAGATCATCACATTGATTTATTAATCTACTCAGGCTTTAGCAGGAACTTCAGTGTTTGTGAAGAAGCTATTTATTGAGTTTATTTTTAGATTCAATCTAAAGGTCTCAGGAGCTCAGTGAATTCCGGTATAGTACCATGATAGGATGACACCTGTGCAACAAGTCCAGTCGTGAAATTTCCTCACTACTAAATATTCCAAAGTCAACTGTCAGTGGTATTATAACAAAGTGCAAGCAATCGCCAACTTTCTGCAGAGTCAATTGCTACAGACCTCCAAACCTCATGTGGTCTTCAGATTAGCTCAAGAACAGTGTAGAGAGCTTCATGGAATGGGTTTTCATGGCTGAGCAGCTGCAACCAAGCCTTGGTTTAAATGCAGTGGTTTAAAGTGCCATCACTGGACTCTAGAGCAGTGGAGACATGTTCTCTGGAGTGATGAATCATGCTTCTCTGTCTAGCAATCCCATGGATGAGTCTGTTTTTGGCGGTTGCCAGGAGAACAGTACTTGTCTGACTGCATGATAACAAAAGTGTAAAGTTATGGTGTGGGGATGTTTTTCAGGAGTTGGGCTCGGCCCCTTAGTTCCAGTGAAATTAACTCTTAATGCTTGAGCAGACCAAGAGATTTTGGACAATTTCATGCTCCCAACTTTGTGGGAACAGTTTGGGGACGGTCCCTTCCTGTTCCAACATGACTGCTCACCAGTGCACAAAGCAAGATCCATAAAGACATGGATGAGCGAGTTTGGTGTGGAAGAACTTGACTGGCCTGCACTTGAGTCCTGAATGGTCAAAAATTCCCATAAACACACTCCTTAACCTTGTGAAAAGCCTTCCCAGAGAGGTTGAAGTTGTTTTATGTGCAAAGAGTGGGACGACATCATATTAAACCTTAAGGATTAAGAATGGGATGTCACTCAAGTTCATATGTGTGTGAAGGCAGACAAGCGAATACTGTTGGAAATATAGTGTATTTCCATTACAGTACTCAATTACAGTTTTCACTGTAACAGTACCTTTTTGAGTAGAATTAAAATATCGAGGCGGCTACCATAATCTGAAGGCCTTTAGAGGTGTAGCGTTCAAAACTATGCTGAATGCTCTGCCTCCTCCTGCTTGAAGGTACACTTGCTGCTGCTGCCACTGCTGTTGTTGTTGTTGCTGTGTTGTTGCTCGTTGGTTGAAGGTGCATGTATGTGTTTATTGTGTGACATTGTATTGGGGTGTGGGTTTAGCTAGGTGGGTTAAGGATCTGTTTTTCCATGATTAATATTAGCTTAATATTTACATTAAATTGAATAAGAAGTCAGTATTTTATTTACTTGAACACCAGATAATAAGTGGAATTACTGAGCAAAGCAAAAAACAAAAAAAGTATGTTAACTTGCCATTTAGGTATGACAACTTGACATGTTGACAACTTGACATTACAACTGATTTCCTCATTTTTTAAAAGTAAATTCCACTCTTCTGGGCATCTATGCATCTTCTTCTATGCTGACACCACTATATTACTTTATTTTTACTTGGATCATTTCTAATGAAGCACTTTTACTTTACAACTTAAAGTTTTAATAACTGCTACATAGTAAAACTAAATGTACATTTAAATTCATAAACCAATCAGAAGAAAATTAAAAGATTCTGTTCTGAAATCCAGTTTATTGTATACAGTAATGTTGATTCTAATAGCTAAAGAAAGAGGAGAACTTTATCAGCACATATGAGGATAATACTTCACCCAGTCATTTTCATTCATTTTCAAATGAACACAGAATGATCAGCTGCCACACCCACCTCCCAAAACCTGCTAATGTCTCTGCTTTTCTCTCAGTGAAGGGAGCAGCTGACTGGCTAACTACTCTTAGCTAAACAGGTACTGTCTTTATCGTTTTCATCTTACATTGTTGTTTTAGAGTAGAATGGCAGATATTTAATAAACTTAAAATCTATTGTGTACACTTGTACACTGGTACAGCATATCTTGTTCAGTCTCAATGGTTTTTTAGTTTTGCTTTTGCAGATTATTTCTAATGATATCACCAAGTCAATTAAGAAGTATTTTCATATTGTGATTGCACATATCCAAATGTTGTTCTGAAAAATAACTTTCTTACTCGAGCAATTTCCTTTATTAATAGTTTTACCTAAGTAAATGATGACTACAGTAACAGTGGTCTTACTTCAGCAGGGTTTTCAGTGCTGTTTTCATTTCTGTCTGTTACATCCCAAACCTGATTATATCACACTTTGCCATTCAGTCAGATAGAGTAGAGTCAGCATATACAGACCTTGTCGTTAAGCCTGGATTTTGCCTAACCACACATAAAGACTTTTTATCCAGGTCCTGTAATATATTGGAAGTAGGATAGATCTGTACTGTTTTGGCTGTTTTTACTGTTCCACTTAGCCTGAAACAGGAATGAACACACTATGGCCCATGGCTAGCGACAGTGAACTGTCAAGGGCAAAAAAGGAGCTAAGCTCATGAATCACACTATAGAGTTTTGCTCGATGGCAACCAGATGTCCAAAGTGTTGAATATCTCCAAAAATCCACATATACAGTACAGTGCGAAAGTCTTAGGCACCCAAGACACATTCTCAGAATCTATTTATTTGTGTAGTATGTGTTCGTTTACTGAGAAAAGTGTTAATATTTGAATAAACAGAATTTATAGAATATTAATTAATAATGATTATATATATATATATATATATATATATATATATATATATATATATATATATACATATATATATATATACTTTTTTTTTTTTCTTCAAACCTCTCCTCGAAGAAGCCCAGTATTATATGTAATTAAAAAGCAACTCCTGGTTTGACCAATCAGTGCTTCATTAAATTTCATTAAATTGTGCTCATGATTGATGATATTTACAAGTCTCTGTGGTGGCTATGAAGGTGTCAAGGAAAAATATGGGCCCAAGAAATTATTGTTATTTTTTATTGTTTTTATGTTTATTTGAATTATGAATATGACCTTATTCTAATGTATATTGTAATAAACTCACTGCTGAGGTAAATTTGCTTACATGCCTAGAACTTTTGCACAGTACTGTAGCTATTACACAAAATGGTTATGAATGTTGCCTAATGCTTGATATATTATTGTACAGTAGTTTTGAGATTAAACTTTGCCCTAAAATATGTTTTTAAAATGCATTCATGATGGAGAGGTAGATGCAGGGTATTGAAAGGCAATACAGTAGCCCAAAAACATATTTTTGGGGTTTTGACACTGTGATACCGCCATCAACACTACATAATATAACTTAGAAGATGTGTAGGTTCACTGGTGGTTTTTTGAAAGTAAATAAAATGGCTATATTTGTGTTGTAGACATCATGACCCATGGTTCTTATCATAATGACTGTAAAGAAATCAGAATCAGTACGTTTCTCTACAATGCACCATTTCTTATCAAATCATTCTAAAAGACTGAAATGAATCATACAGACATTTTGAAAATCGGGGGAAATCTCCTTTAAATACAAACATTGAGGGAGTGTTCAGCTATAACTTTTTTTTTTAAGTATGCATTATGCAGGCATTAGTTATTTCATAGCAGTGGTTATATTTTCTCCCAGGCATTTGTGGCCTAAGATGATTATGCAGCTATTAATCATAAGATTTGTTATTCTGTAATTACTATGAATTATTCAGCAACTAATATGCAAGTTATCACTTTTAGGAATTGAAGTGTGGGCTCACATACAGGCCCATAGGGCTTTAGAGATTAAAGCTTGTATGAGTCTTAGAAGAGGTAAAAACACGTCCACAAAGAAATAGAGAAATAGCTCATTGAGAAATATAGCACAGTCGTCAGTAAATGACATGCTTCCTACCATTTAAGTGCAACTGTGCTGCCCTCCAGTGGGAGCAAATGGCTCATGGCTTGGCAGAAAACTTTTAAAATGCCATTGGAACTCTTTGCAAAAGCACCTGCATGCTAACTTCTATGACACTGAGATAACTGTTACACTGCTGATGAACTCACCAGCATGGAAATCTAAATAAAGCATGTTAGCTAGTCTAATTAGCATTTTTCTGATCTTTGGGGATCTGAAACTGTTTCAGAAGAGACATCAAAGAAAGATTCTCCAGTGCACAGAAAGTATGCTAAATATATTTCATAGACATCACTGATTAGAAGTCTGTATGTAGGCTTTGTCATTGTCACATTGCATCCTTAAATTAAAATTTTAAAATAATACATTCAGATACTTATAAAATATTCTAATCCTTCAACATGTGCCACAATTTTCTTTTCACCATGTGGTCTTTATAAAGTAAAATAAAATACTGTTAATATTAACTAGGAAAGAGCATTTCCTGAAGAAAATACAGAATGATTAACAGCTTAAAGCTAACTAAGATGTTGATTTGTGGTTTCTGCGGTATTCCACATGGTTGCTATTGTTTTGTTAGGTGGTTGCTATAGTGTGGTTGGTTAGTGTAGTGGGTAACACCTCTGCCTTCTACACTGTAGACTGGGGTTCAATCCCCACCTGGGCAAACACCCTACACTATACCAATAAGAGTCCTTGGGCAAGACTCCTAACACCGCCTTGGCCTGCCTATGTAAAATGATCAAATTGTAAGTCGCTCTGGATAAGAGCGTCAGCCAAATGCCATAAATGTAATGGTTGCTAGGTTGTTGTTATGTGGTTGCTAGGGGGTTACTAGGTGGTTGCTTGTGGTTACTATGGTGGTTGTGCACTAACATTTGTACCCTATTCATTCCTATGGGGTAAAATATTGTCACATAATGATGATTGTATGAAAACTGTATGTAAAATCAAAAATATGTATACAAGCACTCCATTCCCGATCACACCGAACATTCCAGAGGAGTCAATATCTTGAAAAGTGTGGGACAAATTAGTAGACAAAAATCTGCCAGAAAAATAGTAATAATCAGAAGAAGAGTTTAAATTGGATAATACTACTTGCCCAGTCCTTGACACCTATATGTCACACTAGCAAATCACTGCTACTTCCATCTTTCATAGCAGTGTTGGATCTACTGTTTTGTGTACTTCACATTTAGGCCATATTTATTTGTAAAGTCAGTTTTCCAAGAGCACAGCCCACTTTTCCACTTTAAGAGCAAACAGAAGCTCATAATGAGGATTTAAGAGCAGTTAAGATGTTGTAGTCTTAGAGCTTGCTGTGACTGACCGTAAAGGCCATAAAAGCCTTTGGTACTTTCAGAGCTCTAAAATTACAGTCTGATAGCAACATTGTTAGTCTCCTGCTTCACAGCGATACAGTGTGGAAGTATCATCTATTACCTATCTGGCGAAGGTGGAGTATGTCTTCCATTTAATAATGATGGTTAAAAAGTGCAGACAAGACCTTTCTTGTCTGATTTGCTGATTTGTGCTTGTTTGCGGTTTTTCCATAAACCTTGAAAGCTCTGTAATCATATAGGGTGTAATGATATATATATATATATATATATATATATATATATATATATATATATATATATATATATATATATATATCATAGATGAGTAAATGGACTTTGTAGTGCTACATTCTGAAATTTTTTGACACTCTTATAACTCTTATATTTCAATTATATTATTTTTCCATGATATTGGTCCTATAAATACTTTAATCAAGACAGACAGCTTTCAATAACCACTTAACTGTGCAGATTTCCATGAAAGTGACTGGCTAATTCTAGTTTTTACTGAATTTTCATAGTTTGAGGACTTTTGCAAATGCATAATTCAGGGGTTTTTCTTGGTTTGTTTGACTGTAATTTAATTTTGTTTACATTTCAAAGAGCAGTTTAGGTTGTACAGATAAGATTCTCTGAGAGAAAAAAAGAGTAAAACACAATTATTTCCATGTAGCTGAATCCAGACAATGTCACTACACAACATAATCTTAAAAAGCCCCAGTTTATCATTACTTATTAATCTAAGACATTTTAATACATCTTAACCGTAATACTTTATGAGCACTAGGGGGCAGCAGAGAGCTCCCGTTTAAATGAGTTTACATTTGCACAGTGGATTTTGTAATAACTTTGTGATCTTCACAAGCAAAAACATACAGAACAACTGGCTTTCAACTAAAAAGAACGGGCAGATATGCATTATACCATTTATACAGGTTTCTGAGTGAGTAGGTTTGGCAGATGAGGATTATCCATCCTAATCATCAGCCTATTTTTGACAGCAGATTGTCTTTGTATTGACATTGTAACATCACCCCTTATTATTTGCTGCAGTTACACTGAGGAGACCCTGCTGCTTCCTTTAATGCTGTATCCTTAAGAGCTCTGTGCAGGTCAGTTGTGCAATATCAAAACCCCTGTTGTTCACAACTCTCATCCACCTGGCAGCCTGCTACAGCCATCAGTAGCAGCCAAATAGTTAAATGATCACTGTAGTTTGGGAAAAAAACCCTTAAAAGACTTTCCATGATTTAGATGTTGAGCTCTTAATGGACAGAAAGATGCATAATTGGAATAACATGTAGGAGTTTGACTTCCTCCTTAGAGGCGGTTGATAGGAGTAACAACTCAGACACCTCACTTAGACTGACTTCAGTGAGCCATGAGTTTCCTAACTATGCAGTTTAATCCCAATTATAGTCACAATTATATAGTCTTAAAAATAAAGGTGCCAAAAAGAGTTCTTTGCATAATGTCACAGCAGAACCACTTTTGGTATGATGATTTGTAACACAGCAAGAAAGCCTTAATATCAGATATGTTTTTAGCTCTCAAAATCAATGAAAACTGACACAGAGCTAAATATTGTTAATTTTCCTAATAATATTTATGACATTTATTGTTATTTATCTGTTAAACTTTTAAAAGGTTCACAAATCTCTTTTTAAGACTTGCGTCTTTAGGGAATCAAAAGTTGTTCTTCTATGGCATCTCTCAAAAAAAGACCCTTTTTAAGAGTGTTGGAGCAAAGCTATGAAGGAACAACTTTTGAACAACTTTTTGTAAAAGAGATTTGTGAGTGTAAGGAGCCTTTTTAAGGTTTAAAGAACCACCATATAGGGTTCTTTAAACCCCTAAAAGCTTCATCACACTCACAAATTTCTTTTTCATACATTGCTCTGTAGGGAAAGGTGGTTCTTCTATTGCATCACTCAAAAAAGTGTTGGAAGCAGATTGTTATGACATTATTCCAGAAAGAACCATTCAGTTGTGTGGTCTCTTGTGTGTTTTGTAACAACAATCCATTGACAGGTTTTTAGTGATTCAGAATTAACAGTTAACAGCGTTAGTGTAGCTAGTCACACCCACTCAAGCTGACTCATCTAAGAGGAAAGCAGGAGCCTCTCAACCTGTTTAGTAACCTCATGATTAATGGATCTAATAATTGTCACTGAGCTATTCTCCAGTTCTAAGCACCACACAAGAAATTTAAGGTCACAGTGAAATGTTGGCCAAGCCAGGGGGATTAGCTTATCACTGTGAGGAGTAGGCTGGAATTTCGTAAAAAACAAAACCCAGGATTGCATCCTCTCAAAGGGATACCAGATGATGTGGTGGCTGTTGTGGTTTGGTTTACTTTGGTTTGTTTATTAATACATGGGTGTGCATGTATTTCTCTCTCTATAATATTGTTCAAAAGAAAGATGCTATGAATGCAGATTTGGAAAAAAGGCCTGCCCAGTGGACTTTGGAAGACATTTACTATTTACACAATCACTGCACTTGGGTAAGCATTCAAAGTAATAAATTCCACATGAAACCTTAACCCAAAATATGCATTTGGTGTTCATGCAATAGCACATCTACTCCATAAAACACATTATTCTTTGTTTGTCTTTCTTCTTTTAATCTACACTGCATTACAGCAAACAATATCAAATTTGACATTGTCATTACCCAGTGTTGAACCCTTAGGCCTTCTAGGCCTTATGATTCCCACACAGTAACAACAAAAAACAGATCTCTGTTACAATCCAATCATACCTTGTTTTCTCCATCATTATTATAATCCATCATCATTATAAGTCGATCATGATTTTGTTTTCTCGCCAAGCAAGCTGTCTCATTGGTAAGGTCTTCAGTAGCTGAACTGAAGACCTGTGTGTCACATTAACCACCAACATAAGAAAGAAGTGAAAGTGGAATCACAATCACATTTTTTTTACAAAGATTGAGATCAATTTCATGAGAAGATATGTCTGGAAGACCTAGACGTCACTGACTGTGAGCATGAATGGTAGCCTGATAAATGTGCTTCAGTAAGGTGTTATGAATGGAAAACAGTGGCAGGTCTAAATCAGTGACTGAGTCAATACACAAGTGTTGGATACAAGGTAAAATACATGTCAGTATGTTTGTTACAAGCTTTAAATAAATTGGTTGTCTTTTCTAAGCTCCAAATATCAGTGCTTAATCTAAAATGGGCCAAAAAAGTTCATTTTAATCACCATTAGCTTAGCACTGACATGCTACTAGAATGCCATAGGAAATTAGTTTTGAAACAAGTTTTGAAATTATATTGCATTGATTGTATTTGATAATGGCTGTTTAAAAGAAATAAATATCTGTTAAGTCAGTGGTGTCAGTGTTCAGCAAAAAGTAGTAAATTCAAGGTCTTTTAGATTTTGCATGCAGATGTACATTTTATAAGTCTAAAGTGTGGCTTAACAATGTCACAATTACATGCTTAAATGGTTTCCATTGAATTTGATGTTAGATAAGAATATCATACTGTATATCACAGCAAAGATGGCCAAACCCAATAAAGCTGCCTGGTGATGTAATAAATACACTGCCTTTTAAGAGCACTTGAGATTAACTGATTGAACGGCAATTTCCTGTTGGCACTGAAAACTATATTATACTGAAACAACCTCAGCATAAGAAGGCTCGTGTGAGCCTAAATGTTTGGCCAATAAGTACAAGGTCTATGCTTTCATTGAAGGTGTGGAAGCTCCTATTTCTATTGTAAAACTACATTTATTTAGAGTTTTTTTAAGCACATATATGTACTGTACCCTGAGACCTATCTGTCTTAAGATCAAATCCAAGTGAAATAAGTCTGCTTTGTTGAGAGTCCATACTTTTCTGGTCTTCAACTTGGAGTGCACTCTACCTAAAGTCATAAAGATCAAGGTGAGCATGTGTATTGTTCAGTGACTTGAAATTGAAGCTAGACAAGGTAACTGAAACATGCCAAGTGGTAAAGTGTGGTTTATTGTCACCTGAATAGGAGGATGTTGTTTCAGTCTGCTTTATAGCAGTGCAGGTGTCAAATAAAGTGCAAAGAGTTATGAGAAGGCCAGATAAGCTTCAGTCAGGGAGACCATTCAGTATTACCTAACATTGTTCCTTCCTTTCTACCCTCATTCTTTTTTTATGATTAGCAAACATCTGGACTGGATGAGGGCTTTGAAATACGAGGCCTGAGAATAGCTGTATTTAAGCTCCTGACATCTCCAAACACTCATGTTGTTGCCAGTGTTCTTCTTCATGAGAAGACAATTGTAAAAGTCTGAAAAGGTTTGAACTGCATGGTAGACATGATTGCATTGTTGCAGTGGTATCTTGCCAAGCTTTATTACCATTAAACTGTGTCTTGTCCATTTATGTCACAAGTAAGAAATGTTATTGACAGTTAAATTCTGAAAATCTGTCTTTATTTTCAGCCAGGGGCATAAGTTTTGTCCAAACGTTGAAGGACGGGAAATATATGTACTATAGACTTCAAGATCCATTAGTTATGGTTATGATTGGTTATAATGATATGATATTGCTATAATTTATAGAAATAACTGTATAATGAATAGTGAATAGTAAATAATTCATAATAATTACTAAGTGATTAATAGTAACTACCAAATAATTCATAGAAGATACTGAGTAGTTCCTAGTAAACATTGAAAAATTCATATTTACCAAATACATCACACTAAGTACCGTATAATTGTTGATAGTTTCTTAATAATTCCTTATTAATAAATAACACTTATCACATAATTCATAGGAGATACTGAGTAATTAATAGTAAATGTTAAATTATTCATAATATAATAAATAATTCAACTAAATACTGAATAATTCATGGCAGTGGTTGAATCTCACTATCCATTGGGAAGAGCTTATAAAATTGTGCCCCCTAGCCAGCCTGAATTACATTACTGTGCATAAACTCAGCAAGGGCTAATAGAAACTCTCACTTTTGCAGTTGTCTGTGTTGTTTGGGCTTCTTTTGATCTAAGTACAATGCTACAAAGTATATAACCTGCAATGCTATGACATGCACTATGCATAATCTGCTATAAATTCAAGTGCCTTTATGTTTCCTAAAAATCCCCATAATTATTAGGAGTTTGAGGCCACAGAGACACAACTGCTTTTAAACTACTCAAACCTGCAGCCAAGGAAAATACCCAGTTTCAAGTCTCCTTTCAGTCAACTTGATTGAGTTTCTTTTTAGATTTGCCAAAAACAGGTTCACATGCCAAAACCAAAGCTGCCAAAGTAAACAAACACTTGTTGTCCAGAACTGGCCTGTGTTTTATGTACTTCGTTTCAAGGCTGCTCCTGGGACTGTTTCTTATGGTGAGAAGTTAAATAGTGCTCTGGAGCTCAAGGCCTCAGTGCCTTCTTGAGCCAAAGCTGTCTGTAATTCATGAGCATAAGCTGTGACCTCTATGTATATCTGATAGGATGGACTGTACATATCGTAAATACATGACAGCAAACCTTTTAAAATTCTAAATTTAAGAAGATTTCCCTGATTTGCTTGGCACAGATAAAGTCCGACAGTTCCCAGAGATGTTTTGTATGCTCACAATTCCCTTGGCAACAATTAGAGAGATTTCCCAGTGGTTTCACTGTACATCTGCTGATCTGGTCTTTATGTCCTCTGTAGAGACAGCTGGACACTCTGTGGATTTCTGTCAGTCTGCTACTGTAGTAAGCACACGCCTGCTACTGCCACTGTACCCAGCTTCACTTCATAGCAAATCACATTGACTCATATGAAAAACTGCATGAAGCTGAGCTCATGGCTCATTACAGGTTGCAGCAGGGCTGTAGCTTGTGCTGTAGCTGTGGCTGTTTTGATAACATTCCAACAAAATTGCCAAAATGCTCATTATAATTTCTACAAACTGTTCATAATATCAGGCTTTCTCAGTCCAGGAGTAAATGGATAATGCAAGTGAGTAGAAGTGCATTCACTGCTCTCTGTTCATTACTGTGTTATGATCAGTTGTGCAAGATTTGAATGACAGTCTCTTTTTTTGAATTTGCATTTCTGGCCACAAACACAGACGTAACCAAAAAATCCAATATAAAAGAAAGCTGTGAGTTTAGTTATTCAGTTTAAATTCAGTTAGAAAGTCAGATTTTCACTCCATAAACCTTCTGAAAATCATGAACAAAGCCAAAACAGTCTTAACTTAGTTAATACAACAAAATTTTCTTCCAAATAATTTTGGATAATTTCTATTGGTCCATTCATTCATCGCATCTTCACAAAACATGAAAAGTCTAATTTCAAAACTCATTGCAGACAAATTTTAAGATTCTTTTTTTTCCATGATATACAGCTGTCTCTGTAAGGTGCTGTTCCAATGTCAACAATGTATGTTGGTGTTGGGGGTGGGGGGAGGAGGGGGGGGGCATTGCTGGGGCTGAGCTACTCTAGCTTTAAAATATTTGAATTGGGTGTCATTGAAACAAATTGCTCCATTTAAAAACTGACCAGTGTGGACAATAAATATTTAGTACATCCATGACTATGCCAATAATAACATTTTACTTAGGATTTACATAAATAATGACACAGAATGAGAGAGAGAGAGAGAGAGAGAGAGAGAGAGAGGAGAGAGGAGAGAGAGAGAGAGAGAGAGGTGTAATCAAAATAATACTTGATTAACAGACTGCCTCGAGTTTTATGGAAGACAAATATCACAGGCTGATTAATGCACGACATTATCAACACAAAATAACAGTGAAATCTTCATATGACTCCCTTACTAATATTATAAGCAATGCAATACTGATTTCATCTTATGTCAAGTCTGTGAAGTGGAATTAAGACAGAAGAGATAAAATAGAGCTGCAGTGCGCAACCATTACAGGGAACACAAGCAAGTCTCATGAGAACAGAATAAATGATCTGTAAAGTTTAGTGGTAGTAGGTCAACAACTGTAGAGGGAGTAATACAAGAACGTCAAAATAAGAACAGTTATTTGGCTGAAGCATAGCTAACTTAACCCTTTAAACTCTATGCTTATTATTCCATTATTAATCTTAAGAATTATTATTCAGCAACTGCAATGAAGTATTGAGCAATCTTATCAAACTGCTGCATAAAGGACAGTCCATTTAAAGGTGCCAAAATAAAAAAAACACTTATAGTTCTTTAAATAACCATTTCTGTAAATGAGGTGTATTAATAGGAAACCCTTAAATGGCCAGGACCCAAGCTACTACTCATCCTATAACCTGAGAATAACTCAGTTTTCAATGTAGTCTATGTAGTTACTGATTAATAAGCCTAGGCATGTAACAAGTCTGAGATTTAAAGGGGTTAAAGAACATTCACATGACGTAAAGGTTCTTTAACAGGTAAAGGTTATATCCATATCTCCAATCCAAGGGTTATTTTGGAATCTAAAGTGTATAACTAGAATTTGATTGCTTTCAGCCATAAGAACAGTTAGGTAAGGCTCAAAAAAGGCATTTCAACCTATCCACTTCCATTGGAGTAATAAAACACCACCAGAAAGTGTTTGATGGTATTTCATCACCCCAAAAGAAGTGACCCTTCTGCTCCACCTTCTGTCCTGTTCTGGCAGTGTTTTTTCTATGGAGACTATGGGGTTGTGTGCGCGCATTTTAACACTAATGTCAGCAATATGTGTGCCTTATTGTAGCTGAATTCCCAAGTTACATCTTTGTACTTTTAAAAGTAAATGTGCCAAAAATACATGGAAGATCCAGTTTTTGCTCACTAAAGAACCTTTAATTTGATGCTTCATTAATTTAAGGAGCTTTTTTGCCATACTAGTTTATGCCTCTTATTATATCAAGCATCATATCACATCATTTAAAAAACAAAATTCTTGTTTTCCTCAATTTTCACTCAAAATATAACGACTTTTGTCTGCTTCTTCAAGGTCTTCTGAGAGTTGATTACATCATCATGCAGCAACAGGCAGAGAAAAATCAGTGCGTCTACCTGAGACTGTGGGCACGTTCAATCCCAAAATGTTTTGCAGCGTATCCTATGGTTTCTGGGTTGAATGATGCTTTGTCAAAATGGTGCAAAACAATGGGCAACAGGTTCTGAGGTACGTTTTCTCTCATTTGGTGGGTGTGTCAGAATTGTTACCCAATCAGCAGTGACATGTTAAAAAGCCAGTGCACACAACAAATACTAATGAAACCCTCTACAAGACGCCAAGATTGGCCTTCTCGGTTCAATGCACCACCCTTCCTATTTAAATGATCATTTTGTTTAGTTTTGTTGGGCCTGAACGCCGCCCATATTTCATAGAAATATTAACAGCATGGGCGTAAGATTTGACCTTAAAGAACTATTTTCATTAATTTTATATGTGAGTTTAAAGACCTATTTTTCCTAATTTATAGAACTTACTCCATGTATAGGTTCTGTAACAAGCAATACATTTCCTAAAACCATATGTCCATGCCAAGAACCATTAAGAAACCTTTATTTTACAGAATTCATGTATTCAAGTGAGTGAAAACCAGCACTGACAGGTCCTCAGAGTTTAAAGTGTTAGTAAATATGGTGAGAATGTGAAAAGAGAGCATGGTAGAGGAATGTGGATGATAAGATGAATACCGCTGGGCAGCTGGGTTAGTGGGAGAGAGCGAGAAAGAGAAGAGCGACAGTGTACAAACATATGCGCAGTAGCTACCTCCTCTAGTTAAGGAGGCATTTCCTTTAGTGTCTACTTTGCTTACTCTCCCTCCCCTCCCCACTGTTTATCCCACATAGATAGCGACAGGGGAAGGATAGAGTTCCACCAATGAGCAGCCACCACCAAAGACCACAGGCCACCATGAGATCTCAAATGACTGCCCCATTTGTCACTGCTAATCTATTAAGATGGTTTAGTTGGCTTTGGGGCAACAAAGGGGGGACATGGTCCAGTGGGACACCCTGCAGTCCAAACCCATTGGGTTATCTCTACACTAGAAGTGGAGGCAGTCACGGCACACTGAGGTCCCAGCGCTGGGTCACAAGTGTAGGAAGAGCAGCTAAGGCTGTTAATGACCATGACAAGACAAGCTGGAAAAGCAAGGCGATGGGGATTAGGACAGTAATGCACACACTAGTGTCTCTGAACTAAGGGTGGATCAGCATCTCTTTCTCCTGCTTCTTGTTTGAATTCTCCCGTTCCATCTTAAATGGTGCAGCAGGACAATCTGGCATCTCAGGCACCATTTAAGGTGGAAAGGGATAATTTGAACGAGAAGCTGGAGGATGAGAAGCAAAGGTCAAACGTTTTACAAGAAACTCACGGAGAAGTTTCCTGAGATGTGAGAAAAGTGGCTACAGTTGAGCTTTGCATTTATATTTCTAGTCTGTACATCAGCTCATACAGAGATACACTTACAGCCAAGATGGAAAAACAGACATAATATGTTGTGGTTCCCAAGGTGGTTTGATTTTTGCTAAAAGGACAAAACGGCTCTTCTTAATGTTATTTCTGTTGCGACCCCTGAGTTTTGGTTAGTTAGGGGTGATCAACATGTGGGGGGCGAGCGTGTGCCCGTGTGCTCAAGCTCTTTGTGGCTCAGTCAGGATTGCACAGTCTCCACCAGTCCAGTTAATGACCACCCTCTGTGATCATTTTGTTGTGCATTTCATTTCAGATTGCCTGAAGCCTGTAGCAAAATTGTAGCAAAAATTTTCACTATAGCTACACAAAAAAATTTGTAGGCGCTACAGCTACTAGATACATTTTATCATACTGTAGCGGCTCTTAGCTACTGAAATTTGTAGCTAACTACAAAAAGTAGCGCGCTACTTAGCTACTCCGCCATCCCTGCTTGTCACACACCAATAATTCGGTATTCCCAGCATTGACACAATGACAGAGGCTGTGAAGAGACCGAAGAAGAAGATATTATCAAAGGAAGTGAGGAAGAGGTCGGACAAGAGTAAATTAGTCCAGTATCCTTCAGCTTGTTAACAAATGCATGTGTGAAACTGTCCATGAGGGGGGATTTGTATTTATGACAGTGGTGTAAAAGTGAATTACACTCAACTGTAGGGGTAGTAAAAAGTTTCTATACAATTGTTATTGTTCAAGTTTTTCATCATTCTAGAAGCTTATCGTTACTGTCGGAACAAAACCTTGTATCTCCAAAATGGTAACTTTACAGGAGAAGGAAAAAACATACATTACTTTCAATGTAAGTCAATGGAACCAGAATTTTTTTCCAAGTCATTTTTGACCATTTTCAAATTATGTCAAAAACTGAAAATCAACAAAAATGGAGATACGAGGTTTTGTTCCGACAGCAGAGATATATGATATGTATATGTGTGATAGTCAGAAATACCGTGATGTAAGTTACTCTGATAATGATATAATGATAACAGATCATCAAAGACAGCACATGCTACTTTGCTGATGCCCTGATGCTGGGGACTTTTCTCTTTGTGGAGATGATATGACCAAGCCGACTCTTCTGCCCTTGTATCATTATTTTACCCCCATCAACACTCATTTCTCCAGCCTAAGGGCCTTTCTGAAGTGGAAAGCACAGGTGCCTGGTGTGATTAACTGACAATGCAGTGTTTCTCTGGAGTCAAAATTAGCTTTTGAAGGACTCATTGAACTCACTGCATGTTAAACTATGGGTATAACAAAAGGCAAAGTGGTGAAGGCTGTGAAGGCTGTGAGCAATGATTAGAGAGTGTGTTGGACATTACAGTAAAGACTGACTCTTAGCGGAACAAAGCTGTTTTTCATGCCCTGATAAGAACAAATGAGCTTTTAATGGTCATCAAGGTTGCACAATTTTGGTGCCCAAACATTCAATTAAGGTCTATAAAGACATCTCCAAAATCACATGTTTACTATTATTTAGAGTGGTGTTGATCTCGATGAGATGCTGAATGATATAGCTGTTTTCCTGCAAATTCCAGATGTCCGCAGAACTTGGAAGCATTTTGAGTTTGACGTAAATCCTGCTCAATTTCAGATTATGATATGCACAAATGCCACTATCCTTTACTTTCCTCATTCACCTTGAAGCTCACACAAACATTGTAGATGCCAAACAGTTCTTATCCGTGTCTCACTGGCTCAACAGTTGTATTTCTGAGTCCAATTATCTTGAAATAGTGAACAGTTGATTAGCCATACAGTTTTTCGCTTCACTAATGTCCCGATGGGGCTGATATGAGAGATTTTGTACACAAAGCTTTACTGTCTTGCTTAGCCTTGGTTGCTAAACCATCATGTTGGTATCGCCTTCTCCTTTTGTAGCAATACCGCTGCTCATGTGCAAGTCACATCATGTTCACTGAGTGTTTAAATGAAATTGACATACCTTTAAAATGACTAAACAATTTATCTTTAATATTTGTCTTGGCTCTTTGTCAAATTTTCCTATGAGTTACATGTTTCTTCCAATAGCTGTACTACAGTGGACTGAGCATGTGTTGCTGGTAAGTGGGTGAGATTGTATTCGTATTGTATGGCCATGCTGGACATTGTGGAACACAAAAATGCCTGGAATCAAGGCTAAAGTAATTAACACAACAATAGCTAATACTGTTTTGGGGATTTGTAGTCATGCATGCCTTACTTTCTGCATTCTAGCATTACATGCCAATCATGGTCAGTGCTGTAAATGTTGTCTTTCACCAGACTGCGAAATGCTAATCAAAACATACGAGTGCAATCGCTTTAGAGCACTTATCTTTACTAAGGGTTATATAATCTACTCTAATAAGTCTTCTCACTGTTGTTGTAATCCATTCTACCCATAGAGGTCAAATTGTGATAAGGCATTCTTTGTAAGTAGTCTCTCTGCAACTATCTGAGCATCTTGCCATTCAGGCAAGGGCACTGTGCCCTTTAAAGTGTGCCAGGAACAGGGGTTTAAAAGCACAGAGCTGAACATTCCCTTTGACCAGCAGGTCGGTGCTCATGTTGTAAATGCTTTCACTTGAGTCATTACACTGACAGATAATGGAAAGTTGGTCAAAACATTGCCACCTTAACATTTAGCCAAGTGAATCTGGCTCTGTTACATCAAATGACAATGTGTTTGCTTAGTTATGACTAACATGTAGGTCAGCTATTGTAAAAACACACCCACACAGAGAGAAAGAGGGAGAAATAGAGCAGAGGATGTACACTGAGTGTTCAATGGTGTAGGGCAGAAGTTGGAGGAAGGTTAGGTTATGTTGTGTTTGGATGGTCATTGTCAGTTTATAAAGTCAGAAATGTATTACATCATCAAATCATAACTTTTTTCCATCTGCTTTTGGGTGGTCATTGGCAGCAGTTGGTCTGCTCTTTGCATGTAGTATCAGAGAAAGTACTGGCTGGTGAAATGCTGTAATGAACCATGGCTATTAG
Organism: Pygocentrus nattereri; assembly: GCF_015220715.1. NCBI lineage: Eukaryota > Metazoa > Chordata > Actinopteri > Characiformes > Serrasalmidae > Pygocentrus > Pygocentrus nattereri. The sequence continues at coordinate 24,999,546 of NC_051220.1, forward strand.
ATCTAAGTGTTTAGTTGAGTAAGTAAATATCAAAACATGGTCAAAAACAGGAAAAAATTGCGCTAAGATAAAAGCGATTCACAGGAATAGTTTTTGGCTGTTCTATATTAAACAAGGAAAGGAGGCTTGTAAAAGACACCCCATGTTTTATTTGAAGCTTGCAACAGACATTAATGCATATTTTACATTGAATGTAGCAGTTCTACTGTGATTCTTTCAGTAAAGAAAATCGAATGTTGAGAGACATTTTACAAGAAAGGATTATTATATAAGGATATTTGAAGATAAACATCCTGCCGGAGATGCAAGAAAAGTGGCTATATCTGTCCTAAAGCTTAAAGCAGATCAAAGTAAGTCTGCGTTGTTGTTAATATTATTATTATTATTATTATTATTTTATTATTATTATTATTATTATTATTATTTTTAGCCTTTACTAGTACATTAGCACATACTAAGACATACACTATATTGCCAAAAGTATTTGCTCATCTGCCTTCACACGCATATGAAATTGAGTGAGATCCCATTCTTAATCCATAGGGTTAAATATGATGTCAGCCCACCCTTTGCAGCTGTAACAGCTTCAACTCTTTTAGGCTCCATTGGTCCATCAGACAGAGAAGCGTGATTCGTCGCTTCAGAGAAGACGTCTCCACTGCTCTAGAGTCCAGTGGCGGCACTTTACACCACTGCATTTGACACTTTGCATTGCGCTAGGTGATGTAAGACTTGGATGCATCTGCTCGGCCTTGGGAACTCATTCTATGAAGCTCTCTACACTGTTCCTGAGCTAATCTGAAGGCCACATAAATTTTGAAGGTCTGTAGCAATTGATTCTGCAGAAAGTTGCCAACCTCTGTGCAGTATTTGCTTCAGCATCCACTGACCCCGCTCTGTCATTTTATGTGGCCTACCACTTTGTTATAATAGCACTGACAGTTGACTGTGGAATATTTAGTAGTGGGGAAATTTCACGACTGGACTTGATGCACAGGCGGCATCCTATCACGGAACCATGCTGGAATTCACTGAGCTCCTGTTTGTAGAAGCAATCTGCATGTGCTTTTTATACACTTGTGGCTGTGGAAGTGATTTGGATGGGTGAGTGAATACTTTTGGAAATTTTGTGTATTTACAGCCAAGATGGTAAAATGGACATAAAATGTTGTGGGTCCCAAGGTGGTTTGATTTTTGTTGAAAGGACAAACTGGCTTTTCTTAACAGATATTTGCAAGTGTGTTTACAAGAATCTTTGGTAACCCCTTGGTAACAACCTCCTGGTCTTTCCCAAAACTCTGTTTTCTTAGAATTCCTAGTTGTTACATAAATGCAAGGTGCACCTGACCTACTACCACATATGGCATTGTACTGCTTTCCCTGTCTCACTCTCTGTGACGCACATATCAGCCAGATGTTATGCTAATCTCCTAGTAGTACTCTCCAGGACAATTCCCAAGCTTGGAAAGTGGCCATTTGTGACCACCAGTACAGTGGATCTCAGAGTTCATTAGAAACTTCTTCTATTATTAGTATATGTCTCTGTTCATTTGTTTTGGTGTGCAAGAAGAGTAAAAAGAGAGGAGCTTCAGGCATCTGAAGGATCTGAGTGGCAAGTTGCTTGTTTACGTTGTGTAGGTCTTTGCTATTAGCTGGCAGCTATGCACAATCTGTCTTTTCCTCTGAGGGCAAGAGCTCACTCGGGCTTAAGCCCTATACTACCCGTATTTGCTGAGCTATGTATAATCAGTCGTAAGTTTTCACAAGGGAAAGTTGCTATCAGAGAGACACTCAGCTTCAAGAACACAGGACAGCCATGTAAATCTGTAGCCCCTGATATCTCATCCCCTCACAATCATGCAGAAAACTTTCCCTCCAATGTTGTAAATGCTCTCCATAGGGAGTTCCTTTTCCCTCTGCCAACCCTGTGTTTACAGACAGCTTGTCTAGCAGTACTGTGACCCATGCAGAGCAAAACAGATCTGTTTACAGTCAGCATGGATGGCACTCTGAGATGTTGCCCTACAAGCCCTCTGAAGATGAGGCAACTGCTGGAACAGCATGAAATGCAAATGGTGTTTCGAGACGGTGCCATGAGCCACTAGGACACCATCTAGTTTAAAAAGTTAATGTTTTTAGGTTAGAGGGTCTCAGCAGCAGTCCACTGGCTGCTGCTCTGATCTATGTACATGAGTTCCCCAGAGGAGCAGAGTTCATCTCCAAGATCAACAATTGGTCAGCGGAAAAGAATTGGTCAGGGTTAGGCACGGGAACTTTTTTTTACCTAGAGGCAGCCAGAGTTTACTCATCTCGGGTGGGAATATAAAGAAGCAGGACACTATAATAGAACTGTTCTTTTTTTTTCTTCATTTCTTCATGAGAAAGTAGGAGAGATGTTGGATAGAGTCCATGAAGTTCACAGCTCTACCTACAAGTCTGGGGCTGTACGCCTCCCACAAAAAGAGGGGTGCTCCAATCATGTGATCAGGGACCACTATCCTTCCCATGGTGCTTGTGTTCCTTTGCTTGGCCCTGGGGAATGGGAAGGAGGCAGAGGACAAGGGGTGGGTGGTTGTAGGGGGTGGGGGGTGGGGGGGTTTGAGATAGACAGAGATAATGAGAGAAGGAGAAGGGGGGAGTCAGAGGGGAAATGTGTAGGGGTGAGTAGATGAGAGAGGGTAAGGAACAGCGAGAGGGAGAGACAGACGTACTCTGACGTAAAAGCATGTTGACTGTTGACAAAGTGAGAAGGAGAAGAAAGAGGAGGGTTGAGCAAGGAGACATCTGCTTCTCATCTGCTATGGGAAAAACCCTGTATGATGAAGATGTTGGGATCCATTGAATATGCTTTTTCAGCTGTGAGAATATTTACTGCCTATATCTCTTACACCGCGCTAATTTACCTTCTGCTTCACACGTACAAACTAAACAAACCCCAGTAAATCAATTCAGGGCTGCCAGGTTGATAAGAACATGAATGACTGAAATAAATGACTGCCCCAAAATGGCTTTTCATGTGTCACAACATAGAGAAAAATAAATCTGTTAGTATTATAAATGACTTCGTTAATAGGAAGGCTAGAAAATACCCAGTAGAATCAAAAAACTTCAGGCCTGAGGATTGGCTGATTGCTGCTTACAGCTGATTGCTGCCTCTCTTTATTCATTTCTTGTTGCTGTTGCTGGAAGCAGAGGTGGTGTGGTTCATTGAGAGGATGGCTTGATTTCAATGCGGAAAGTAATATTTAAATAGTCTGTATACTCCCAAGAATACAATATAAATGCCACCACTTCAGTCTGTCAGGTTGATGAATATGCAGGACAACTGATTGTCTCATAAACAGACCACCATCTCTGAAACCACTCAGACTTTACTCCACTGAACTAAAACTAGCTGCAAATGCACCTTAGGCAAGATCCAACGCCCAGCCAAATATAGATGATTGAAACAAAACAAACAAAACAAAAACAAGAACAGAGAGAAACAAAAAAAAAAAACAAAGACACAATGCAACCTGCCAGCGCTATACTTACATAATAATTCTCTCATGTCCTCATGTCATCAGAATCTTAATATAGAAACCAACACACTCATCGAAAATATTTACTAATCCAGATTACTATTTGCAGTGTCACAACAAGCCTCAGTGTGTTCTTTGAGGACTTGTTTTTCTTCAAGTGCCTGGAGTTTGTACTCTTAATTCATGCTCCACTGATTAAAAGTTTACATGAGGATATGTTAGATTAGGGTCAACAGAAATAGCTTTACACTCTTAAATATAAAAGTGCTACATAGAACCCCGTCTCTCACTAAAGAACCTTTCAATGGATGGTTCTTTAAAGAATCATGTTTGGTGCCTCAAAAAACATTTGTGGTTACAAAAAGAACTATTAAAAACCATTAAATGCTTCATGGTTCTTCAAAGCAACGTTGTAGAAAAGTTTCTTTGTGTAAATGATCCTTGAAAGGTTCTTTATAGATCCCTAACTGGTTCCAGCAGGACCGAAAACCATATATTTCTTTGCATTCTGATGGTTCTTCGATACTTTTATTAAGAAACCAAACCTAAAACCAAAATATAAAAGAACCAAAAGATTTAAACAAACAATGACCAAATTCCCAACACTTTTAGATGTTATTTACACTGGGAACAATGGGAACATGCTGCTTTTGCCTTCAGGGCACTGATGTTGTCCCCATTACCTTTTGACAGTGTAACTGTTATTTTGTTATTTGCCTTATAGTGTTCAAAAAAGCTGTCAACTAGCTAGTTTTCTTATAACTAATTACTTTTTGAAGTCATTTCTGTATGCTAGGTAATATTGTGCTGTACTAGTCTTATAAAAAAATAGCCACAGAAAAATGTTTTTTTTTGTCAAAAACACTTAAAAGATGCTTAAAATTTAGCTGCTCAAATATTAGGGAGCAACAGCGCTAGCTACCATATGTATAATTAGCTTGCTTGGTAGTTGGTAATGTTACCAGCATTAGACTGCTAATTAGTTAGCTGGTAAACTTACAAGTTTAACTTTCGCTTGCCTGAGACAGACGTCAGCACAGTGCTAGCTGCTTACATGATGTTAAATATTTGTATATGTTAACTACACTTTATGCAAATTTATTTCATTTCTTTCATTTTTTATTTCATTTACTTTCACATTCTAAGCAGAAGATTCACAAAGCTTTTTCATCTTACATCAAGTGATTAGCAAAATAAGGAAACTCTATGTCATTGGAGTGCACTATAGTCTAAAGATAAAGCATTGTTAGACCCTTTCTTAATGCATCATCAAAAGAGCTGGAGATTTTTTAAAGTGCTTCAGATGTGCAAGTGTGAAGAACCTTTTTAGACGCTCCACATAATGCAAAGATTCTGTTTCGTTTTTTTTTAACAGTAAACCCAGTTTTATTTTTAGATTCCTCATTCTAGATGTTCCATTTCTGTTGGAAATACTTGAGCATTCCTGTTTCATTACGACTTGATAGCTACTTAATGAATTAGTTGTAACTTACAATCTAACTCTCATTAACAAATACACGGATCAGGCGTAACATTAAAACCATCGCCTTGTCCGTTTCATCAGCTCTACCTACCATATAGGTGCACCTTGTAGTTCTACAATTACAGCGTGTAGTCCATCTGTTTCTCTACATACTTTGTTAGCCCCTTTTTACCCTGTGTTGTTATAAGTGGATTAGACAGACAGTGCTACTGGAGTTTTTAAACTCTGTGTCCATTTACTGTGTACTTTATTAGACATGCCCACCTTGTTTCTCCACCTTGTAGATGTAAAGTCAGAGACGATAGCTCATCTGTTGCTGCACAATTTGTGTTGGTCATTCTCAAGTCCTTCATCAGTGGTCACAAGACGTTGCCCACAGGACGCTTTTGGCTGGATATTTTTGGTTGGTGGACTATTCTCAGTCCAGCAGTGACACTTGTCACGATTGGCCCCTCCCAGTCCTGTCCATGTGCTCCTTTGTTTTGGTTTAAGTCCTGCCCCCTGTTTGGTTACTCCGCCCCTGATTGTGTTCACCTGTCCCTCATTGTTCCGTGTATTTAAGCCCTGTGTTTGCCCCTTGTGTTTGCCGGTCTTTGTTTGATGTCTCGGTCTCTGTTTGCTGTTTATTTCATGTCTGTCCCCCAATCCGTCCGTGTTGGCTATATGAACCTGGACTGTCTCGACTATGACCCTGGATTTGCCCTTAATAAAAGTGGCTTACCTCCGCACATGCGTCCGCCTTATCGCTCCGCGTTACAACACTGAGGTGTTTAAAACCTCCAGCAGCACTGCTGTGTCTGATCCACTCAGACTAGCACAACATACACTAACACATCACCACCATGTCAGTGTCACTGCAGTGCTGAGAACAATCCACCACTCAACTAATACTTGCTCTGTGAGGGTCCTGTGTGGGTAAAAGGGGGCTAACAGAGTGTGTGGAAAAACAGATGGACTAGAGTCTGTAATTGTGGAACTACAAAGTGCACCTACATGGTGAATGGAGCTGATAAAATGGACAATGAATGTCGAAACAAGGGGGTAGTTTTAATGACATGGCTGATCAGTCTATAGTATCACTGGCCTCTAAATGATCTAAACGTTAGATCATGATAAAATTACTCCCTTATTGGAGCCGTGTTCATGGTGTGAGTGGGGGGAGAATGATCGAATGAACAAACAGAGGCTGAGGAAGAATGAGGTTGTATAATCGCTAATGCCCTGGGGCATGTCCTGTTTTCCTGATAAGATGGGCATTGAGCTTCATTATGAGTTTGGAACTGAAACAACCTCTGGCTCTCTCTTGGCTGGGTCTCCTGCAGCTAACTCGCTGGTAGATCTGTCCACTGCACAATGAAGATTGTAGGACACTTGTTATTTTGTTGTGAAATTGGGGGAATTAATGCAGCATGTCTAAAAGGTGTATGTGAAAACTGTATTTGAGATACATTCAAATAATCAAACAACTTGCAGTTAGTAATAAAGTCAATCTGCATAAAGTTTGACTAGACTGTATCCTGCTATATAGCAAGCTTACTGTACCCAGATTCTAAAATCACAGTGCAGTGCGAATAAACAATCCATCTATAGAACTACAAGTTTTGGGAAATCACCTCATTCTCATTTATCTGCATTTTTTGTCATAAGCCATTTCAACTCAGTCATTCATTTCAGTTTTTCATTTTCTTATCAGCCTGGCGCATCTGAGTTGATTCACTGGGCTTTGTTTTGTTTTGTTTTTATCCAGTTTGGGTTTAAGGGTCGATTCCCATGGTCTCCGTTCACAGAGTCAGATGGTAGACAGGAGAACAGGAGAGGAAAATGAGAGAGCTAGTGAGAGAGAGACGCAGCAAGTATCAAGAAATATGTATGAAAAAGCATGAAAGACATGAAAACGAATTGATCCAGCCATGAAACAGGAGACATGGAGAGATGTTAATTCTGAGTCTCAGGGTCGGTCTGAGATTGTGTGCTGTTTATTCATTATTGTTGTGTCAGTGTGAGGTAAAGCCCAGTTCAGGCCGCTGCATTCTCACAATCCCAGCCGCACCATCCTGAAGTGCCTCTGCTTATTTGTTTACCCTGTGGTCAGTCATGGAAAATAAAACATCACATTTGACGGCAATGTGACTGAATCCTGCTGACTACTGTAGATGCATGTAGATGGTCATTGAAACCCACAAACTGTCAGCTAGGATAGACCCTAAATACATAGGTGTTTTATCTACCATTACTATACACCTCAGAACTTTAACAACCTGGTGCTAACATTTAACACAAACTGATCAAGAGACTGTCATGCTGGTGTGAAATTGTCGAAGTGTTTGACAATAACAAAATACTAAAATAATGCATAATCTGTTATATTTTGGTAATTGAGAGGTCATTTATCTGAGAAATTGGGCTACAATATTACAGAATGTAGTACTTAACGTCATTTAGGCATACAGTACTGTGCAAAAATCAGAGACCACACTTTCTTTAATTTTCAGTTAACAGTCTTTAAGCATAATTTATAAATTTTTCAGGAAATATGACAAAGTGCTTGCACAAGGAAGGGGAAAGTCAAAAGAAAATAAGTGAATAAACAGAAGTTTATACAGTGGGAGGTCCATTAAAAGATAATAGGGCTCCAAACAACTGTACGAGACTTGGTAGACCACAAAAACCGCCCCCTCATATAACTAGTACTGAGAAAATCCACAATTGTTTCTGTCCATCTTTCCACTGTGAGGAAAAAAACACAGTGCTATGGGTCTGAATGGATATGTAGCTGTCAAGAAGCCCTTACTGAGAAAAGCAAATAGACAAAAAAGAACATTCAGAAACATTTTGAACTGACCACACCATGACATCATTGAATGTGTTTGGGATTACTTGCACTATAAGAAGCATAAAATGCAACCAACTTCTAAAACTGAACTTTGGAGGTATGGAAAAAAATTATTTGAAAAACTGAAAGCAAGTCTCAAGAAAAAAATGGAAGCTCTAATAAAGGTAGAGGATCGTCATCCTTTTAGTTGTTGAGGCTTCTGTGTAATTTTCTGTTAAATATATGTTTTCTGCTTTGTTTCTACTGCCAAAAAAGAACTTATACCCATTTTGACTGGAAATGAAATAATGAAAATGGTGAAACCAGTCACTTATCAAAACTGGATGCCTAAGTGTCTCCGTTCAGAGTTTGAGCTCTTTGCACTCTTTGACCTACGATCCTTTTAGACAACACGCATCAAGACTCTTCTCTGTCCTGGGACCCAGGCGGTGGAATTTCCATTGGCTCTCCAAACACCTGCATCTTTAAACATAGACTGAAGACACTGGCTTTGTTTTCTGGCAGTGTCTGAGCTAATGGGTACTTTGGACTTCAACGTATTTAGCTACGACATCGCTACTGTCAGAACAAAACCTTGTATCTCCAAAATGATAACTTTACAAGAGAAGAAAAAAAAACATACTTTACTTGTAATGTGAGTCAGTGTCATTTTGGGTCATTTCTATTGGTCCATTTAAATTATGTGAGTAACTGAAAAACAAAGAAAAATGGAGCTACAAGTGATATATTGACGTGGTCAACAATATTGCTCTGGACAAGAGGGCCTGTTAAATGCTATAAATGTGAAGTGGGTTGGGGGGGGGGTGGTATATATGCAAGCAAAGTCACAAATTCTAGGGGTTGTGATTTTTGGAGCTTATTTTTTTGTAGTACTGGCACAGCAAGCATTAAAAAGTGCTTTTTGAGAACTAATTATATGTTTATAGTTTATAGCTCTGTGTATTATTACATACCTAATTTGTCATAGTTCAGTAAAATGAATTATTTATTTTTGAGTGAATTTTTTGAGGAATGTGGGGGGAAAACATGGACAATGGATGAGGATGTCATATGTAATATGAAGTATACATTTAGGCCTATAATGTATTTCCTTAAACTTGACTGTACTAACAGAGTCAGGTGGCAGCATTTAGCAAGCTGATGTGGATTTCCTGTGTGTCACCGATGCATGATGTTGTGTTTCCATGCTGGTGCTAGTGGACTGGTGGAGCTCATGGAGCTCGTGTAGCTTTCTGGTATCTACAGTCCCTCTGGCAGACACAGTGCCAGAGAAGTCCATTACGGGACAGCATTAAAATAACAAACAGACGCTATCAGAGGTAATCAAAGCCAGCACTTTAGCAAGTGCACAGTGGCCCTGGAGCACAGGACTCCTCCAGTAGCCAGTTCCGCTGTGGCAAGGCGACAGGACACTGCCAAATTCTCATCGTTCAGTTGCGCTGTGTATTGTTTTAAGATATTAACTTTCCGCAGCTCTAAAACATCCCCTATTCCTGTCGTAACACACACACAAACCGCACTTCCCCTTTACCCATTCCACATGCTTCTTGTTCTACAACAGGAGGCAGTGGCAGGAGCTATTTGAGTAGTTGTATTTAGTAGTTGTATTCCTACACACATAAATAAACCTAAAAAAAATAAGTTTGCTTGGCCACAGTTCATGTAAACATCAGTGAGGCGGTTGGATTTCACCTTGCGTTTGCCTCTAGCATGTTTTACTTTAAACCCTAGTAACTGGATACTCTCAGGCTTTCTGTACAATGGTGATTAAGTTACAGTTTGTTGCTGTAATAAAATGCTAAAGAAGTGTTCACATAATAATAAATCTTTAAGAGGAAGACAGCTGTATTATACCTGCAGGGAGTGTGCATTACATGTTAAAAGCCACTGTACATCCAGTGTTCAACAGTGCTTGAGCTTGGTTATTGAAAAATTAATAGAATTTTAAAATATTAATATTTTATAAAGTAGTGCCTGAAGCACATGCTTCTTCACAATGACAACAGCAACAGAATATGAATTATTTTGAAAAGGCAGTGTTCCAAATACACACACACTCACACACACACACACACATATATAATCTAAACCGCTTGTCTTTCTGGGTCATGCTGGGGTGATGGAGCCCATCCCATCTGTCACTGGGTGGAAGGTATGATATTCCAAATACAGTTACTTTTTAAAAAATGAGGGGAATACCTTTAGACTACTTGCCTACTAAATTAACTCTTTTGAGGTACTTAACAAATAACTTCTTTGCAACCACTGACATTATTGCTAAAGCCTGAGTAGACTGATAAATCAATGTGATGATCTAGTTATTTATCTCTATGTTCATTAAGCTTTTTTGAGGGATGGTTAAACTGAAAATTCTCTCCTCAGCAGCAGTCATGTGCATGAGTGATAAGCGATGTTGTACATCACTCATGTATGCATTTTGTGACATGATGTTACATATATATCAACTTAAAATCACATAGCTGCCCTCTTAACAGTCATATTTGAAAAATCTCATTATTGTAATATGTCAAATTTCTTATAGAAAACATGTAATAATGTCTTTTCAAACACTGTCCCAGTGTGGCTGAATGTACTAGATGAAGCGAGACAGTTTTGTTCAGTTTTTTATTTTGAAGATGGACCACTATACAAAGCCATAGTTAATACCTATTGAAAGAACATGATTATTTTAAAATAATAAGTAATTCCTTTAAGGAAATAAAAATAAGACATTATTTTTTTACATAATACATTAGAAATTGGAGAAAATACATTATATATTATATATTATATTTCACTTTCTATTATCAACCACATTTTTGACTGGTGGATGAACTTGAGTTTTATGTCAAATGCATTGTGATACTGTAACATCACTGTTTGATCCAGTAAGCACATTTTGATGGTTTTTAGGAACTGTATGATTCTGACTGTAACCTCTTAGCTTAATGCATTGCACAAAGCTACAGCACAGGGGCATAATAAAGTAACAAGTAGCATTAGTAAAGCAGGGATTGCAGAGCCAAAAGCGGTTCAATATGTACTTTTAATAAGCCAAATCATTATTTGGGCAAAATGTACCCTTGAGTAATAATAATGTAATTACAATTGAAAACAAATATATATGTTCGAAAAACTTTTTTTCCTCTTTAGGCACAAACAATAGCAGCCATGTGCAACAAAATGAGGCCTTTTCTCAGGCCTTAAATAACACACAGTCAGTATTTATTATCAGTCTCTTTAAACTGATGTAGGTGCACTATAATAATATCATCCCCGTATTTTGCACTTTGAGAGGGAAACTCCTATATTTACATATGCAATGAGGCAAAAGAGCAACAAGCACCCCTTCAATATTATTGTTGACGCTAAAGGTTCATTAACCTTTTAAATAAATCACAACTGTCACTTTTTAAATAAAGCAACAACACAAAACATATGTAAATCTGTCATTATGTGTATTCTAAATTTATTCTGAATATGTTATGTGTTTATGTATTTTGATAGTATATGTTATTTCTTATATTTAGGACAGTATCTTCAATATTCAGCCATTACTACTTTTACAAAATATTTTACCCAACTGTGTGCATATATGGGTGTGTGTGTGAGAGAGAGTGTGTGTAAATGTGTGTGGGTGGTTGTGTTTGTGTGTGCACTGTACAAACCTTTAAAAACTCTTCAATTTCACCCCTGAGAACATATAAACTGATTACTGGGTACAAAAACACTTTGCCGCTTGTCATAATAAACAACAGAGCTCCTGCAGGGGTCTCAAAGATGTAACGCCTCCCTGATTAACTCTCTCAGTGTTTTTGCAAGACCCCCTCATGTTGCAAATGTCCTTTAAAGCAAACGAACCACAAATCGATTTTTCTCCCCGTTACCTACCGTTCAGTGATATCCACATGATGAGATTACCCACAATTGTTTAATATTGTTGGTTTATAAATTAATAGGAAAATCTTCCATTGAAAACAAACTTCATTAGTCAATGCAACAGTTTGTATTGTTCATGGAACGTATTCTGTGTTTTGTTTCCCCTGAAGGCTTCGCCTAAGAGTGATACATTTACACTGGTTACACTTATATTAATATAAACCTAACAAACATAAACATTGGGGGTTATGCTGGCTCAAAAGCATGTGTAGGAACTCTTAATATTTATCTCAGTTTGGGGAGCACTTGGACAAACACACACTCTTCCTCACTTCAATTATTCACCAAAGCCCAGAGGACATGCTTACACACAATGCACACCCTCACACAAAAATAACACTGTTTTCCATACCTTGTATTATTACGAGCAGCCGGCCTCAGGCATTTGACCCATCACTAGCAGAGAATGATGAAATGTGGCCTAAAGTAAACACAAGGCTTCCCTCCACTGATTTCCAGATTGCACGCTGTCAGAGACTCTGTTCCCTGCTGAGAAGATGGAAACGAACAGCAGTTTAGCTCAGTAATTTCACTCATCATTCTTAGCTTGGACCAGTGGGTTGGACCTTGTACAATAATGATACAAATATTGTGTGCACAGCGTTGAGTGGCTTATGGCTTTTATAATGAAAAATTGCATCAAAGCAAAATATATAAGTGTTCAAGAAATAGTATTTGTAAATATAATTAATAATAATAATCATCATAAACAGTTTTCCACCAATCAGTGTAGTTTGTTAAGAGTAGGATATGGACACTAACTTTATAATTGAAGAGTATTCCAGCATCCAAAAAGTACAATGATCTTTGATAACTTATCGCATGAATACAGCGTACACTTGTTTTGTGTGGTCATTTGTATGTGCATATTAAATATTTAACAACAACATCAAATGCCAGTCAGTTTAAATGGGACTCCTAACAACCAGGTAAGACCCTGTAGACCTCCAAATCTGTCACTGTCCGATAAACAGCACTTGATGCTTTCATCTTTGAGAGAGGAGAAACTCAAGCTCCACTCTTGCTTCAGATCTCCAGACAAAAAGAACATTTATAAATCAAACAAAGATTGTTGGCTGTTCTGCTGTTCTCAGATCAATGAACTAACCACCCCAGAGATGAGACCTCAACATCACTGAAGGTGTTTGGGATTACTTGGATTGTGAGAAGCAGAAAATGCAACCAATTAATAAACTGAAACTTTGGAGGAAAAATATCTCTACAGACTTTTTTGAAAAATGGAAAGCAAGTGTTTTTTTCTCCTGAAAAGAATAGAAGCTGTAATCAAAGCAAGGAGTGGACACACTACACGCTTGAGGGCCAGCAGCATTCATGATGGATGAAACAATATTTCCATTCAAAGTTAAGAACATTGTTTCTTTCCTTTGTAGACTTACTGTTTTGTTACAACAGCAATGATATTAAAGTATATGTTTTGTTTATATGAATCTAAGATATAAAGAAGAGGGCGATATGAGCAGAGAATGGACATCAGTGTGTCACTCACCACTTTTCCTGACCTTCCCATTCCACTATGTTACAAATGCATGAATTCTCAGACGCTCCACGTGTGACCATACACACACATTGCGCCGGACTTCCTCACAAACAAAGAAACACTTACACAATGGAGGGGAATATGAGAGGAAACCCCTCAACACCTGTTGACCTTAAAGACGTGGTGAAGACTGTCATCTCAGGCGTAAATAGGAAGTGACACAGAAAAGTCCAAGCCAAAGCTCCACATTACAGCAGTATCTCAGACATCCTCCACGGGGATTTGACTGGAGACAGGAGAACTTCCCAGACCCCCCCCAGTCTCCTGCTACTGTTTACATCACAGACAACAGGTGGAGATGGAGCAAAGATGTGTGGCTGAGTGAAATCAGCACAAGAGGACAGGATATGAGGTGTAATATCCTGTAAAGGTGCTGGTCAGGTGCTCCACATTAGTCACAACCTCAGAAAGCACCTTGCGGTGATGAAGAGAGGCTGAAGAGCATTCATATGTGATATCTGTCACAATATGGTTCATGCTGGTTTGAACAGTGTTTCCTGTTTTATGTTGGCTTTTCTCAAAAGCATTTTTGGCAATTAATCAATGTTGCTTTTTAGCCAAAGTCAGATAAATCCATAGATTTTTAACATGTAAAAGAAATGCTTTATTTAGTACAATGAATGGAAGATTCTTCTCAAAATAGGAGCTGAACATTGTGCCTTGAGCTGGTGTTGATCTTTTTTTCTGGCATTTTTCTACATAGCCTTAATTAGATCATTTTAATGTTGTGCCTGCTGAGGGCCTCATGCTGCTTTATAATTGTATTGAGTTTTGCTGAGTTTTATGGAAGACTTTGTCCAAAATGGAGGTAAAGATGATTTGGCTAAAAACAATAGTACAGTAGCTTTAGGATCAGCTGAGAGATTGTGAGCACAGACCCTAATAAGCATAAACTACTTGTCCAAAAGTATGCACGCACACAGCTTGTATAATCTCCATAAAAAAAGCATTGCTAATTGAATAGGACAATCTGGAACAGCTGCACCATGCCAAGTGTTCTGAGCTGTGGAGCAATGGAACTGTGTTTTCTGAAGCACCATTAAATACCTCTGAGATGAGCTGGAGTGGTTTGGGATCCAGAACTAATCAACCAATGCACTAAAGGCTGAATCAATCAAATCTTCAAATCAATGTTCTAACATCTAGTGTAAAGCCTTCCCAGAAGAGCAGAGGCTTTTACTGCAGCAACGACAGTTGGCAAACTCTTTATTAATATCCTTGATTTTAGACAAACATTGGATGAGCAGATGTCTGCAAACTTTTGGACACACAGTTGTATGTAAAAGTTTTAAAAATCTTTACCAGTGCGCTCAAACATTTGCATACACCCACAGAGTGTATCTATTGAAAAGATGGAGTCGTCACTAGTCAGTTGTAATAGTTGCAGTGATTGTTAAATGAACTAAGAACAGATTACAGGGTGCTGCCTTCGGTTCTCAAGTTTCTAATCTATGGAATTTCCTCCCAGAAAACATTCACCAGGCACCCGCGGTAAGGAATTTTAAAAAGCACTTCAAACCTACTGTGCCTTAATTTAGCTTCTTACACTGATGCATTTTCAACTGTCTTCTGTGTATGAAATGTGCTAAATGAATAAATAACGTAGCTGCTGCTATTTCGGTTCACTTTAGATTATGTATTTGAGTGCCAACAACATCCAAAAGCACAGACACAAGAGCCTTCAGTCCTATACATGATGAAACCAGAATAAGCACTAACCAGATGTCCATGGCCATGTTCACACTGCAAAATGAATTGTTTCATTTGTCTTTTTCACTGAGTTGTATTCATGGGGTTTGACACATTTTCTGAGAAGAAAAACCGTTTTTAAACTAATTTTGGACCATTTCTAGCGATTCATCCATTGCCATTCTAACACAAACACAGGGTACAGGCAACAATACAGGTATTTACTCAAGAAACTGTGTTAGATTTAAATTGGAAAAGAGTTGAAATTGTAAGCTGGTTTGGATCAGAGACACAGCACAGCTCAAAAATACACCGTAAAACAATGTAGAACGCTTGGCTCAATAATTAAGTATATCAGCTGATTTTTTTTGGTGTGCTTTACTCCAACATGTTAAATTTACATGTATTATTTCTTGTATAATCCTCAGTGACTTATGTACATGTAATTAAGATCATTTTAAGATAGCCTAAAGACTGAAGAGTCTCTTGCCCAAAAACTTTCCCAGCATTCGTAGCAGATTTGTTGGATTCTGTTAATTAACTTTTAAGTTTTCAGATTTTTCACTAAGTTTCCTCACATAATGTTATTTTTGTGTTACAGCATATTCTCACACTGAAATGTTAATGTTTTTTCTTATTCTGATCATCATGGTGGTTTATGTTCAGGTTTACTGGTTCACCCTTTAGTGCGGCTAAATACCAGCTACAAGTAGAATAGAATGACATACTTGTTACCACATAAAGTATGAACCTTTTTTACAGTGCAGAAACAGCAAAGCACAAATAAATGAGAGGTTAACATAATTAGGCTTATTCAAGTTAACGTAACTGTATCAAGAGTAAGCAGAACTCAAAAGGGTAGCTCAAATGAAACTATTTCAAATGATTCTGTTGTTTGAGTTGACTTTACATACAGCAGCAGAAGCTAAAACTCAAATATAAAGTTATTTATGCCTCAACTAGTTAAAGAACTTCAGGTAAAAACTCTGCATGATTTCCTTAAGTAAAGTCAACTAATTTAAGTTCACAGTGTGGATGCCCAAATGTGTTTAGGAATAAAACAAGCATGTAATTCACAACATTTCTGTATGCATTTTTAATTTGGTCACCTAAATAAAACAGATATATTTAGTTTCTTTCTGGGAATTCCAGTTATTTTTCCAAGCAGCCAGTTAGGTCCTGACCACTGCAATTAAACATATGCTCTGTAACTATGGCTATTTTTCTTTCTCTCAAATCTAATTAGCATGTTTTCTACTAAGCCATCTATAACAGTGCTGCCAGTCCAGTGGACCCTTTGCTAAAGCTCACTGTTATGGCTCTGATGAGCTCTCAGAAGAGGAGTCAGCCCTTCTCTCCAAACACATGTGATGTTTGAGAGCGGATGAGAGGAGCCACAGGAAAACATTTAAACTGCAGCTGAAGTGGTATGTGCCGTGTCTACGCAAGCATCCTGGGGTAGCTCCTCACAGCTGCCAGAGAAAAGAGATCCAGCAGTGGTGTAAGCATTCACAGACTCCTTCTCCTTGCTTGTGCCGGCAGCACAAAGTATTCATACTCCAAACACACTGCACATCCTGATTAGTGAATATCGGAGGCTGCACCTTTCCCGATAGTCCGGCATCAGTGCAGCAGCGATGAGCTCGCACAGACGTGCCTCACGTAGCGTGTCTGGCCCCAAAGCAAACAAAACCCAAAGCCATGTTGTGTTTGGGATGGCCACTATTAGTTTAAGCTTTTCCTTTTTCACAGCCCCCACCATCCCCACCCCACACCCCGCGAAACAAACACACACACACCACACAGTGTTTAAGCAGGGAAAGGAACAAACCAACAATCAAAAAAGAAAATACATTGTGTTCACAGTGTCCAATGTGTACATAATTTCAATATAAATAAAATATACATTGGAAAAATCTTAATTATTTCATTTCCAGTCAAAACAGCCATTGAATTTCAGTCATTTATTTTTCAGCATCCAGAAAAAGCACAAAATATATGTATCAGAATTACTACCCCGGTGACAAAAGGGGCACTGCCCCAGTGACAGTTTCATACCTTTTTTCTGAGATAATATTATGTAATATATATATATATAGATGTAATATACTAAAATTTAGGTGGAAATTACACAGAATCAATATTTTTTAGTATTTAATGTGTCCACACTTTGCCTTTATTACAGCTTCCATTCTTTTGTTGAGACTTGCTTTCCATTTTTCAAAGGAATTTGCAAGGATATTTTTACACCTCCAAAGTTCAGCCTTAGAAATTGGCTGCATTTTCTGCTTTTCACAATCCAAATAATCCTACATACATCCAATGATGCTGTTTACTGCACTGTAAAACTGATTTCTCAGTTCAGCCTACAAACATACTTTATATGGTAAGAAGCGGGTTAACTGGTTTAAATCTCAAACTCAAATAAATATTATAAATTAATATAATACAAAGGAAAATTTGACTTCAGATGACCAAAAACCAGCATATTACATCAGCTCAAAAACACTACAAATCAACTTCTGCCCTGTACCACTTTTTACAGTGTGGTCACTGGGGTGGTCAGTGCATTGTTTTGAGTATACCAGCAACCTTTTGGTTTGGTTTGCAAATTTACTTCTTTTCGTCCCTTTTGTTTTCTCAGTAATGGCTTCCTGACAGCTGCACCGTCTTTTAGACTCATAGTGAGCTGTTTTGTCACAGTGGAAGAATGGACAGAAATACCTGTGGATTTTTCCAGATATGAAGCAAGAGTGAAGCTTGATTTTCTCCACAACATAAATATTAGTTTAATTTCAATTCAGTTGCATAATAATTTCCCATACACACTGAACAGAATAAGAAGCCTAGAGTTTAATGAGTTAATACCTCATGATAATAGCTACAGGATAATGTCTCATTAAATGATAGCATCACACTAGCTTGGTGGCTTGTGAAGCCCCTCTGTTCACTCTGTTCTCTGCGGTCCAGCGTGTGTGAGAGCTAATTCAGAGGAGCGGAACTGTGTCTGTTTGCTGACACTGTCCACCTAAGTGTGCTCTTTATAATAGCTCATTGCAGTCCTGTCATTCAACACTGCGTGAAGAATGCAGTGAAACCGCGTAAGGATACCCAAACTGTGCATTCCAACGTTACTGCAAACACCATGCCACTATATGGAGGACAAATGTTATGTGAGGATCTCCTGGATGGGGGGGAGAGTGAAAGAGAGAGAGAGAGAGAGAAGAGTCTTATGGAAACAAATACCTATGGAAAAGAACATCCCTATTTGCCTCTGTTATGTTGTCTAATGATTCATGCTTTCCTGTTTAAAAAAATTAGACACAGCAATGCTTTGCTACTGGAATTTCATATTCCAGTTTGCCCGGAGAACTGTGTGGTTTGTTTCTCAGGCTGCCTATTCTGAGGCTATGCTTATTCTGGTCGAGCTGTCCACCCCTTACTGTTCTACTCAAAATAAAAGATGAATTCCGAGACTTCTGACCACACAAGTTAGCGTCAAATGAACAAATATCAACATTCATACTTTTAGCCTGTTTACTACCTAATTAAAACATTGCATGTTAGGAATGTAGAGTTTTACATTTTCTTAGGCAATGTGAGAAATAAAGAACAGCAATGAGAGTGAGAGCTAAAGAGAGATGTCCAGAGCAGCTACTGGACAAAATAAGCTCAGATAGGAATATGTGTTTAAAATGTATTGTTTGCACAGTTAAGGTATATTTTGCTCAG
The DNA here is from genome assembly GCF_015220715.1 of Pygocentrus nattereri. Classification (NCBI taxonomy): domain Eukaryota; kingdom Metazoa; phylum Chordata; class Actinopteri; order Characiformes; family Serrasalmidae; genus Pygocentrus; species Pygocentrus nattereri. The sequence continues at coordinate 25,018,301 of NC_051220.1, forward strand.
CTACAAAACCTGGACCTCTTCACACAGTATAACTTCACTGATGCATCCAGCTCCCAACAGCAGGAGAAAGCAAGGTGGAGAGAGGGAGGGGGAGGGGGGGTGGGGGGTTGGTACGAGTATGAAAGGCTCTGGAGGAGGAGATTTCAATGAGCAACTTGTTGAAATGGAGCTGAGGGGCAATTAGTGGGCAAGTGGTTCGACTATGTAGAGGAAATGTGCGGGAGAAGAGCTTCTCCAAAGGCCCAACATCTTCTCCAACAACTCAGCCAAGACCACACGCTAGACAGTGGGAAAACAAAACTTTTTTTTTCCTGCTCCAGAGACGTTCGGCTCGCTCCTGAGCTCGGTCTCAGCTAGTTTACTTCATAGCAGCGCTCCAGCAGAACGTTTGGTGAAGTTCCGAGCGGCTCTCGGGCATCTTCGTCTCTGCCCACGATCGCCACACACCGAGACGCGGATTATAGTCTTCAGTCCGGACGCTCACGTGACCACACCTGAGTGGATTTCTGGCCCGTTCGTGTCCTTCCTGACCTTAAAACAGCGAGAAATGTGCGTGCTGGTGTCAGTCGTGCCGGTCCTCGCTGCTTTCCTCGCGCTTTCTCCAGCTCAGGTAGGCGAAGCGCTCAAGACCAGACTTTACACACACCAGTACACCAGCCTATTGTGTTTCCCATTGTGCACCATTTTGGCATGATTGTGCGCACGTTTGCAGAAAAAAAGACATTTTAAGACCTTTACGTCTCCAGCCCCTCCAGCTGTTCGAAGTCAGCAGTTGTGTGAATGTAAGTGATTGGAGGAGCCTACGTGCCGCTTTACAGACGCAAGATAACTTTGTGAATGAGCGCAATCGAGCTTGCCGGGCATAGTTGTGAAACCTCACACTCAGCAAAGCCTCGCAGGGCTGTTGGTTTTCTTTTTTAACACCCTATTGTTTCCGTAGCTTATAACTTGATCTCTTTTTGAATCGGTGCCACGCAGAAACTGTCGAGTCATGAAGTGAAACGTGACAAACTGCATCCACCGCAGTGGCCCACTGGTGTTTTGTCACGAGCGTGCGCTTCATCATCGTTAAACTATTAGAAAACGAGAGGATGTGTTGCATCATCCTGGAAGTTTGCGTCGTACTTCACACACTTTCACTTTAGTTTACTTTAGTTTACAAAGACTGATGGCTTTCCTTTGGAGGCTGTCCGTGTTAGTGGACATGGAACTGCAGCTGTGCGCACTGAGGTCTAGATGACAGGTGGGCTACCGCTTGGCGGACTGGCCAAGCTATACACTGTCTCACTTTTCAGAGTGTGACTAAGAAAATCATTGTCCCAGAGCATGCCTTGCCCTCCACACTAGGTAATGTATCTGACCGCTGTGTGAGATGGCAAAGCTGAGCCTTGGCTGTAATGCGAAATCTCAGATTAATGTTGGCCAGAAGCCTTTCTCATCTCCTCCACCTGCAGCTCTATCAGCTCTCTATTACTCTCTTGCAGAAAGAAGCTGGGGAAAGCGCATACAGTGTTTAGAACTTGTTTTAATAGGCCTGTGTAAAATAAACCTAACTTGTGCTGAAGGTTCTCACCCTTTGGTCTTCTTTATCTGTGCTTCTGTCCTGTTAGATTATGTCCAGAATTTCCACAGGATTCAATTTTTCAAAAAAATTCAAGTTTTGAGTTGTAAGCAAACTCATTCAGAGCTGTTTAATTAGAAAAAGGAACCATAGGTTATGATGCGTACAACATGATGCCTAGTAACCAAAATAACCAGTGAATATACACTTCTGAGTTTAAAATGCTAGTGGTAGATCTAAACACAAATAAATGTTATTTGAGTACTATTTTATTGTTTAAAACCCATTTTTTGTGGTAACATTCCATTTGGGCATGATTCTGTAAGGTAGCTTTTAGAACCATTCAGTATTTCAGAGGTCTGGTTCCCTTTGGGAACAATTCGGAGTTGCTAAGTTTTTGTAGAACACATTTCACAGCTGATCTCTCTGAGTTGTTATTTACATCACCATGATTGAATTATATGAAATTTAGGGTGGTATTCCTTTTTAACAGCGCTCTAAGGGGAAGAAAAGTCTCAGAAATGGTCATTTTATAGAAAGAAAAAATGCAACAAAGCAATTTTGACCATTTATATTGGTCTGTTCATAAAAAAGAAATGTTCACATGCAGTAAAGAGTAGCTGAAGTTTTCCAAAAATGAATAAATAAATAGGAGATTTTAAAATCTCATCTGTTTGTTGCAGCAATTTCCCCTCACTCACAGAATATAGTTAAGGAATAAAGGAATGGGTGAAGAAGATCAGAAAGTGAGCACTTTCATCTAAACAGCTTTCAAGCAAAGCAATACATTCCATGTTTAGAACTATGACAAGAGCCACCTTTGACGCAAGTGCTACACTACTATGTTTCTATTTCAGGAGCAGGTTGATGGTTGTAGGAGGTAAGCCTGACTGGTCAGAATGATACACCTGTGTCCTCAACTCAGGGTTAGCAACAATAAACTCCACCCGCACCTCCCAAACCTCCACAAAGCCCTTCATCTCCTCTCAAAAATACACCAGAGTGTCTTTCATCTCCACTATTCCGGGCAGAGAGAGAGTGTCTGTGTCCACGCCTCCGTTTTTTTGTGCATGTGCCAGTACTTGTACTGTCTTTGGTGTGCTGAGTTCCGAGAAGCGGGCAAACATCTGTTGTTCCTGGCTATGTTAAAGAGCCTTTCAGTCATGTTGGCCTTTAGACAGAGGTGACTCTCTGACTATCACGTTTAACACATAGTAAAGGCCCTTCACTTCTTTTTATAGTGCCCATTAATGAGATCTCACTCAAATACTTCAACTGAAACGTTCTTACAATTGATGGGAACTTTCTCTTTCTCTCTCACCCTCTCTCCCCCCTCCTCTCGAAACCCTCAGTCATTCTTCTCTTTCTCTTACTCCATCTCCCTCCGGCATGCTCCACATCTCTCTTGCAGCCCTTTCATTTGTTCCACTTTCTTCGCTTTCTCTTCCTCTCCTCTCAGCCCCTTCGCCTGTCACTGTAGATGTGGCAAGGCTCCAGTTTTGCTGTAATTCAAGGGGATTTGTACAGAGTGTGATGGTAATGAGTGATATTGCTTGAGCAAGGAGGGGAGTTACTGTTACGTTCCTAAAGCAGGATAATCTGCTTTGTGAAAACATGAGTAAAATCCACCACTGAGGTTTCAGGGCAGCAGGTGACTCATACTTCATACAACAGGTACCTGTTCAAGCATCAGTCAGTGCTCTAAGATTGCATTGTTCCATCTCAAAGTGTTACTAGAATGGGGAACAGGCTCAGTGTTAACAGGTTCAACTCTGTTTTACATAACCGGATGGCATCTGTAATCTAGGTGATGTTTTGTGGCAGATGAAAACCAAATAAAGGGTCCCATCACTTGGTGTAGTTTCTAATTGAAAATGGCTATTATGCACATTGACTTCCTAGATAGGTGGTGTTATTGGGGTGCAATAAAAAGGCCATTGAAAGTAAGGGTGACTGACAATACATTGGAAATATTTTCAGACATCTTTTTAATAGTTAACCACTTCTCAGTAGGAATGTGCTGATCAACTACTTTGGATATTCAAGTATCCATAAGGGTTAATGAGCGGGTGCTTTGTCATTAATGTAGGGCTGTAGGCTTTCCTGTTTTGGTGACAGCAGTGGTGTTTCAGCATGTAAAGGAACTCATGTTAAAACATTTTATAGCTATTGATTGATTGACTGAGTAGTGATAAGGACTTGTTGTTGTCCTACAAGTAGATGATGTGCCAACTTGTTTGTTTGTCAAAGAATTACACTGTATTTTCAGTTTTTCTGGACTTGGCCTACATCAGCTAGAGTAATTTAGCTTGCAGAAGCTAAGTTAACAGAAAGGCTGCACCATATCTGGCCATGCTTTCTTTACCTTCTCAGTTACGTCCTTAACAATGTGTCCTTGGTAATGGGCTCACGTTAACCCTCTGGGGTCAACAAACTCACCCACACATCAGATTTGATGTTTGTATGCATGTTTCTCTATTTTTGAGATAATATAGTACATAAATGTGGTTCAGACATTTTGATTCCATCTTATTGCAAGATCATACATGGCTCACATCTGGAGTTATGAGGCTATGAAGAGGGGTTGTGAAACGTGTCATGTGCCTCTGACCATGTGTAATTGGTGGATTCATGTTTGTTGACTTTGTGTGAAATTAACCAATGGACACTCAGGAAATCCCTTACCCATCATGTCGGAAATCCTTCATTCTTCATTCAGTACATTGAAGACGCATGTAAAATGGCATGGAAAACATTTACAGTTGCTGAAGTTGCTGCTGTGGTTTTAGAAAGTAATGATGAAGATAATAGGACATTTTGATATGAAATACTTTAGTATTATGATATAAGCACACGCTTTTAAAGATGAATTTGCCCTTGGACCCCATAGGGTTAAGGCTCCTGTGTTTTGTAGTAGCAGAGTGTAATATAATGTACTTATAATGAGTGACCTTGACATATTTTGCAGTCCTGTTTAAACATAATATCAGTGTTTCACTGAATTATTTGTCTGTATGTTATCTTCATCTCAATTGTAATGAATATCCACATAGCGATTCCAGGATTTCAGTATTAACACCTCGAATGGATAACCAAGTTGTGCACAGACCTAGTTCTCAGCTTAGTATAGGCATGTGCACAGTCAGACCACAGGGCATGAGTTGGCATGTGTACTAGTTCTGTGTTTATTCTTAATATGCTGTTGTTCAACATCTATTTCAGCTCAGCTCAGCTTTGCACTGACAATAGAGCTTGTGGAACGGTTTGGCTACTAAAAGCTTCACTGCTCTTGGGTGCCCCTCAACTGTGGTACTGACTGCCTATGGAGGGTTTACTGCCTGTCAGTAACGCTGACCTGTCGTGGATGCATACATCACAAAAGCTGTGGCAATCTCATCAATAAAGCACCAATAGGTTCTTTAAAAGCGTCATATCCCTTTATTTGGTTATTTTGAGCAACCAAACATAATATTCATAATAAGGAGTTCTTAATTTCTGAATTAAGTTTTTAGTTGTTGTTTTATGGGCTCTGTGGAGAGGTTACCTGCTTAAAGAGAGTTATAACAGATGTTTCTTACTTTAGCTATTAGCATGAAACTACATTAATCTACACTGCAGTGTTTGTGGGAAACTCCTAACACAGCATTCACCTATCTGGATAAAAGCATTTCATTGTTATTTCATTCATGTTCAGTTTGTCCTTTTCTTTCCCTGCTCCCCTAAAATGTCTGGACACAGGCCTGGCTTAATAGGTCCACCTAGTGAATAGTTTGTGAGCAAAAGATAGTTGGAGGAAAACGGAAAAAAGAAAGTAAATAACAGTCATTCCACATCAAGCCGTAGCCCTGGAGAAGGCTCCAAATGTCCTATCACTGAACAGCTACTTACAGTAAACTCATTACATTCCCTCTTGCAGCCTGGCCAGCTCTGCCCTTGATAGCCAGTCTAATGAAATGCCTTGAGGTCACCTTTAATACCACAGACCAGGCAACATCTATCAGTGTCTGGAAAATCATGCATGCTCCCTACTATGCAGACTCCTCCTCACTCTGTATCTCCTCTCTGCTGCCTATCTCCTCTGTTTGGCCACTGTTAGCCATTCTTCGAGAAAGCTAAACAGAATGGAAAAGTAAATATTGGCCATGTGGTTGGGAAGACCATTTATAAATGTCTTCTCCTGCCCTCTTGTGTCAGATGGAGTGCTTTAGTTTCCCTGAAATGTGTACGGCCCTTGCTTAAGCACACGGAGGAATTCTGTTTAAGCTACTGGCCTAATTGCTGTCCTCAGTTTAACCTTAGAGTTAGTGTAGTCAGTGATGATATGTCTTAGCTTGGTAAAAGCCGTTCTGAATACCACATGCTTGCTTCATTTTGTACTTCAATCTGGCATTGCTTCAGCTGGGAGTAGCTGCATTTATATTTTGTTGTTGAACAAGTCTGTATGTCCTGATGAGCAACATAGATGTTTCAGCTCATGAAACATGAACATGTTGGGTCTGACCTTGATGCAGTGATGCAAATGGTTCACTGATGAGGGCAAAATGAGAAGAAAGCATGCAAGATCCAGAATGGTTACAGTACATCCAGATGTGTTTGCCATGCCCCTTCTTTTAAACATCAATGCTGCTGCCAACTCACCTGGAATTTATAGCTCATTTACCTCTCAAGTACAGTATAGATTGTGATATTATAGATAATGTGTGCCTGTGTGTGCAAGCTTGTCTGCCAGTAAGTAGGATGTGTGTGACTACACATATATGCATAGTAAAGATGGCTCTAATCCAGTGCCAAGCACTAGTATCAGGCCAATATCAGCGGAAAATGTTGGATCAGACATTGGCAGGAAAATGAATCCCACGCTCATGCTCACATTGTGTAATATGATGTTGTTAGATGTGTATTTCTTCCTTTGGGGTAGTAATTTGAATAGTCTGAGCATGATATATCAGTTTGTTTCATTTTGGATACTGTATTCTTAAACTATATACTGTGTACTTCACTAGCTGGATTTTTGTAGGGTGTTATCTCAAACCAAATCCTAATGTTTTGCGCTAATAGCCCCCATACAAACAGCTAGATTTTATTACCCAATTTTCTTCCCAGTTTAGCTTGTTGTCTATTTCACCTCCCATCTGTAGCATGATGCTACCAAGCTGGGAGGGTGAAGGCTAGCATGTGTTTCATCTGGGTCACTGCTAAATGTGCAAGGTCAGTGGACAGCTAAAGATGCTTGTTGAAGAACTCTAGCTGCCCAAATATGTATTTGTCAGCTAATAGCCACAAATGATGAGCTACCATTGCACTTACTGATGCAAGTAGAGGGAAACAAGATCAGTTATGTTCTTTTGGACTCCTGGCCACAGATATGGAAGTACTTCATTTGAGACAGCTTTAGTTCCTCTTTAGAGCTGTTATTTTGCAGTGGTGCTGTCCAATTCATTACATTTACGGCATTTGCCAGAGCGACTTTTTTTTGTGTGTGTGTGTATATGTAAGCGAAGGTAGTGTTAGGAGTATTGCCCAAGGACTCTTATTGGTATAGTGTAGAAGGCAGAGGTGTTGCCCACTACTCTACACTACATTCTAGCCTTTTGCTGACTCACATACACACAACTGGACAGTCAGCACTGCAAGCACTTTCAGCTGTTAATGTTGGGTGGTTTAAAAAGATATGGTGACTGACTGCATGTGTCACTGAAAAGGCATGCGTTAGCCCTCACTCCCCCCCCAGTTGTGAGTATTGTATGACAGATGAGAGGTAGTTAGTGTATGGGAATATCTGATGAGTAATGTCGGGGGGAAATAAATAAATAAATAAAATAAATAAGGGGAGGACACCTGCAATCACACTGTCCTGTTCCATAATCACTTTACCACACAGGTTTACATTCTTTCATAAGCTATTTATGCCTTTTCCTTATGTGCTATTTTCTGCCTTGCCTGTCAACACAATCTGTATTTCCATGTGAACTTCCTAGCCCTGCTTCTTGTGCTCTGTCATTTCCTACTATGTTTCAATTGCCACATAGTCTTTTTAAATGGCATATGATGAGCTGTTCTTCTTTTCCTTCCTCATCTGTGTCCTCTGTGTTCTTTTTCCATATCTGTGTTTTCCTTTGTTGTCTGCCCCATTATATGTATTCTTAGCTTTCACCCTTCCTGTGAGGGACAGGGGTGATGGAGTGCTGAGAAACTGATGAAACCGCTGCCATGTTCACATTTCCTGTCCAAGCTGTTGTCTCCTGACATGTGTAAAGAGCTGGAATAATTATGCAACTACATAACATAAAACATAAAATTTAGAGTCCTATTCTCAGCTTTAATAAGAGAAGAGAAGAATAAGCTGGATAAAGTCACCCATCAAGTCATCCAACCCATGCGTTCCCTTTTATTTGAATGTTTTTCAAACCATTTGAAAATGCCAGCTGCCCTTTACATTGGAGGAGCATTTCATAATGAATGGACTAATAGAAAAGCTACAAACTTCATGTGAAAAAAACTTGCAGTAAAATTCTAGAACTTTTTCATTCTCCTGTAAAGTTACCATTTTGAAGATATGAGGGTTTGTTACAACAGCAACACAGTTCAAAAAGCAAAAAAAAAAAAAAGGAACAGGTGAGCTGACAAAGTGACATCACCAGTCAGACAGTGAAACAGCAGTGGGAAGTCAGGAACAGTGGAATAAGGGTCGATAAGTGTTTTTGTCAGAAAGATGGACAGAGAGAGGGGCGAGTAATAGCTGCTGCACTTCAGCACGCAGGCCGAGGACATGTTTCACTACAGGTGTTTCCTCTCCATCAACACTTGAGCAAAATAATACTTGAGTCTGACCATCTGCGGCTGTGAGTATGTGTCGGCTTCCTCTGCCTCAATACTGCCAAGAGCGTGCTATTTATGCAAGTGCCACTGGCTGGCCAGCTGGCCGATTTAAACACCTGCATTCAGGTTGCAGCACTGACAGCTAACCCACCACTTACCTGCACGGTCATAGATGTATTGACATCCATACGTTGGACATTTCTATTTTGTCCTTTTAGATTTTGGGATAAGAATTCTGGCCAAGCCAGACTGTAAACATGCGGCTGTTACGTGTTCATGGGAGAATTTATGTTACAAACTCAGTCTTACTGGGTCATAACAAATTTATTTCCCAGTTGCTGGTTGTTATTGTGTTTGCAGAAGCAAATGTCTTTTATGGGCATTAATGTCCTCAGGAAATCAACCTTAATTATGTTCTGTCCTTAAAAAGGTGTCACTGATATGATACTATGAAGTGTCAAAAATGACCAGCACTTAAACTTGGAGGAGAATTCTAGAATTCTAACGATTTTTCAAAATGAATTTGTAGTTAAGTAAACAAAGTATTTTATAGTGGTTTGATGTTAGATGCTCAATTCTAGAAAAACTTCCTAAGTCAGAATTGTTCACAGTGGTGGTGAGAGGAAGCACACATCTAAACTGTTCAATGGCTCTGAAAGCTCCCTCATAGGATTTATTACATGAAATGGTTACAAATATGTTCCCTGATGCCTGAGACATTGTTTTATGATGGTCTGGTAATAAAGTTTTGCCTAAAATGTATTATTTACCATTCATTCATGGCAGAGAGGCATTGTAAGGAAAATAGTATCCAACGAAAGTGTTTTTTTTTTTTAAATACAACCATTTTAGCATGATCACTGTTACAAATAAAAACTCAGAAGATGTGTGCAGATTCACTGGTCATTTTGGATAGTAAATAATGTGAAGTTATATTTGCATTTTGGCATTGCAACCCCTGGATCCTCTCACCACCTGATTCTAAATAAGACCACAGAAGAAGGGAATGCTTTGCCAAAAGCAACTTTAAAGATCTGATTGTAATCTGTAATCTGAGACAAAGCCAAACTCCACAGGTCACTAGAACATGATGTGCCCTTTCCAGTTTTCTTGCAAATTTATATCTGACATGCACCCAAGGTAGCCTGCTGAGACCCTGAGGTCTGGAGAGCAAGAGAAATTTTGACCACCATAGCTTGCCAAAAATACGAGTAACCATCTTGAAAATGTACAGGATTATAAGATGTCATGCTCCATCTCCAACTCCAATGACTTTTTATTGTAGTCTTTAGGAAACCAGAGGCAGCAATGTTTAATATCTGATCTTTGAAGAACTATAGATTGGCAGAGAAATGTTAGCAAATGTTAGTGAAATGAAGCCAATCTTCATAGGTCAGAAGTGTCTTCTCTGAAGCGTTCATGTTGTTAGAGTAGTAATCACCTGATCAGCGGCTAGTTGACATCAAGTTTAAAGCGCCATTACAGAGTAGTAAAGTCGACCAGTCAACAAGTCTCCGCAATCTGCGCAATTGAATTATGTGGAAATGGAAAAAAAACTGTGGAATTCCCTTTCAGTAAACAACAGAAACCTACTAGGTTTAAAATGAGATTAATATTGTAGTGCTAAGGCATTTGTCTAATATTCAAACAAACAAAAGCAATATTGGTAGGATTTTCACCAATACATCCACAGACCTTTAATATTGGTCAATTAACCAACTGATATATCAAGCATGCCCTAACCTGAATACATAAACGTATCTTGGACTGTGACAATCAACCTAGATCATTTACAAGTAGTATACAGGACACAAGATATCTCCACTGCTGTGCTTCATATCTGAACTGCCATCACGACACACTGGAAGCACAACCATCAAATGTTGGTGTTTTTCTACTGCCTTCTTTTGCCTTTGCTTACTACAGTATCCCACCCCAGCCTCTTCTTCCGCAAACACTTATTGATCCACCACGCGATTACAGGAGAGATTATATGTATGGTTGTTGTGGTGACAGCTGCTTTGGTCCTTCCGGTGCAGGCCTGGTTGTAGATCCCAGGGGATGGGGTGCAATCACAATCAGGAAATATGGAGCTCTCCTTCCTTTGGTGGCACTCAAGGGACTGTCATCTGCTTAACGGGCTTTAATCTCTCATCTGGAGGCAATTTATTCCCGTTTACACAGCCACAACAGCATTTACTGTAATAGGGAGCACAATTATCCTTGGCTGGCCCATATCACAGTAGTGTGTGTGGGTATGTTTGGGCCAAATAATCATGTTTGCCTATGTTTTTATATGGTGCAAGGCCAGGTTGCTGGAGTTAAATGCTAGGTATTGGTCAGAATCATGGTCAATCATGCATGGCCAGTATGACTTGACATTTTTAAACTGACACAGAGATAAGACTAACCACTTTTTTGGCACACTTACCGGTTAAAAGTTGTTGCAAGCTTCTGCTAAATCTGGATCACCTTTTGCTTAATTTGACCTTAAAAACTGAACAGCAGCAGCTGGAAGACATCAACTCTAGAGCAGGAGGCGTTGTAGTACTTATCACATTAACTTACTCCAAATGCAGCCGTTCTTTTCACTCCTTCAGCACACTAATGTGACAGATCTACACAAGCCCACAGCCTTAAAAGGCATTTTGAGTAACACTTGTGGAAATGGCACGGTTCTAATGGGAAACAGTATACTTTGAGCCGAACATTAGTGTGGACTGATACAAAATTGATACAAAAATTGTGACATATAAAGAAAGATGATTATTAAGTATTAGAAAGGGTAGTTTTGGCTCTAAAATCTGATTGAGCCATGTTTCAAAGCTGTTGTAAAGTACAAATGCATGTATAGACTCATCATATTGCCAAGTATTTAAAACCATTTATACTATTTATGAAATAATCTTTTATTGTTATCTTGTTTGGCAGACATAGTTAAGTACCACATTAGGAAACTGCCTTGCTTGGTGAAAGAATTTTTTATTATGATTATGCAGGAAGATGCATGAGATGCAGGAAGGGCCATTATTTTAGCCACAGTAAGTGTTTTTTTATTTATGCCAGTAGAAAAGTCACATGAAAAACAGCCAGGAATAGCAGGCAGGTCATTTCTAGCTACACAGTTTTAACACACACAATTAACCCAGCAGCCGAACACAGTACCACATCAACACATACACACATTTCAACCCAACAACATACATGATAAACAACAACATAGCAACACATTTGTCTTTTTTAATGGTGGGGGTGGGGGTCAGCAGAACAGCCTTGCATACCAAGTGTTAGCTCCTCTTGAACCGTAGACCTTGTGGTGGATGCCACAATACTATAATACTCTACTGTTTTACCATTAGAAATGTGATATTAATGTAGGACATCACGTCACCTAACTTGTCTTACGAACTAAAAGTTTAGATTTCAGTTTTGATTTTTGCTGTGGTTTGTATGAAATAAATCAATACATCAGCGTTTTACCATCATTGGGGGCTGTTACTGTGTTAACCATCATCAGGCACAAGCCTATGATTGTTATTAATAATAAATTGTTTATTAAACCTTTAAGGCTGATTTAAGAACTTGGAATTTCCACCATTCTTTTTTATTAATAAAGCAATGTCTCAGTATTCTTGTTGGATTTGTTTGATATGTGAAGAATGCGATCTAACAAAGCTTTTTATTTAGTCTCACAACTACATTTAAAAGCAAACAAACACATTAATAGAAATATGAGACACACATTAGTAGTGTTTTATTATTAGTCTGATAAAACTAAAAAAGATAGAAATTGCATTCTGAATGAGCTCACTCTGAAAAATTCTGTGCATCCAGCAAAAAAGGAAGCTCTGATTGTACACAGGTATATTTTACTTAGGATGTTGTGAAATGCACATGCTGTAACTCCTCTGGTGGCAGATTTAAGTAAGCGCAAGGAGCCAAATTGTCAGAATGTATTGTCATTGAGATGCTCAGTTCAGAACGGAGTGAATTGAATTATATTGTATTTAGTCAGAATTTGGTCTTTTACACTCTTCAACCATGGTAAAATCACTGTAATACACAGGCTGTTGTGGCTTAATGATTTATTGTAGATTTACAGAATGCCTCACCAGCAGATGCAATTATTTCTTTAGTTCTATGAAACGTTTTAAATTATTCATGGTCGGTATCATTTGAGATACTGAAACAGAAGTTCCCATGTCTTCATGTCTAGCCGGTGTCAAATCTCCTTTTCAGTTTACAAAATCTCTTCCTGTCAATGGCGGGCGCAAGCCCTCTCTCAGGCTAGTTTATCAATTGGAATTGAGATGATGCAGATGGAGGATGTGGCCTACAGAATTTCTGTACTACTTCAGACCTTTGGAGATTATCCATATAGGTGCTTTCTATGTGATGTATTAATGGAGGAAGTTGTGCTTGGCAGCAGAAAGTGTAGGTGACTCATAAGATAAATGGTATTGGAGGGAAAGAGTCTGAACCAATGGAATACACAATAGATCTTCATGCTGTCTATCAGTCATGCTCTTGTTGTTACAGTATGCAGAGTCAAACCACAAACACAAGTGTCTAACATTATTAGTAGCAAGGTATTCTTGATGTAAAGCGAATACACTTTCCCAACCTATCTGTTGTACTTTCCCAATCGTAATGGCCCCAGTTGCTATCATCCACATTTTTATGAGGAGCCAAAAGTCTGCAGAAATGTTTAGTTACCATTTTGTTTGCTTTTCTGTTTCTCTCAAAACTTCCTGCCCCACATCCCCTGACCGTGTGATTAGAGGACATTAAACCTGATGTCCCTCAGCTGTATGATTGCCTCAGGCTTCCCTAATGTGTCTGTCCATCTGTCCATGTGCCATGTGCAACATCTGCAAAGGAATCAATTACATCCATCTCGAATATCATGGACGTCTCATAAGTTAGGCGCATCTCACTGATACATGCAGTATCAATCTCGTGGAAATTCCACCAACATTAAGCAGTATATACAGATCATTTCCAGAACTTTGGTGGGTTGAATAAAGAGTTTCAGTGAAGCTTTTGCTGATTTAGGTTCAATGTGTTTTGCTTTCACACATTTCCTGCAGGCTACTTATAAACTCTCACTAATGGGGAAGAGCAGGACAATGGCCAAACCCAGACAGATCAACCAGGAGACATTCTTCATTATTTCTGCAGTTAGAGGAGACATGAAAATCTAGCACACAGTAATAACTCTACAGTCTATGCTAATGCATTGTAGCAGAATTCCACACTGCTCTCATGGAAATCAGATTTGCCAGCGTGATATGTCTGGGAAAGCACATGAACCCATTATATTGTCCTAAATGCTATATAACCAATAACAATGACTCAAGTGACTCCTTATATTCTTCATACACCCTCATACTTGCCTCTGTGACCATTGTATGTCTTACATCTGCTTTAATTATTGATTGTAAACTGTGGAATTCAAAACTTTTACAATTGATTCAATTTGAGGCAAATACATTTCTTTTATGTCACAGAAAATTACACAAAAGCCTCCAAAAGCATCTGCAGTTTTTTATATGATACAGAGAAAATGAGACTTCTAACAGCCATGCAAGGCTTGGTAGACCACCAAAACTGCCACCATCAGATAAACAGTACTTAAAGCTTTCAGCTTTGAGAGATAAGAGAAAACCAAGCTACACTCTTGCTCAGATCAGAAATAATCATTACTTTTTCTGTCCAACCTTCCACTGTAGAAGACGAAAGGAGGTGTAGCTGCCAAGAAGACATTACTGAGAAATGGAAATAGACCAAAAAGAGGAGCATTTTTACAAGAACCCCAAAACTGGATGTTTTATGGATGAGTCTAAATTTGTAATTGGGATGTTAGGAGTAAAAAAAAAAAGTGCAACCAACTTCTAAGACTGAACTTGGGAAGTGTGAAGAAATATTTCTGCAGAAACCTGAAAGCAAGCCGAAGATGGACATACAATGTACTGAAAAATATATTATATGTAGTTGTTGAGGTTTCTGTGTAATTTTCTGTTAAATGTTTTCTGATTTCTAAAAAGTGATTAACTTGTACTTAAATGGCATTTTTGCTCGGAATGTAATAAATAGATGGGTTTTGCAGAGTACTAGCTTTACATCAGCATAATTCTTGTTGATGTAATATAATTTATTCATGTGGAAATGATGCACACTTTTAAAACAATTAAATCAATGCACCTCCATGTAAATGTACCTCTTGAGTTCTTTTCATTTTTTCAAGCTTAAATGTCTATGCACCATACAACAGGTGTAAACAAAGAAAATGTCCAAAATTTACTCTTATAGAGCTTTTTTACAACAAGTGCCATTACAAAGCAGTTTTACCTAAAATCAGAGTCCAGTGAGCAAGCCAAGGGTCACAGTGGCAAGGACAAACTTTGAGAGGAACCAAGACTCAGAAGGGGAACACAGCCTCCTCTTGTCAACACCATTTAGCCAAACAATAACAAGAGCAAAAGAAAATAACACAGTACGTTCTACTCGTAGAGCCTCTTGAGCTTCACATAACATGCCCACAAGTTTTGGATCTACATACAGAGCCTCTGCTTTGAGTCTCATTCAGTCTCCAACAATGTACATGACTGCGGTGAACAGCGCGACAAGTGAACCGTTGGAAAAGCTCTCTGCTTTCACGTCAACTAAAAATGTATCAAAACGCTAATCCATAAACTCGCACGCTTACTTTCGCAGCAGTGAGGAGTTGCTACGTGAGGTCCTCCACATAGCCGCGCTAATCTGCCAAGTTTTTTCAGGGCAGCTCGCTCTCCAGTTCTGTGCACCTGGAGGTGCCAAGTGTCTGCCTTCTCCTGTCCGGGCTGACCGGCAACATGCTAGCCTCCCCCAAAAGCCTCCTCCTCCTTGACCATCAGCATGGCTACCTCAAGCATTCGCTCAGCGAAAGGCATCCCAGACAGCAGCTGAAAAGAATTGTTGTGGAGAGATGAAATCCTGACTCATAGTCTGCCTAAAATATTACCAAAACCCCTACATTTCACTTGCTTTGGATCACATGCTTTCTCACACAGCTTACAAGGTCCATTTGTGAAGTTCACATGGCCAAGGAGATAATAAATCTCTTATAATGAGTGCTTTTTACTTCACTCAAAAATATTTCAGTATGCCCTTACATTGCAAGCACCATGACCGTGTTAATCTACTCTAATTTCCCTCCTCCTGCTCATAAAAAGAGCAAGCTTGTAGAACATAAAAAGAAAAAGGGCTCTTTGAAGTAACGCTACTGAAGAACAACATTAGTACCCTAAACAGCCTTTCAGATGAAGGTTCACTCAGAAATACTCCTTCACTCAGTATGCTGCACCTGGAACTTATCATCGATTACCATAGACAATAATTTGAAGGTTTTTCCCTCAGCATTTAAAATAACTATGAAAAGCACCAAATACTTGTTGACTACAAATAAACATATAACAGAAGCCAATGGGCAGCTGCTTCAGCATGGATTTTCTGTATTTTCAAGTGCAAGGGATCGTGTCTACATCATTGGCTGTTGTAATGAAACACAGCTGCAGATATAGATAGAGATTGAGGTGAAAAACTCAGTTTTCCGTTTTAAAGACCCGTCTATTAAAAGATTCTTAAGTAAATTCAATGCAGTTTGTCTATGGCATCATTCCAGACAACCATTCTGCCACCCTTATTTTTTTTAAGTGTAGCTTACACAAAGAGTTCTTTGAGCAATGCCACAGAAGGGCTACTTTGGTTCCCTAAAGAACCATCTTTGTGAGTCTGAAGAGGCTCTGTAGACCTTGCAGGTCTTCACAATTATACATCTCATTTACAAAAAAGGTCAAAACTAGAACCAAGAATGGTTCTAGTATGAACCAAAAGTGTTGCCTGCACAAACAGTTCTTTGAGCTATAACCTAGAAGTACGCCCTTTGGTTCCTTATAGACAAGATTTAAAGATTTTGAGTGTGATTCTATAAACCTTTTAAGGGTTCATAGAAAATATAACTTTTACAATAATTTGTTATACACCAGAAACTTTTATATGTAGAGTTTCTTCACACTAACACATCTAATTTATAAAAGTGGTTCTAGTATGAATTGCACAAAAAAAAAACCTTTATGGCACCTTTCATTTTTAAAGTTTGGCCTTTGGCACAAACGGTTCTTTGAGTGATGCAATAAAGGTACCATTTGATTCCCTAAAGAAATATTTAAAAAATGGAAATTTGTAAGTGTGATGAACATTTTGAAGGTTCTATACAAATTTATGGGTTCTTCCTAGAACCTTTACTTTGAAACGTTCATTCACTCTCATTTACAAAACTGGATCTCTAATAAACCATCTACTCAAAGGTTTTTTAGGGATCCAGAATTGGTTCTGTTAAGGCTTTGTTTAAAGAGCACTTTATGGCACCTTTTTTGTAAGAGTGTAACCTATGTCAGACCTTTCCTGACCAGAAATGCTCAGGGGTCACATAGAGGCAGTCAAAGTAGAAATGGAGTGATAGTAGGCCACACATCTGCTAATTCATAAACTCTGGGCTTTCATATCCTGACCCCAGACAGAGGAATTTCACAGGCCAGTGAATCATGGCTGCATATTAGTCTGTGGCTTGCTGCTGTAGTTAGCTGAATTACCCTTTAGGATCTGAAGCCAGTTAAAACATATTTAACACTGAATGGGCTTCTTCATTACAAAGGACTCACACATTTTAGATGATTGAGCTTCTTTCCGCATTATTACACTTGGTGGAAAATATGTAAGATATAATTTTTTTCCTCTTAGGCAGAGAGGTGGGATGATCATTCGTTATCATGTGGCAGGACTCCCTTTAGAAGCCTTTTGTTGAAGTTTCCCCCTAAGAGCTGACATGAAGCTACCTTGGTTAATGAGTTCTTCCAGCCTGGAGGAAACTATCTCTGTATATCAGAAGCTTAATGGGAGGCATCTACAGAGGGCAGATGGGCCAGCGGGAAAATAAATAGCAGAATTTTACACCACAGGAAACAGATTTTGAACTTAAACAGACACAAACAGGAACATGATACATCTCTATCTGTCCAGCCACATCAGGAAGATCCTGGATCGATATCTGAGAAAAAATGTATAATGCTGTTTCGTAGCACTCATGTGTGCTGTGTTCAAAGAGAGTTTACAGGGTTGTCATTGTTGTGTAAAAATGGTGTTCCTGTTGGTGGTTTGTGCATCAGATAGCTTGCGCTGGAGTTCCGTATGTTTTGCTTGCTATCAGAGTTACATTAATCTGGTGTGTTTGTCCATGTCAGAACTTAAGAAATGATTCAATCACTGCATTTATGTCTGATGTCTCCTTGTTCTTACTTGTTAGTACCCACAAGGAACACACACAATTTTAAGTTGTAGTATCTGCCATAAACACAGCTGGGCCATTCCACAATAACTCAGATAAAGTTTGTCCAGTCATGGATTTATCTGAAAACATTCAAGCAAAACATTACAATTTAACACAAATTACAGGATGAAATGATGTTTGACAAAGAGTACATCCACTAATAAATTAACCTCTTGATGGCCCTCATTATTATGAAACTAGATGATTTAAATAATATTCTTATTGTTGTATTTATAGCCAGTTAATATTTCAGCTGAGTTCCATCATTCTGTACGCCCTTATAGCAATATTGAAGATTAGAATTAGAACATTTTGTCATTGGAAAAAAATAAAAATTCATGAATGAAAACTATATGCAGTGCATACCTTTGCTTGGCTGTTTGAATTAAATTAAAGCTTTTGCTTAAATTTTAATGGAATTCCATGACATGACTGGACACGCTGTAGGTGAGTTGGCAAAGAATGACTCAGCTGTGATGCTATATCTGTGAGGATGAGATACATTTCACTGTATGTTTACGACTAACTCAGTATAACGTTGTATGTAATCAGTTGCTTGTTTTGGTCTTTTGCAGTGTTCCCCCTCAACCACTACACAAAGCACCTCCAAAGGTAAGAGTATGAAAATAGATTGCAAGATATGACTCATGTCAAGCACTAGGCTTGTTAAAAATATAGCAAATGTGATATTAGTTCAGTCTTATTAAATTTGCCTGATGGGTAAAACTGTCAGTAATCTACAGAGAAATGGATAAGATAAACTGTAGATTTAACACTTTTACTGTTAACCATGAAGATGCTGGTCACAGTCAGCAGCACTACCTCAAATCATTTCACTTTTGATTGGGTTCCTGTGAATGTGATATCAAAGTGTGATGTTTACACAGTGAAAGTCACAAATTGCTCAGCCCTGTCTGCATAAATAAATCACTTTCTTCCATCTATTATCATTAAGTCCCAATCAAGAACTCCTGCACTTGCTACCTAGTTGTTGATACGGTGGTGTGGTAGATGTAGTGGAGTCAGAGTCAGAGACCCCTTTATTTATTTAGTTTCTCATCAAAACAGCCCTTACGTAACAGTTATTCATTTTTCAGGAGTTATTTCTGATGAAATATAACATATTGATGAGATATAAGATAATCCACATGCACAAGAAAGAGAAAAATCAAAAGAAATAAAGTGAAAAATATTCTTAAAAGACGTAGAACAAAATAGGACTCCTAACAACTGTGCAAGACCTAGTAGACCACCAGAACGCTCACTAGCATCTTTAAGAGAAATGAAGAAAGTCTAAATCCACTCCTGTCTCACATCTGTATCTTTTGAAATTTACAAGTAATGTTGATAATGGTCAAATAGTGGTAAGGCCAGAGTAATATATTTGCCTTGGGGACTATTTTTTCTCATAACTCCCTATATGTTCCTCTCTGCGTGAATTTTAAAACAGTGTTGTGATCTAAAACCTTATCTCAAAACTTTGGCAAAACAACGCCTCTGACATTGGCAATACTCTGACAAAGTATTCATAACCATTTAGTGGAACAGCTTTCTGTGAAGCTTTTTAGAGCTATTAAACACTTCAGACAGTAAGTTGCTGTATGATGTAATATATCATATCAAACTACTCTGAATCACTTTGTTTACATATTAAACATTTAATTATGCAGATAAAAAAATGTCAAAACTCATCTTTAACATCCCAGGATGACCCTATACGGTTAAAGGCTAACATAATGACACAATGAACTAACATTTGCATGAACATGGTAGGTTTAATGTAATGGCGCTAGCATGAATGAACGTAGCACAGAGGTCTTCAGACAACATCTGTTAAGTCTATTTGTCATGCCTTCTCATGGTAAACTCAAAGATAGCCCATTGCTCCAATTTTTGATCTGGGCTTAATTTTTTGTTTTCTTTGATGAATGATCCGACTCTTTAACCTCAGACTTCCTCCAAATACTATGTCTTCATTCTGACTGGATGGTTGGACAACTTAAAGCTACCGAAACCCCTGTGTTGTCTGTTTTCATTACTGGATGGATTGTGTAGGGAGTGGCAGACAGATTAGCAGCTTTGAAACGCCGTCTTCTAACCCTCCCACTCACGCGCTCATGGTCTTGTAATGGTAACGTGGAGCAGATGTAAAGAAAGGAAGTAAAGCTTGTGGCACCATTGAGTTCTCTTTAGCATTTAGATTTATACAGGAACACTGTGTTGAAGCACATATTAATCATACAACCAGAACACAGTATTTTGTGAAAAGTACATGTGGACAGGAAGTATTGGTGAGATTATAAATTTGAGGTGTCCATATTTAAGGAAGTAAGTGTAACAGAAATATTTAAAGAGGTACATTTTACATTGAGAAAGGAAGAGCACAGGACAGGATCCTTCAGTGAGAGTCCTCTGAGCTTTTCCTTGAAGCATCCATGCATTTTCTTCACCTGCTCCCAGAGATGTTGTAGTCATGTAGCACTTTATGCCACTGTACACATGGACTTGCATAGGAGCTTTGTTTTCGGTATCCTAATCGCTACAAGCAAGCAAGACTTCTGTGCATTGACCAAGAGGCTGCTGCTTTTCACCCCCTATTTTGTCAGGAAGAGGCCGTTTGGCTGACATGTAGAATGGCCATTCGCAGCCTGCTGTATTTTTTGGGTGTGTCATGGGAGGTGATGGTGAAAATCCAATGGATGTTCCTCTGAAAGGCTCATTTTTCATCAGAATGTCCAGTGTAAGCAGCTGACTAGAATTTAGCTGGAAAAACAAAACACGATTTTCTAAGTAAAAATATGTTAACGTGTCTACAGTGAGCAAACTTGAATATATCTGTTTTCTGCAAAATTTTAGTGCATTTCTCAAGCTCAACAAATAGGACGAAGTAAACAAACAAAATATAAAATGTGTCAGAACTTTTGCACAGGCCATGTTTTTGGTAGGATTTTTGTCCCAATGTGTTAAATTCAGCAAATAGACAAAGCATTTGTAATTTGGCCAATGGATGCCCAAACTTTTATGACTATACATAGACAGGGTGTGTATTTGCAAAGTTGTGGCAGGCCTCAAATATTGGCGCTATCATGACTGAATGTTGTGTATACAGCATGTGTGAACACAGTGAATCTAATAAAGAATCTGAGACACATGCTACACAAGATAACTCAATGAGGAATCAATCCTGTCCTCAGGAGCTTCCTTCTGCATTTAGTCCAGGGCACAAGGAACAAGGAAGTTTCTTGAGAGAGATAGCTGATAAATATGTGTGTGACTGAGGCAGATTGATGACCGCACATTTGAGACCAAGCTATTGAGGCACACAGTTATTGGGCAATTGTGCGTGGAGTGTAGAGAGTGGGTGATACTGCTCTGCTAATCCCATCATGTGGTCCAAGCTCTACATGCATGTTTTAGCACGTCAGCAATCACATGCAGCTTAGACGAGTAGCTAATTAGCATGCTAATTTCATGTGTTGTAATAACATGTATGTATTATTATTAGCATCTCAGTAATCCTCTCTTTGTTCTTCCTTGTGGTAGTGATCCTGTTTCAGGAGGTGTGGGGGCGGAGCTTCTGCCGCACCATTGAGAAGCTGGTGGAGGTAGTGCAGGAGTATCCTGGGGAGGTGGAACACATTTACAGCCCTTCTTGCGTTCCATTGGTACGTTGTGCTGGTTGCTGTGGAGACGAGAACTTGGAGTGCCATCCCACACTTACCTCCAACATCACTATGCAAGTATGTACTAACACAATGATGCCAGTGAGGTGTACTGTCTATCCAAACTTCAGCTAAACAAGCTGCAAATATAGATAAAATGGTGCTGGTAGGCCTAAAATAATGGAGCTATCATATGTAAATATAATGAGTCTATATTCCGAATGCAACAAACTATTACAGTAGTGAACTCAGAAGAGTGACAAGAAAATCTTGCGTAATCCACAGAGGAATGGGGAATTTCTAACAGGACAGCAGGTATGAAATGAAAAGCTGCTGACAGGCTGATCGCACAGTAATTGCGGACATCTGAGATCTGCAATGTCAGCAAGTTAAACACGCTCCGTAGATCAAAGCAGGTCATACTCATGGGGTGTTTTATATTGTTCAAAATGTCACTTATTAATTTTTCTCAATCAGTAGTTTTGTATTTGTAGCCACTGACAGGGCTGTGGAATTCTTTTCATAGTTTTTACGGCTGTTTGTTGTTTAAAGGCCATAAAGAGCTGCTTTGTAGCTATTGAGTGTGCAGATGACCTGCAAGTCTCTTTCAATGAGGACCTTTTAGAGATGTCTTTGTTTTGTTATTTCTCTAAATCAGAGGTTCTTAAATCTGCACTGTGCTTTACATAAAGAAATGGAGCAAAGAAACGATAAAAAAAAACATGGGATGCCTAGGATTAGGCCTGAGAACCACTGGTCTGTATCATTATTAGGGAGTTTTCCCTGTCTCGAGTAAGGCTACATAATATATCATTCTTAACTGTTATTTTGATGTTGACCTTTGCTGAAATCACAGAACGCTGCCCACATTATGCAAATGATGCCTGTTAACAATAGAATTAGCCACTGATCACACTTACAGATGTTTCTGTGGGTATAAAATTCATAAGTATAAAATAGTAAAATATTTGGGTCAATTCTGGCCAGTCTTTAACTAAGTCACATTATTGATTCACCTGTGCACTGTACAATAACAGCAATCAACTGGCAGCAGTTTCTACAGTAGAGTGCTGTTCATTTAGTGCAATTTACAATGATAACGCATTGCTATAATAAAAAAATACAGGTTATCACAGTATTATTTCATTTTCAAACCTGTTTTTACAGTACATAGTTTTGTATATACAGCACCATTGCAGTACTAATACTGTAGTGTCCTGTAGATACCTCACTGCTGACACAAGTTTCATGGAATTATTGCATATAATTGAATATAGTTAGTTAAAGCCAATAGTATGACCAGATTATTAATTACAACAGCGTTAAACTGTTTACTAAGCACGGCTTTACACAAAACTTCATAGCAGTTGCATGCACTGCCAGTCTTTAAGATCACAGACAGTAACCCAGCATCTGTTTTAATAGAACAGTAATGGATGAACTGATGAATTTAAATACAAAACACCATCATGATTAGAATAAAACACATGCAAAATGCATTTTAATGTATCTTCAGTGTAGCAATACAATGTGAAGTAACATGTTAATGCAACTGTAGATGAAGAAATAAAATCTAATTAACAGAAAACCATCTCTCTCATTTTAAAAGTCACTTTCCCGGTATGCTTTGCAAATGACAGTTAACATCTAGGAAAGAAGATTAAACTGTCTCTCCCAGAATGCATCATTCTTTATAGCAATCATTTGTATTTAAAAAATACAGTAGATTACTACAGCATTTTCACTGTACATTTACAGCAGTTATTGGTTTTAAGTATGTTGGAAGACATATCACAATTACAATATGAATCAGTCTAATTGCTTTGCTGAGATTTTGTCCATATCCTTCAGCCCTAGTTCTGACAGTTTTGACTGATCTTATCGTAAAGGACTCAGAATGAAGAATAATTAGCCACAAAGCATTGTGGACCTTCAGTAGCTCAGTATTTTCTGTAACTGGCGCTGTAGATTATTGAGAAGTCTTAATGCACAAGACAGAAATAATGGTTGTGTATCTGTTTATGTAGTTATTAAAGCTGAAGCCAGCAGAGAAGAGCCAAGAGTATGTGGAGATGACTTTCGTGGAGCATAAAAGCTGTGAATGTAGGTAAGGGGAAAATCACCACTCAGCATGGTTTGTTTGCTTTGCTCATCATAACTGTGTTCGCTAATCATAACTCTGCACAGTGATATAAATTTTAAATAGCTGGACCAAAAATGCTTTATCTAAAAGTGTTTTTCTGTCTCTCTTTTTTTCTCTCTTTCTCTTGTCGGGGTTCCAATATGCTGTGTTGTTCAGACTAAGAAAGCCTACACCGAAACATGACAGGTAACCTACTGAGCAAGTCTCTGTAAGCAAGCCTGCAACTGAATACAGATGCAGTTACTTGAGATTCACGATTTTTTTCTTATTATTTATGATTTAGACGGAGACCAAGAGGAAGAGGAAGAAAGAGGAAGGAGAAACAGCGAGTAAAGGACTGTGATGGGTAAGGGCTTTAATGATAATGGGCAGAATGACTATGTGCTGTTTACACACAAGATAAATTGGGTAGCAGTTTACTGTAGAGTACTGTTCATAAGGCTACATAACTCCTACATAACACTGCTGTCGGAACAAAACCTCATATCTTCATTTTTGTTGTTTTTGAGTTTTTGACATATGTTGAAAATGCCTGTTACCCTTTACATTGTGTGTAAATTTCATGATGAATGGACCAAAAGAAATGTCCCAAAAACACTTCGGGAAAAAAATCAGATTTTATTGACTTACATTAAAATTGAAGTAGTTTTTTCCTTCTCCTGTAAAGTTACCATTTTGGAGATATGAGGTTTAGTCTTGACAGCAGCAATAAGCTTGGTGCATTAATTCAGAGTTTTGTGATGTTGTTTTGACATGGCTCTGCCAATCAAACATATTGCTCTGTAGGGTACTGTTAATAAAGCTGCATGACACCTACGTAAGCTTGTCATGACAAATGACACCTTACAAAGATGTTTGTAAACACTTATTCCAATAGGCGTCATTTGCTATAAAGTTAGAGGTAAAGGTAAAGTTAGCCAAAGTAACCTTTGTGACAGATGATGCCTATTAGAGTAAGGATATATAAACTTTTATATACTGTTATGTAATTTGTCTTGACAAGCTTATGTAGGTGTTATGTGGCCTTATGAACAGCACCATACAGTAAAGTGTTACCATAAATGGTTATATGTTTGATTGGCCAAGCCATGTCAAAGCAACATCACATAAATTCTGCATTAATGCACCAGGTTATTAATAATCAAGTCACTGCAAAGTTCATGGAATTATATATGACTGTCATGTTGTTTGACAACTATAGTGTTAATGAAGTAAAGAAGAGTTGGACACAACCTAACTTGGTAACACAGATATTTTATGTAGTTAAAACAGGTTCAAGCAGCTTTTGGTCACTTTCTTGTATTCCGATCCCAAAGTTGTAAGCTGTAAATTTCCACAGCAGTCGAAGAGACATTTCTCAAGATTCAGGTCTGTTTTTGTACCATAAATGTACAAAAAATGTTCATCAATAGCATTTTCCAATTACTAAATTTTGTATAAGTCACAGAATTTACTTCTATATTATTTTAACTACTCTCTTGGTGGCTGTAGTATTGCGCCATTTTGTAGCATATAAACTCACAGTGAGAGTTAACCAGGCTAAAATGCAGACTCCACATGGCAAGATTAGATTTAATGCAGTGTTACAACTAAGCCTGTCAAAGTAAACAATGTCCATATCCTCCCATATACATTAAAAATGCTGTTAAACTTTTTATCTTTTCTTATTTTTGACATTTTTATTGCAAAGTGCTTTTCCTCAAGGAAAAAATAATAAAGTCAAACAATTACAAGCAAAAAGACCAAAACAAACATAAAAGCTCAGTGTTAACCCCAGTTACAGTTAACCCCATTTGTGAGTTATGCTGTAACATTTGCACTTACTTTGCTTTTGGCTGAATTCATAACCCCCAGGTGCTTGAAAATGAATGTTTTAGCCTATATTAAAGCAGCTTGAGGCCATGTTTTAAAGTGTTTGTACTGTGTGGTTAAGAAGGGTTTTAGGCACACATGTTACTTGGCTATGCTGTATAAGTAACATAGAAAAGGTTTCCTGCTTCTCGCTAATGAGCTAAATACTGAAATATAAGCATGTTCTCTCAGGTGTCAGCCTCCTCGAAGGTAAATGCAGTCCCACCATGCTCTCTGCCCATCCTGTGCAGTCAGCCCCTTCAGTGCCAGCCCCACCATCTGTCCCCCCCTCGCTCTTCACAGCCTCCTGTGTCTCCTCCACCACCACATCCAAGGTGCAGGGTTGTCATGGTGATGGGGAGATCACCCTAGCCACCCTGGGGGACATTTCATATACAGGAAGTGCCTGGTGTGTGGTGACATGTTCTGACATGCTTCGCATGAAGCACAACAGTGGGCCCACCTCAGTGTCTGAGGTGAAAATCAGCCCACAGGACTACAAATTTGATGATGCTATAACTGAAACATTATTATTATTATTATTATTATTATTATTATTATTATTATTATATGGTCTCTTACCCCTTTTATTTATTGCTTGCAAACCAGTAGAGAAAAACTTGTTTTTGGTTGTTTTGGACTAATTACTTAGCTAACATATAGCATTAGTACAAATTGGGATTTTTTTCCTTTTCAAGCATTAAGGAACAGGCCAATCTGAATCACTTAAAACAGTTGACTATACCAGAAAACCGAAGTTCACCTTTTGTGATGCTCATTCGTTGACTTGATTAGCTGTTTCCTATGCAGTATTAAAGAGTTCTCAGAATGCATGTAATTACCGTTGCAGATAGTCCTTCTTTTAGTTTTACTTACCAACTAGAGGTTGTAACTCTCTCATAACCGTAGTTATTTCATAATTTGACCTGTCCAGTTTCTAGATTGGTTGTCAACTGAGTAAAAATAAGCATAATCCAAAATATCCTTTACCATGTCCATTGGGAAATAATGGGCTGCGTTACAGGCCTGATACAATTCAGATAGGTGTTGCCCCGTTGTCAAGGGACATGCTGACCTCTACTGGTATCAAGACAACAGTTACACTGTGTTTCCATTTTCCAGACTTAGAGTAAAACTACACTGCTGTACACAATGATGGCAGTTCATGAGCTGATGAATTTAGTACAACTGTGTCCAAGTTTGAATTCCCCTTGTTTTGTTGTTTTTCTAAGGGGAACAAATGTAAATATGGCATTTTCCTGCAGATTTTTGTGCACAACTTATGTTTATTTGCTGATCTTTTTCTCTTACAGTAAAACATAAAATATAAAACTTTTGTGCTACATTTTATGTCTCTCCCTGTCTCAGATATATTAAATTCAGAATATAAACAGTAATTGTGCAATAAAATGTGCAGACATGTTCTCTGTAGAGGATGTGTACTTCGTTGTACTTTGAAACGTGTAATTTGACCAGGGGTGCCCATACAACTGTGTATTTGTTGATTTGGGCAATGATTTTGCAACAAGAGAGACAGGTTTCAGTCAGCATAAGCTGATATGTGATAAATGATACTTTATATTTGTCTATTTAAAATGCCTTAGATTAGCCCAAATTTTGGGCTCAAATCAGCAAAATGTTGAAACTCGACCAAAGAAACCAGATATGCTGCTAATAGGAGTGTGCATGGCCTTTGAATATGAAAACGACCTGCTTGGGGGCATTAGTCTATGCCAAATTAACATTTTCCAAATCCTTCTAAGGGTTTTTATTAATACACCAAAAGTAAAGGTCTATACTGTATTTAAAACAGCAACATTTATGTTGCAAAGTGTGAACAGAATATATTTTGCCCGTTTGCCTTTTTTTAATTAATATAACCAGAGCATTTTGCTCAGTTCATTTGAAATGATGTATTACCATGGGTCAAGAATTTTAATGCTGTTTCCAGTTATTAATGTTGTACATACATTTGATGTTGATAAACTATTGCTACTTTGCCACTATTAATAAAGAGATACACTATCTAAAATGCTGGTCCTTTGTAACAATTTATTTTATTTATTTTCTTTTGCACTACAAACCCAAGTAAGTTCATATAACTTAATAAAACAATAAAAAATTGAGGTAACCTGTTGCCCTAAAAGAATAGGTTAAACACTGGTGAACAAACCAGCAAGTTCAGCTAAATATATTTGAGAGAGGAAACACTGCATGTTAGAATAACTAAAATTCATGTGTTAGATTAAGGTGAGCACATGCTTGTGCAACTTGTAATTTCTAATTATATTATTTTGACTTTTTGACCTAGTCAAACCTAAACTCCCAGTTTAATTATACATTTCAACAGGTAATCAAGAAACTTCTGAATAGATGATACTGACTACTTTGTTAAACACTGAGAGGTTAATCCTTAGTGTGAATGCAAACACAGACCTGCACAGTCACACTGCCATCATTTTTTAGGCAACATCAAGTTTATCCACCAGTGCTGCAGCGGTTTGTAATGAAATAAAAACATAACCGACCCAGCAAAGACAGTAAACTCATTAAACATCTCCAAGTGAAAGTTTGAGGGATTTGTTGATCAAGGATGCATTTTCTGAGATAAGCTGGTGTTAGCTTCAAATTTTCAGACTTTCGTAATTCGTTCTATAGGTAAAATACCGCAGTGTGATTGCAGAAGGACAATGTAGGCTGGGTGGAATGAAAGCATTGATGGTGAGTAAAACAAATGGAAAGAAATACACCATATTCAAATAGATGGAGCCAGGAGCCACTGAGAAAACATTTTATCCAACAAGTTTGTGTTAACAAAACAAACATGTTACTGTATTTCACTTAAACAACACACTTTACTTAGTTTCACTCAGTTATACACGTTTGTTGAGTAATTTTAAAAATTTGAGAGACAAACTTTTGAACATCGCAGTTTCAAAGTTGCCATGGCAACAGACTACATTGAATTGCAATATTTTGATTCAACTTAAAAATAGCATTGAGTGTACAAAATTATTAAAAACATCCCCATAACTTATAAATAAATAGTTGAATAATGTGTGGGATGTTTTCAGTTTTATGCACAACTTAATTATTTGGGTTACATGAGGAGGTGCAGCTTACAGCTTCTGAGATAGAAGATACACATGACTTTTGGTCATAACTAGCTTTTAGGTTGCATGTTAAATAAGAACATAACTGTATGTACAAAGTGATGATAATACATACTTTACTGTGTACGGTTGAAATGCTGTGCTCATGTGATGTAATCATAAGGGAAAAAATATAAAAAGCATGATATAATAAACCTTTCAGTGTAATTTGTGCCAAAGCAGTTCTGCCAGCACTGTGGGACCAATAATTAGGTCATTTTAGATTGTATTAGGCTCAGGAAATCCATCAAATTAATGAAAGCCAAGATTTTGCGCCCAACAACTTCAGACAAATTGAATGCATTGTATGATCTTATTTTCAGTTTTAAAATTAAAACATTTATATTATTAACATCTTTTTTTATTAAAAACATTTGATTTTCAATGGATAAATGAAATAAAAAATATCTCCAGAGTAGTAATTTTACAGAAGAAGATAATGTTCTGAGAATGTTATGAGAATGTTCTGATGTAAAGAGATAGAATTGGAGCATTTCTATTGGTCCAATTACCAGGAGTCTGTAACATGAAGTAAAAGGCACCTGTTGTGTACAAATAATGTTGAAAAAATTGACATACTTTTTGTTTTGTTTCGTTTCTTTTGGACAGTGATGAAATCTAACTTAGTACATCCTAAGATGATGTAATAATCCTTATTATTCAGTAATTACACAGAAAACAAATGAAAATGATTGAGTCACTCTTAAGTTGTGTTAGAGAGGGATGGAAGATGACCTTCCTGCAGCTCCTGAGCATTTTGTTGCTGTTACAATAGAATCTCATTTTTTGTCATTATTTTTTCTTTTTTCATTTGAAAACAGCAGTAGGCCTTTATATTGTATTAACATTTTATGTTGATCAGGCCAACAGAAGAGATCTGACATGACTTGGAAATGAATTTGGTTACATTACCTTCCATTAAATGTTCAGAATGTTCATTTCCTTCTCCTGTAAAGTTACCATTTTGGAGAGGTTTTGTTCGGATAGCAGTGATTTAAACAGTTAAACTCAAATGCTTAGGCAAGCCTCAACTAACTGCATTGTCATGCATTATTCAGAAAACAAAGAAATACTTATTCTGTAATATATTAATCAGTATTTTCATAAGATATAGTCTAACATGCTCATAAATCAGTATCCTCCTCAGTCCTTAGATTGGAGGCTTTATAAACAACCGATATTTTGTTATGACACGTCCTCCTCTACATGCTAAATAACATATAAAAATTATAACAGTTTTTTTGTGTACTGGGAAACTAAATATTCAGACTTAGGTGCATAAAATGGGAGTTTTTGTAAATGTAACATATTATCACCATCACAAGACACAAAGCAAGTTTTACAACTTTTTACTGTACATAAAGTTGCAGGAAGATGTTTTGAGCTCTTGAAACTACCTGACCTTTTACATAAAAGGCTTCTAAAATATTAAATAGTTTTCATAATAATTTTTAATATCATAATAATAAACAAAGAGCTTTTCAACACATAGCATATACACTGATCTAATTACTGTATATAAAATCAACAAATGGTTGAAACAATCAAGGTTATTGATGGCAAAATGTTAGAAAACATTGCATAGACTATATTACATGTTACACAGATTTACATATATGATTAGTCATATTACATACATTTTATATGCTAGTGTAATAGATAAAAATGATATTTCTGAAACACGATGTGTAGGTCTTTATATTGGTGTGTAATCCTGACGATAATAAATATTTTAATTGCAGATTTTATGTGCCTAATTCCAATGTCCTGTGTACTGGACAGTAACATCCACTGAAATCTCTAAAACTATATTATCCCCAAATTCATGGAACATCACCTACTCTCACTCCAAAATACACATTCGATTATACTTTTAACAAAACAAACAAAAATCTTAAGTGACTGCATTTTACAAAACATAAGTCCATTATAAAAATCAAAGTATAATTTATTTGTAACGGGGAGTGAGGAGGTGGACGCATATGCAGAGATGAGTGACATTTTTTAAGGGCAAATCCAGGGTCATAGTCCAAACGGTCCAGGGTCATAGAGCCAACACAGATTGATCGGGGGGTGGGGGGGTGGGGGGGGGGGCAGACATGACAGACACCAGAATCCAACAGAACAAGCAGAGCAGAACAGAACAAACAGAACATCCAACACAAAGACCAACAAACACAAGGGGCAAACATGGCTAAAATACAACAGGGCTGATGAGGGACAGGTGGAAACAATCAGGGGTGGAGTCATGAAATGAGGGTGCTGGACCAAAACAAACGCACATGGAAGATTAAAAAAAGCACATGGAGTGGGAGGAGCCAATCGTGACATTATTACCAAATGTCCAGATTACTGGATATCATGCTTTATCCTTATCTGGAGAGGTGGACGTTTGCACTGGAGAGGAGAGGAATGAAGGACAGTAGAGACAAGGCGGAATACATGTGTGTGAATGAGAGGGAGGCAGGTGGAAAGGTGAAGATGCAAGGAGTAGAGGTCGTAAAGGTGGATGACTTCAAATATCTTGGGTCAACCATCCAGAGCAATGGACAGTGTAGAAAAGAGGTGAAGAAGAGGGTGCAGGCAGGATGGAGTGGGTGGAGACGGGTGTCAGGGCTGATGTGTGACAGAAGGATAGCAGCAAGAGTGAAAGTGAAGGTTTACAAGACAGTAGTGTGTCCTGCTATGATGTATGGTTTGGAGACTGTGGTTCTGTCTAAAAGACAGGAGGCTGAGCTGGAGGTGGCGGAGATGAAGATGCTGAGATTGTCGTTGGGAGTGACAAGGCTGGACAAGATTAGAATTGAGCAGATCAGAGGGACATTGAAGGTGGAGTAGTTTGGAGATAAAGCCAGAGAGGCCAGGTTGAGATGGTTTGGACATGTGTTCAGGAGGAATAGTGGATATATTGGGCAAAGAATGTTGGAGATGGAGTTGCCGGGTAGAAGGAGAAGAGGTAGACCTCAGAGAAGGTTTATGGATGTAGTGAAGGTGGACATGGAGATGGTTGGTGTAAAAGTAGAGGAGGTAGTGGATAGGGCAAGATGGAGGCAGATGATCCGCTGTGGCGACCTCTAAAGGGAGCAGCCGAAAGAAGAAGAAGAAGAACAACAATATTAGTGTCCCTTTTGTAGGAGGCCTCTAGTGCTCACATGGCCATGCCTCCCAAGCTTCTCAGAGGCAGTGGCAGCCAGTAGCAGGCCACTAATTCCAAATTTCAAAAGGTCGACCATCATGGTGACCTACTGGCTTAAGCCAAGTCTCTTGGTATGCACAGTCCCGGCCAGCACAACATCATGGGGCGTTTGCTCCTCAGTGCCCCCAGTCCTCGTCCAGAGGCATGGTTCCTCCTTGACAACCCTGGTATGAGTGCCACTCATGCATGTTGGGGCCCCACTGACCTGAGCTGGACAATGGTTGCCTTCCAGTTATCTGGTGTATTTGTTTACCCACCGACCCAAGGCCATAGCTCCACACGGGTGGTGTTCCCTCTCTCCACAACACTGGCTCACCTACTGCTCCACTGCACACCTTCACTCTGAAGTCTTTGACAGTTCACTTTCACTAGCCTCCCCTTTGCTGGCACTGCTATCATGCTTTGCCCTGCCACCTCCAGCCTCAAGCCTTAGGTCCCGTTGTCAGGCCTTCCTATGCGGCCATGTCATCAGGCCTTCCTGCTCTGGCTTCTTGTTCACCTCTGCCATCAAGTCTCACCAGGCCATCTTCCCTGTGGAGCCTCACCACACCTCATCATCATGGTCTTTCTCTGGGATCTGCCACTCTTACCGCATGCCTTGAAGTTCTTTGCAATACTGTTCTGCTCCAGACCACTGGTGGTGCTATCCCACTTCTGACAGCATTGTGGCTCCAGAGCTTCTCAGAGGCAGTGGTAGCCAATAGTGGGTCGCTACATTATCTACTATTACATTTTTTGCCTTTCACAAGAGGGACCTTGTAAAAGGACAGACATTTCCAAAATAAATACAGGATAATTTAGAAAAAGTCTTTCTTTATGGCTGACAGAAAGAAAGAAAGAAAGAAAGAAAGAAAGAAAGAAAGAAAGAAAGAAAGAAAGAAAGAAAGAAAGAAAGAAAGAAAGAAATACAGTGGGGTCCAAAGGTCTAACACTACATTAAAAAATCTGGAATCAAAACATAAAACAAAGAAACATTATGACAAATTAAAAGAAGAAGAAATGTTCAGGATTCTGTACTGTTTGTAGGCCTCTATGCAAATTTAAACAAGTTTGTGACATTTCCATGAGAGGGCCTTTGCAAAAAAAGTTTCAGTCAGTTGTTTTTTGAGTTTTGTTCCATCAATTGGCTTTCATGTTCAGATAACTCTCGGGTGGATTCAATCTACTAATAAGAAGCTTCTGACACTGTTGGTTATCAAACGCATGCCAGCCCAAGTGCACACTGTCATTTAATCAAAACGGTGACAAAAATGAGAAAGAAATTCTGAAAAAATTAGAAATGAATGTTAAATAGAAACATTTTTAATAGTGGTCTCAGACTTTTAATCCCTACTGTATATACAATGTTGCAATTAGGTTTTATAACTAGTGTAACTTTAATACTGAATTTCCCCTTACAGTGCACTTGGTGCGCTCCAAATTTGAGACTTATCATTATTTTACACTGCTAAAAATCTTGTCAGAGAGACAAATAAATAGATTAAAGCTCTCAGCTGCCCCACATTATGATGCCCTACATTGCCACCTTTTATTCCACCATTTACTTGTGTAATGGTCTATGTTTAATAAGGCCACAGCAAAAGGGCATCTCCAAAATAGTTCTGCATGGCTATGCCTGCTGAGACACTTTCCAGGCAGACATAAAAAATGGAGGAAGCACACTTCAGATCTATAGTTACTGACTCTGGGGCTGGATTCAGAAAAGTGTCTTAAGACAGCACAGTTATGAAAAAAGTTCAGATAAATCATTTTTTCTTCCAAAAAATATTATTCTTAATATTTCTCTTAAGAACAATTACATGAGCAAGTGGCATTCTTTAAAAAAAATCTTAATTTTTTTCTTAACCACAAGACGTGTTATGACTCAACGTCTTAAACTACATACGAACACAATTAACATTTTCATATTTCCTTAAAACCTTTTACAGATAATATTTGAGAACTTTGTATTAGACAATATCTGAGTGGTGTCCTCAAGAGCATTGTTATGTATGACCTTCTTAGAGTTTGTCTTAAGATCCTTCCTAACATTTTTCTTTAGGGAACCTTTCGTGAGTCCGGCCTCTGGTGTTTATTTCAGAGCCCCGTTATCGCCTCCTGATGCTCTGCTGCTGGATTTACGAGTCACGTTCCCAGTCGCACGGCCTGCATTTCCCACCAATGAGGAGGCGCCGTGGACAGGAGGGGCGGAGGCTTGCGTCGTTAATTAGATGACATGTGAGCTGTTTCCAAGGTAACGACAACCAAAGCAAATCGTAAAGAAGGAAGTAGCGTCGCAAAGTCACGGCTGGGACACGGGTCGAAGAGCACAACAAAAACAAAAATCTGGTCTTTGACTGTGCTGTAGCGCTCGGTGTTTTCACAGGGGCCACGCTGAGGGAGACAGCAGAGAATCCTTTATGTAAGTAATCGCACGCGTTCGGTTCAGTTAGCTAGTTCGTTTACGCTTGTCTCGTGTTCGAGCCTGTGCGAGGTCTCGTGTCTGGCATCGTGTAACTCCGCCACAGTCCTGCTGATCCCCCTGCTGCTGCTGCTGCTGCTGCTGCCTCAAGCCCACTTCTTTACGCAGTTAGTAAGCTTGTCGTTAATGTGCTACACTTTAAATTAACGTTCGGTTTATTTAACTGCACGCTTGTATTGATGAATCACGTTTTCGTCTTTCTGAAAAGCTGTCATTAACGCTGCCATTTTAATGGTCAGATCTAACGTTAGCTTAAATCCACTGCTTTTTTTCTCGTTCTTTAAATTACCTGTAAGTATAAGCTGTAATGAACTCTCAAATCAAGAGGTTGAAGTTGTCGGCAGGTTCTTGTTCAAATGTTTTCCCCGTTCCACCTTAAATGGTGCAACATTGACATTCTGGCGCTTCACACGCACCCTTTAAAGGGGGACGGGAAAAATTCGAACAAGAAGTTGGCGAATAAGAAAGCGAGTTCGGATTCATGTCGGTTACAAAACTAACGTTACCAGGCGAAACGAGAGTGCAAGTCTGTTTACTGCTACTGTATTTACGCACACGGTAATGTTTTACGTTCTGAATAGTTCAGCGACGAAAGCCAGCTTAGCTTTGATGGTTTCACTGTTGGAAGCTAACGTTACAAACAGACGGAGCTAGCCAGCTGCTGTTGGGAAGCAACGTTAGCTTAGCGTTTTCTGGTCATACACGTCCTCTGTGTCTTGTGTTGATACACCTGTGAAGACACTGGCTCTGTCTGTCATTCATTCCAGTGACTCAGACTAACCGCTACAGGCCTACGGATGGACTTCGCCTTCCCCGCAGTTTAACTGGCAGAGTGAAAACGGGCAAACTGGAGCTTCACAGAAGATTTTCTGCCACAATGGCAAACAAACCAAAAATATCCAAAAGCGAGCTGGAGAGAGATTCGGGTTTCTCAGGTTTGTAAACGGCCGTTTTTTCATGCTTGCTTTATCTGTGTTTTACACAGAGAGGACAGTTCGTTTCCCGTTCAGTGCTGAGGGCGCTTGTCTACAACTGGGTTCTCATTTATTGTTTTCAGACAGTCAGATTTGTTTTAACACTATTTCAGATATGTGTAAATCTACACCACAGCAAATATGAGTAGGACTGATGCCAGAAGATATTGCTGTAGTTATTGTTTGGGAAATAGTCTGAACAAAAATCCAGAAATAGGACAAATTTACTGGTCAGCTTTAGCCTATAACCTAAGGCCTACTTTCACCAAAATACCAATACAGTTTTGCTTTGAAACTCTGGTCTTGGCTTCACCTTCAGTTCTTTCGTTTAGATGCTAGTTCTGGATATTTCAGTGCTATGGAGTTTGAAGACTGCCACAGAAGTTCTGCTGCAGAAAACATGCGGTCAAGTACACTGGCACCTGCAGTGCCTGGGTCTTACCAAGATGTCTCTCCTGTTGTCAAAATGAACAGTTTCATTGTCAAGCAGGTATGGTATCATTCTGATGTACTTGCTATTGTTGGTGGGATGTAGTTGCAGAGTAGAAAAAACTTTGAAAATCTGTAATAGAAGACAGATGACCTAGCGATATATTGATATATATCTGCTGACCCCCACAAACATAACTATGGCATTTATTTACTTTATATTGATTATTAACAGTATTTTCTTTATAGTGCTGGACCTAGTCATCATACACTATATTGCCAAAAGTATTCACTCACCCATCCAAATAATTGGATTCAGGTGTTCCAATCACTTCCATGGCCACAAGTGTATAAAACCAAGCACCTAGGCATGCAGACTGCTTCTACAAACATTTGTGAATGGGTGAACAGTGTATAGAGAGCTTCATGAAATGAATTTCCATGGCCGACCAGCTGCATCCAAGACTTACATCACCAAGCATAGTTATAGCTGTAAAGGGTGGACTGACATCATATTAAACCCTATGGATTAAGAATGGGAGGTCAGTCAAGTTCATATGTGTGTGAAGGCAGACGAGCGAGTACTTTTGGCAATATAGTGTATGTCTCTGAATCTATGAAGTGTAAAAATACATTGATTTAGTTTCATGAAGTTGGTGACAAGTGGTTGTGCTTTCTTTTCCAGCCCAGTCCTGTGACTCCAGCACTAAAACCATGGGGTTTCAACACATCACTAGAAGTGGTTCCTAGGTCATCAGTGGTTCTTCTCCAGCCAGTAGTACCCAGCAGCAACTGCACCTCTCAAGCTCCTACCGACCAGCAAAGACAATCCAAAAATTATTTTCCTATCCTAAACTCATTTCTGAAAATTGCTCCCTACCCAGTCAATGGAGCTACAGGATACCTCAGACAGAGCTCTATCCACAAGAGCAGTTCAGGCCACAGCCGTTCAGGAAGACGTCGCCATAATTATAAGCAGTCTCGTGCTCTTTCTCTGAAGAAGAGCTTCTCTGAAACTACCGCTGTTGGAAGTCATTCCGGTGATCTCTGTATGTACAGTCATAGTTCTGAAAATATGGATTCTTCAGCAAAGCTCCCTGACCTTAAGGAGACCAATGCCACGACCACTCCGTTCTCTGACAGTTCTCCACTTTCTGACACATTTCCCAAAAGAGCATATGTTTCCAGTGATGACGATAAGAACTTTCCGGTGTCTCTCTCTCCAAGCTGCAGTAAACGCAAGCGCTTCTGCAACACATATAACATTCTGAACCAGTCAGGGTTACTGGGGATCACAATGCGTACAAAGGAGCTAATTCGTCAGAATAAGCGTTCCCAGGCTCAGCTTCAGAAGTTGCAGGCTCATACGGACCTCTTTCTGGAGGCAATGAGCAGCAGAGACCCTCAAATTTGGGCCAAGCTGCAGCTCACCCTCCAGAGCCCTACCTCTGAGGAGTCAAAGGAGGACACAGTAGTAAGTACAGGGTTAGATGGCACAGCTATTGGCTGTGTGTAGTCATCAATGTAAACAGATGTTGTCATATTTTCAAATTGTACAAGACATTGTCTGCAAACACTTGGGCAATACAGAGTTTTGAAGTACAAGTTATATTTAAAGCTTAAAGCTTATAGAGACCTATAGAGCATCTTATTTGGTAAAGACGGTGCATGTTTGAGTCATACTGTCTATTTTGTGAGCACAACTAGCAGCATTATAATGATGGCAAAACATAATCTAAACATGCTGTTGATTGGTCATATGGCAGTGTGGCATTTTGCAAGTCATGAACTGAAGCCAACTCATCCCATCATTTCATAATGATCCTGTCTTTTACTGCAATAGGTGACTGCAATTATAATTTGCCACACCTGTACTGGAAAACATGCATAAGGATTTACAAACATTTAACTGGCCTTGTTTCTCCATCTTATTGTTCTACTGTGTAGATTTTGTACTTCCTTTTTGTGTAGGGCTTGATTATGTTTCTAAATAATCATTCTAAATAATCATTTCTGTCAGTGCTGTTCATGCGGTGATCATACAGTCTTTGTTTATGTAAGTGCTACCTTTTACTTTTGAATGTGTTTTGGTAGAAAGAGGAACAAATATAGACATATAAATTTATATTTACATATAAAATAGTAAATGGACAGCAGTTGGATGAATATTTATCTAACATGAATAATGATGATAATAAGAAGTAAAGGCCTTGAGTTTCAGTTTAAGGACCTGAATTATTGTTTTGTTTTTTTGGAATATTTATTTATTTTTAATTATTATTTTTTTACCGATACATGTATTATCTACATAACATCGCCTTTTTCATTTGTTTTTTTTATTATTATTTTTGCTACTTCTGCTTCTCAGTTTATTTAATACAAGCCTTGATTGTGTGCCTGTATGTTAGCACCTTCATTTTGTGCCCGCCTTCACAAAGTATCATTTTTAAAAATGTTAATAAATTAGACTTGAGGCAAAAATACTAAATTATCTTGCAGTTTCTTCCTGTAGTTGAGTTTTGCGATTAATCCCAAATCTAGAAATGTGAATATCTTTGGTACTACTTGCAGTTAATTTACAAATAAGACATATGCAGTACATTATATAACATTTATAATACATACAAATAAACATACAGTTTTTTGTTTACTTGTTTAATGAATTAAATTTTTGTT
The DNA here is from genome assembly GCF_015220715.1 of Pygocentrus nattereri. Classification (NCBI taxonomy): domain Eukaryota; kingdom Metazoa; phylum Chordata; class Actinopteri; order Characiformes; family Serrasalmidae; genus Pygocentrus; species Pygocentrus nattereri. The sequence goes on from NC_051220.1 coordinate 25,056,592, forward strand.
TAATTAATCAAAGAAGGGTTCATCAGCTGAAGTAGGTATTGGACTGTAAATACTGGACTTCCTCAAGGAGTGGTCTGAAAATGGTCAACCTAACAGACTCACACACATTACATATTTATTATGTGTTTGTATTTATTCTAATGTTTGTGTTTTTGAACAAATAAATGCTTACTGCACAGATGAACAGCTTTATATATTTTCTTAGATGCAGTGACTTTTATTCATGTGTGACATCACAAAATATCACATTGCTTTGTGGTCTTTTACAACGTTAAACTAAAAGAGGTTCTAAGAATCATACGTTTTTAGCTTTGCGAGTCAGTAGGTAAGTTATGTGCTAACGTCACTGTCTTTTCAGGGACTTAATTGCCCACAGAGTTTATTTTGTAAACATGTAAAGAGAATACATATTGTCTATTTGTTTTTCTAACATTGTGCTGCAGCATGGAAAATGTAGTTCCATCCTTTTGAATCAGAATATCCTTAGCGTTATTTGTATGCAGCCCCAGCAGCCTGCAAAACACTGGAGAAGCATTTGCACTGTATGTTGATGTAAACAGTCGGTGTCTGACAAGCGTGTTGGTGTGAGCTTAATGACAGCTCAAAGATTTACAGACAATTGTAATGATATTTGCCGTTGGAAAACATTGCCCAGCACACAGGTCAAAGGTTTATTGTCCAGAAAGGAAAATTACTTTTGTACCAATAAAAATCTCAGGCTAGATGTGCAATGCCACCTTCTATGGCAATCATGTCATTTGGCAAGACCTAGCAGTAGAATCATCTGCCACTAGAGACAGAAGAATTCTGATTCTGACTCATGTTTTGTTTTTGTGAAATTAATTCTTAATGAAGTACAGTGAAATGATCCTTGTTACCGGAATAAAACAATGTTCTGTATAAAAGAGTTTTACTGTCATTCACACTGAGTTTATCACATGAATATACAGCTAAATAATTCTAATCCAGTTTACATAAGAAACAAGTAGCCTATAGCCTTTTATTTATTTATTTATTTATTTTTATTCTGTAGTGAGTGGTGTAATGGTTAGCGCCTTCACCTCACAAGACCATGGTTGTGGCTTTATGTCCATCATATTTCAGTATTCAACTACCCCATACAAGAGCAATATTCAACTGGCTAATCAGACCACAGGATTCTAGGATTTAACCAGCCAGTCAGATTGGAAGATTCAGATAGCCAATCAGAACACCAGTACCTTCCAGTCAGATTAGGAGTCAGTTAGCCAAACAGAGTACAGGATTCATGCGACGGTTTGGGGAGCTGGAATTAACTATCCAATCAGAGAACAAGAGGGAAAATAAAACCCTTTAACTGAGGTAAAATGACTGTGACGCACAGCTTCCAGTGGCATATTGAATTTCTAAAAGATAGAATAAAGACTGATAGAAAAATACCACTGTTCAATTGCAGCATCTCCACAGACCTTTCTATACACCTGTTACAGATGTAAGTAAGCTCTTCTGATGTGTGCGGTCAGATGCAGTGGTTATAATGGGCTGCTGGAATTATGTTTTCAGTGTTTATGCATCTGAATCTGCTGAATTTGATTTTATTATTTTATTGAATTTTATTTATTGTGTTAAACCGTCCTTATTTTTGGTGTCCTATGAGCATTGTGTATAAAACAATTATGCTTTTTCTGGGTACAGATCATTTTTAAATCCACAGCTTATTCCTTTTCACCTTTATTCACAGGTACATTTAAGTATGTCTACCCCGTCACGGACTAGATATGCACTGCATGCTACATAACCACCTGCACTAGTAGCATGGGATTCAACCCCAGCACCAAGCAGTGAGCCTACTTGAGTTTATGATACGAGCAAAATATGCAGACTTACGGCACCTGGGGCAGAACATTAATCTAAGAAACAGAGGGACGAAATATAAACCCACTTTTACTCAAATGTACCACCACTGAAAAGTAGTCGAACTACATAAAGTATTTTAACTTAAGTACACTCTACAATTGGCACTACATCCTGTAAACTACTAAATAGGGTTAAAATGCAATATAATATTGTTACTGACACCCACTGCAAAAATTTAGGCACCCCTAGTCAAATAAGATGTTTTGATGATCTTCCGAGTTAAAATTGAAAAGTACATATCCTCTACAAAGAACACACTTCTTCAAACTTTACTGCACATCCTGTTTATTTGCTGAATTTAACATATTGGGAAAAATAACAGTAGTCTTTTTTATGTTGTATTTTTTCCAATATGTTAAACCCCTCAAATAAACAAATTGTGCACTCAAATAACAGAAATAACAAGAAAAAAATAACATATTTACATTTGTTTTCTGTTTGGATTTGTAACTTATTTTGACTTAGAAAATCAGTAAAACATGGATATTATCATATTATCCTAAAATGACGGTATATTATTTGTGTTCTCTGCTTACTTTATCACCTTAATGGCAATCACACAGAGGGATTTGTGCTGCAAAGACATCTCTAAACTCTTGCAAACTACCACATAATTCCAATTCAAAGAAATTCCACAGCAGATGTTCAGCATAGCCCTTTAAAATGTTTGTAAATTGTGGATAAAACGTATGCAAAGTTTAAAATATAGTCAGAGATTATAAATACACAAAGTTAAATATAAGATAAAGAATGTAGCTTTTAGCATTGGGATAACATGTTTGTAAGAGCTGCACAAAGTACTGTATAAAGGCATATCACACTGTATTTACTGTATCAGTATAATAATCAGGTAGAAAATGGTATTTTAATGCTTGCTTTTTAAAATGCGTGGTGTGTTTCTCATCTAAAAAGTGTAGTGGAGAGATCAAGCTCTCCACCCTCATATAGATAACACAGAAAGGCCTGCTATGATTCTATACTTAACCGAGAAGTGGTTAGGGACACAGTTCTCCAGCTCGCGAACATTTAATGACGCAGAATAAAACCTGCCATGGAGATCTGATCCTGTTAGGACGTAAATGGGAAGCTGGGATGCATCTAGACGAAATGATTATCCAGGATTGCTGTGAGCGGTGGGTGGTGGAGGCCATCTTACAAACCAACCCACAATGTTTAAAAAGGATACGAAAAGCGTGCACATAGAATAATTAAAACGTAGACATAAACTTTGGCCTTGCGTCACCCAAAGGTCAAGCACGTTTTTAACGGCCATTAATACTAATTAATCTACAAGAATTTTTCAAGGACACAGCTGCATACACATTGAGACTGATTAGCAGGGCATTACAAACGCTGGGCAGTTGGATCTAAAGAAGGAATGAGGAGGCTATGCACAGCAAATTTATTGAGGAAGATCTTACTGATGAAGAAAAAGCAAAAACATTGGTAAACAATATGCACTACAGACATTACAGCAAACAGTCATGCAGTGATGACCTAAACAAAACATGATAGACAATACTGACGTGCACTTTATGTCCAAAAGTATCCAGCAGTAGTGAATTCAGTTACTTTCATGTGCACCTGTTGCTGTGACAAACATTGGGACAACTTGTATAATCTTAGTTGAAAAGCATTGCTAATAGGACAGAATGCTCTGGAGCAGCCATTGAGCATCAGCTCAAGAGGTAAAAAGCTCCCCAGCATCAGTCTGTAGAGCAGTGGATCTGTGTTCTCTGGAGTGATGCACTGTAAAAATGATAACAGGCCAACTTAAAATGATAAGACAATTGATTTCACACCTTTTTTGAGTTAACTTAGTTTAGTCAAAAGTCTCTCTTACTCACACTTTTGATACTGTATCTCTGTTATGTCATCAGTACAGTTGAGCTTACTCAAAAAACTAAAGGCTGATTTGTAAATCTGTAAATATGTGAACTATGCAGAGCTGTATAGGAAACAAATGCTAATAGGCTCTCCAGAATGACGGGGGTTGGACAAGACCCTAACAATACTTGAGTCAAACCAGAACTAGAGCAGAATCAAGTGGAGCAGTTTAAGGATCTGTTGGTAGAAGATTTTACACTGCTTTAAAATATTACAAAAATAGTGACGTGAATATTCATTCTTGGACAGTGAGAGTGAAAATGCAAGACTTTCCGCTTCCACTTTAACACTGCCTCCTAGTCTACACATTCATTATACTGTATGTGCAAATGTATTGGCAGAGAGAACGTTTGAGCACATGCTTGCAGATACGTATACGCAGAATAAATCAGCCACAAGCCTCTCTATAGGCCAAAATTGGTTAACTTTTTTTAGATTTTACTTTTGAAGGTTTCCTCTTCCCCCAGAATGTGTTAGTTGCTATTATTCTCCTGCAGATTAGGACTTCCTCTCTCACCCAGGAGGTGGTTCCTACTCTCAGACTCCCAAATATGAAGGGCTGTGGCATCACTAACTCAACCAGTAGGGTAGTTGGACTCTAGAGCTGTTAAAATTACAGAAAGAAAAAATAAAAATATTTCAAAATGTGTGATACCACAATTTTTAGTAAATTTGCTGTAATGAATGTACTTCAGCACAGGTAGCTGTTTCTTTTTCTACGCTCAGACAATGCTCACTGTCTGAGCATGAGGAATTATTTGAGCCCAGATCAATAGGTTTGGATACTGGCAATGTCCCAGTCCTGGGACTTATTAACTACTCCCCAGCCTGGGACCTTCATTTGATCAATGGAGTCCTAATTTGCAGGTGGGAATTAGCAATGACAAATTCAGAGAGAGAGGAGTAAAAATCCAACAAAAAAACATGAGCAACTTCAGCCTAATCAGAGGCTTATAGCTTTTGAGTAAGCTCATTAAACTGTGTTATAAAGCAATTTCAGCTTATAAAGAGGCAACACATTAACTGTATTTATTTCAGTAATCTGAACTTTAACTGTATTATTGATCTAACTGAGATGTAGTACTAAAAGTTTGAGTTAGGAGAATGATTGACACAGCTGTAAAATCAGTTGCCCTAAAGTATAAGATGGCCTGACTAAGTTTGTTGCAGTGCAGAATGCCACTGAATACCTTCAGGATGAGTTGGATTTCTAATCCAGAACAAATCATCCAACACCAGTACCTGACCTCATTAATGCTCTTGTGGCTGAATGCAATCATATTCTCACAGCAATGTTCCAACATCAAGTCTTCCCCAATGAGTAGAGCCTGTTAATGCAGCAAAGAGGGGACAAACTCCTTATTAATACCTTTTATTTCAGAGGAAATTTTGGATAAGCAAATGTCTACAAATTTCTGGACATATAGCGCACTTCATATAACTGTAGCAGTCAAAATATGTTGTATAGGTTTCTAATAATTCTGAATGACTTGATAATACATTGTGATAACAAGGTTTAGGCCATTTTTTTAATTGGGCCAATTGTATTTCACTTTTGCTCTTATGTGTAAGTGCTGCTTCAAATGTATGATGGTGGATTATAAGAACAGCTAAGAGGTGTTTGACTGTTGAGTGGCATGCTTTTCTAAGTTAGCTTTAAAAAGTATTTTAACCTTGTTAAATGCATTGCACATCTGGGGTGGCCTGGATGCACTAAACTAGCCTAGCATCCTCAGCATAATTAGGCCTGTAATAAAGAACGGTCTCCTAATAGACTCTATTGTGCATTGAATGAGCAATATAATGGTTTTCTATTATCTGACAGGCCAGTTGTGTAAGCAATGTGCTGTAACCTGACCTCCAGTAGATGATATAACAAAAACTGTTCTATTTATTTGTGCCGTTTTCCAAAAAAAAAAAAAAAACTAAAATACAGAGAGCATGTCCTTGATCATAACTGTGGTCTAATTCTAGGCATATGATGTAATCACCATATATACAGCTTTAATACATGTAAGAGAGCTGATGTAGTACACAAAGCGTACTTCATCACATAGGCTGTAATATTTCAAGGTCAGTCATGTTTGTGCTCATGGTATCTCTGCCAGTTTCCAGGGCTGATCTCCTCAGTCTGTACAGGCAGGAAAAGACCCAGTACCCAGCGGGAACCAAACACATCACTCAAATTGGAACGCCACGTTCCTCGGCTCTCCACCAGCTTCCCTTTCTGCAGCTGGCACCAGGTTTGTCCACGGGCCACAAGCAAAACTTGCTGGCAGCAGAAACCAGCGCTGACCAACCCAATGCCCAGCCATACATAGAGCATAAGGACCAAGAAGAACTGAAGGCCTGAGATGGTACCTACAGAAGAAAAAGAGAGAGAATATCTGTAAGCCATCCTCTTAATAATGAGTTACAGATTTTACAATCTGGAAAAGCTTTAGAATGAGGCTATTATTCCCACTGCCATTAGCTTCCAAAATCATTCATAAAGGAACTGTTTGGGGGAAAAAAATCACATTTTTCTCTTTACTGCAAATGTAGTTGAACAGCCAAGGCATGTTTTTTGTCCAAAGGTTTTTTCTTGTTATTTAAATGTGCAGTATGTAAGACTCAGGCAGAAACTTTTAGCAGAAATGGAATACAGTAAACAAAGCCACGTTTTCTTTGGTGTATAATCACCTGTAACTATGATTCATTGTGTTTTCTTTAGCATAGAAGGAGCCCTTTATTTCTATGTAGGGTGCACGTCCTCTTTCAGCAGAGGCCGCCATGTTGCATCGCCATTTTCTACAATAGCCCAGAACAGACAAACCAAACACTGGCTCTAGAGCACACGCCAGACTCCAGTTCCCGCAGGCTAAAACACTGCAGACTTAAGCACACTGCCTCATTAAACACACCTGATTCAGCTCATCATTAGCAAGGCCTTCATGAACTAAATTCAGAGTGTTAGATGAGGGTAAAAGTTCATCTCCACAGCACAGTTTGACATGCCTCCTATAGAGAATGTCTCGCTTTTCTACACTGAAGCAGCAGCTTGAATTTGGTGGGGCTATAGCGCCAGTTGAAAGATGTAGAAAGAAGAAGAATCAGTGGTTGCTGCCAGTGCTGGATAACTATTTTTGAGTTGTGAGAAGTTTGAGAGCCCAAATTTTGACGAAAGGAGGATCATATTTATTATGTAGCACAGTGGTCAACAACCCTGGTCCTGGACCTTCCCGCAGAGTGTAGTTCCAAATTATATCCAGCAATCCAGCTTCTGTCGGGAATCAGGGACTTGGAAAGAGGTTGATTAGCTGGAGCAGGTGTGACAAATTGTGGCTGAAGGTAGCGCTCCAGGACCAGGTTAGGAGTCCACTGATTTAATGCAAGAAAAAGCAATGGAGGGTGAATCCTCATCATCAAAGAAGCGAAAACATTATGGCCATGATTGTCCTATACAACATGTTTGGAAAAGGAGGGGTGAGGGAGGGATATATGGTTGCCATCTGCAATCTTATCATTAAATGGCACTAAATCTTTCACACTGCACCTAATAGAGGCAAAGTCTATGTCACTCATAAAGGGTGACATAGGTTTCCATTGCTTTTCAGCTGAACGCTTCATGTTCTGTAAGCTGGAAAAAATATAGCCCAATATACATTTAATACATTTAATTGCTGTCCTGTCTATGGTCAAATGCCTTTTTATATAGAACAGTGATTAAATAGATAAATAGTAAATAGATATAAAAAAACAATTACACAAATAAATTACTGCTGGTTTAGTTGAATGCATAAATTTATACCAGATATCAATATCACCTCACCTTTGAAGCTAGAAGAATAGAGATGCCTCAGAAAGAAATCACATGTGAGAGCACTCTAAATCAGATGATAAGAAAAACCTGCAAAACCTGTGATAAGAAGCGCGGTGAGTTAAATGAATCATTTCAAATATGTAAATAAGGTGGTCCTTATACAAGTTCTGCCAATCTCTAACACTCTTACAACTGATGTTTAAAACAAGACAGTATAAACAGTAGATCTTTTTACTGCAACAAAAACACAGGTTCTTACAGCTGTATCAAAGAAGAGTCTGTTCCACATACCATTAGTAAAGCATAGGAACTGCACTGTAATGTCAGCACATATTAGTAAATGATTATTTTGAATACAGTGCAGAACACTAAAGAAAGTGTTCTGTTACACTGATTTAACTGGATCTCTCTGGAGTTTACATTTCACTTGCACATAAGACACGTGTTTAGCACAGACAGTGTGGACATCAGTTAAACTGAAAGTGAATCTGTTCTGTCAGACATTGTCAGATCTTGCTGTTTTAAGGGTATCTTTGAGAACTAATATGTAAGTACTTGTTTGATAATATCAACAAGTATTCAAAGCTGTTCATGCCCTACTTATGTTACTTCGATTCTTTTTATTATTAATTAATAAAAATTGAATTAATCATTTTTTGCTGAAACAGACTTCCATCACGTTTCAGTCACAATAGCCTCATAGCTCCTGTAAAAATGAGAAAAGCAAACTTTGGACACCAAACAAGTCTTGGCTGTTTTTAAGGTATTAAGTAAAAAGAAAAGAAAAATCACTTGCTGAGAAGGTGTAACCTACCAAGAAAGAAGTACCCAGTGGAGAGGGGCAGAAGTGTGAGGAATGTCAGTGGGTTTTCAAAGGAGATGGAATACTCCACTGTGAGATACGCCACCCCAAGCACCAGTGAGTACAGACAGGTACAGGAGGTGTATATGCTGAACATGATGAAATAGCGCATGTTCCTGTTCCCAATGCAGTTTCCCGTGAAGAAACAGTGATGGTCCCGTTTCATAATCACTTTCCTACACAGTTTGCAGAAGTGCCGACCATTGAGGAGGTAGTGCGCGTCCACTCTGTCCGGACAGTCCGGTGAACAGACAGGAATAATGTTCTCGTTGGCACTCTCTGCTGGGAACCATACAGTCATTGAGTAATTACCGAGAGCATTTACCATAAGGAACAGGAAAATGGCTGTGGGGAGCAGCACGATGGGACTCAGAGTAACACCTGAGGCTTGGAAAATAGTTGGGACGAAGAGGAAGAAATGGAGAATAATGGTGACCACTGTGGCAATGTAGAAGTAGGCTGGGGCAATTGCATTAAGCATTCGCAGCTTGAGCATCCTGACCAGCATCCCTGTGGTTAGCTGAGACAACAGGATATTGGTTAATTAACAATACTTCATAAACTGTGCTGACACTTTATCACAGTCTGTGAATAGTGGACTGAGGATGTTCACATTAAAAGGGCCTATATCATAAAAACAGAATTTCATTACTTTTTAATAAAAAAGGTTTGATATAGCATGCAAACAGAGTTAGTTTCAAAACGTTCTCTTCACTCCTCAATCCGTACAATCCATACATGTAAAAACAGCTCATTTTGAATTCATTGTTTTTGTGATGTCACAAAAAACCAGCATATTTACAAACATCTGCCTGTTCAGCCTAAAGCAGTTCAGCTACACCCATTTCGTACTGAAGTTAAAAAAGGGGTTTTTCAGCCTGAACTGCTTGTTGAATGTTCATTACAGGAGAGCCAATCAGAACAGAGATTATCTACATATATCAGTCTTAAATGCACAGTCATAGATACAGCCTGTTTAATTCTAAGAGATAAGTAAAGGCTGGGAAATGAAATATGCCTGTTTTTGGTGCATAAAAGCACACAAAGGTCATAAGTGGGAATTCAGGGGGAAAATAAAATATAGGAAAATATTATGCTGTGTTTTTTTAATGCACTGGTCTCATTCATTCAAGAACAGGTTAATGATGTAGCTTAAGATATTCATGATTCTAGCTCCAAGCAAAATTGTGCAAGAATCAAATAATCAGAAACAAATATTCAGATTCTATTTCTAAGCATATTTTCTCACATTTAGACTCCCTCACGAGCTCAAAATATATACAATTTACCATCACTATGTTATTATGATTGTTATTACTATTATATTCAGTCATTCTTACGTGAGAATGCATCGCATGTCTGGCACGTATGAGACTTTGCGTTTTGAGATAACAATAGCAAACCAAACATGCACTGCCAATGTACCCAGGCGACGCAAAAAGAATCAGAAAGCTACTGAAACCTCTACATCTGCTGTACAGTGAACCAGCAGCGTCTCCCGCATGACAGATACAGCTTATACTGATGTTGCGTGTCCTTCTTAAGGAGGACCGTTTCTGTCTAATAGAATCTTAAGCTTTCGCGGGTGCGTTACCTGAGCCGGTTATATCCGATGAGCTGTTTTCATCTCTCGCACCTGTCATAAACACTGAAACACCTCATTCACAAAAAAAAGAAAATGGTCTACCAAGACGGGTTGTGCATCTATCATGCCATGTTTCCTTTGTCTATAGATCGTGTAGCACCTCCTGTTGGTGTGGCTACCCTTTCTGGAGGAAAATCTCAAGATTATGGAGGCAAAAAACAGAGGCAGATAACCACGTCTGTGTGGACGTGTATTGACATTAAAATTTCACCCAGGCTTTACGTATGTGTAGGCATTTTCCATTATGAATTACAAGGTAGACGTTTCGTCTGTTATTAAACGCTATTTATCGTCAAGGGGGCGAACCGTAGGCTATGTACGTGCATGTGCTGCAATACACGTGTGATAACAGCCTTCACCGACAGATGGCAGTGAATTTTAACAGCATCCCTAAGGGCTGCTTTTCACTGTCTCACATGTTCCCTTACATTTCGCCTTTTTCCGAAGCATGTAAACGGTGTACATACCAGCATTAGCGCATTTTCAAGGCACAGACAGCTAATTGTGGCAACTCCACAAATCACAAGAATAAAAAGACGACACTATCCCTGGCAATGTTAAACCGGTGTGACTTTGCAGACGGTCCCTAAGCAGATGGGCGCTCCCCTTGCTTCTTGGCGCTGATGCAGACAGCCAGAAGCATCTAGCCGGACGTAGCCTACACTACAGAAGGTATTGAAAAGGTGAGCCATGTTATTGTCCGTGATGCTAAACTGCCCTGTAATACATGTGGAGCCTAACCAGGTTATGTTTCTGTTCCGTTTGACGCGACCCAGAATGCTACATGCTCGTTTATGTGAAGTTGAAGGGTTTTTAAAAGTGGGCGTATTGGTTTGGCAGTTGTGTTGTGATAGCTACTGCAGCAGTGAGCGTTCATGGATAAATGAGGAAAACGCAGATTGGAATGTCGTCCCTCTGACTAGAAATGTGCGCTTGAATTCTCTAAATGGGATGATTTTTTGTTCACTTGTTTATTTACAACCATTTAATGGATCCAGGTCTTGGCTGGCAACTCTCTCTGACTGTTTTATTATCAGGGTAGCCTGTGCAGTGATGGGCTTTATGTGGTCCCTCACTGTTACACGTTCAGACTGAGGTCTTGCTAACGGTTTTAACTGTTTTTCTGCATCGGCTGTGAAAAGTTGACTGTCTCCAGAGAAAGTGTGATTGGTCAGGTGAGACCTCATCAGTGCGAAATGGGTGAAATGTAGGGTGGCACAGTTCCAGTGGATTTGTATGTTCCATTGATGAAGAGCTTAACTGGCCTACATACAGTTTCTCTGAGATGCACATTGGTCAAGAAGGCTGCTGTGCAAACATTACAAGCAGATTTTGTTGAAAACCACCCTCAGGACAACAGAATCTTCTGGCATATGACCCCTCCCCAACTTTCCTCATAAATCTTGTCTGGTCAAGCATTCGTAGGTCCTGTTTTGAAATCTAAGAGTTAGAGGGTAAACCTGGACAGTATTACAAACTTAATATTGCTCAATAATACGTAATCATTTATAATGACAACTGTATTTTACTTTTGGTTAAAAAGTACAATGTGGCCAAACTGGCGTGTTGGCATCCTGCGTCTGGATGAGCTTGTCCATTTTACTCTCTACTGGAGAGCAGATCTCATTTCTACTCTCAGTCTTTGAAATTAGTCTGAAAATCTATGTTATAACCTTTTCCAGTGGAGTTCAAAGCATGTGTGTGTTCAGTTAAATAGGTGTAATGTTTATATAGTCTTAAATAATAAGTGCAATTCTACTGTGAACATTTTTATAGATCATACTAATCTAACTATAGGGGTAGTTAAAGGGTCCATATCCTACATTTACATCTTGCATTTAATTTTTTTCCTCCCTGAGGTCAGCATATAATATTAGTGTTGTTTCATATATCAAAAAATAGTCATAATTCATTTTCTCATGACCATTTTCAATCTCTTTTATCACTTTTTTTTGTTTTTGTTTTTGCGTCTTTAAGACTGATGTATTTAAATTAGCTCTGTCCTAATTGGTATCCCTGTATTGTACTATATTTAAAAAGTTGAAACACTAAACTTCACTTAAACTTTGGCATGAATGGCTGCAGCTGAATATATGGTTAGATGTAAATGTTCTGGTTTTTGTGACATCACAGAAACAGTACATTCAAAATGGGCTGTTTTTGGGACTTCCAGTGTTGCCATGTTGAAGGCTGTAGGTTAAAATGTAAGGGTTTCATTTGTAATCGACAAGGAAGTGACAATATTAGAAGAACCTTGAACCTACAATCACTAGCAGCCAAGAGAGACATCCCGTCAATGCTTCTCAGCTTGGATGTTGAGATAGGGTCAATTGGACCTTCCTGGAATAGACCCTCAGCTATATGAATGAAATGTTTGTTAATTCAATTAAAGAATTTTAGAAAAATACTATGTCTAGAGTAAGTGTAAAAGGACATTGTTCAGAATTTTTCCCCCTGGAACATGGTACATGACAGGGATGTGCTTATGCCTTTCCTGCGTGAATGGAAGAAACTCTTCCCACATCACTGTGGAGAGGCCCTCATCATCCAAAGTTTGCTGATTTGTGACAGACAAGAAAATCCTTTTGACCATTCGGATCAGTTGTTCCCAAACACCTCCATGATGGGCACCAGCAGGAGGATTGAATGTCCACCTCACACCTTTCTGGAGGAGACTCCTTTCAATCTGTTTCACATTCCAAGACTCTATTGCTTCCCTTAACTCCTTTTCAGTAGAGATTAATTATTAATTATTGTTCCATTGTCTGATTTTATTTCTCTTATTTGGCCTCTTCTGGAAATGAAATGCCTGAATCCATTCACACAGGAGTCTGTATCCAGAGAGTGTGCCACTTCCAGATGAACTGCCCTACTGAAAATCACACCATATCGCTTTGCCATGACACGCCCTCTTTTAACCTCTATTGGTCCAAAATAATCAACACCAACATAGGTAAAAGGGGGAAGGTCAGGAGTCAAACAGTCCACTGGCAGGTCAGCCATCTTTTGTTCACCTGTATGTGCATTTTGCCGCCTGCAGGAAACACACCCATTCATGACCTTCCTTGCCAGAGAATTTGCACACGGGATCCAGTACTTCTTCCGTAAGGTTGACAGCATGTGGTTTCTTCCACTGTGTCCAACTTGCTGAAGAATATGTCGAAGTACAGGCCTTGAAACATGATGTTCTTTGGGCAAAATGGCAGGATGTTTCTGCTCCTCTGGCATCGCCATCTTGCTTAGACGACCACCAACTCTTAGGATACCTTGGTTGATTACTGGATCCAACCTGAAGATAGAGCTTTTCCTGTCTACGTTCTTTGTATTGCATAAGCGTGCCATTTCCTGTGGGAATCCTTGATGTTGGCAAAACTTCATAATGGCTATTTCCACATCATCAATGTCCTGGACTGATAGTGACATAGAACCAAGCATCCTCCGAAGCTTTAATGCTGTTGATGCAGTCAACATTTCCAAATTGTCCTTTTCCTGGACAAGGAAGCTTGGCATCTTCATGGCATCCTTCCTTTTCTGGACAAGTTGTATGAGCAAGTTCTTGAATTTGACCATCCATGCTACAGCATTCCTGAGTTTACTCCAACTTGAAAAGTAATTAATGCTGGTGGCGTCACAGTTGCTTGTGATAGTGGTGTTGACCACAACCACTTCTTTTTTCAACTCTGGGTCATCTGGGGAGATTTCAAGCTCGGATGGAAGGCCAATGTTGTGGTAAGTCTTTCAAGAATGTCGGTCCATTGATCCAGGCCTTGTTTTTTTTAGAAACTCAACAACATGTAGTCCACGGGAAGCATAATCTGCTGGGTTCATTTTACCAAGAATGTGTTTCCACTGGAGGACATCAGATGTGCCCATGTTAATGTTGACGCGGTTTGCAACAAAGGTGTGAAATCATCTTCTTTCATTTCTGATGTACTTCAGAACAGTTGTACTGTCTGTCCAAAATTTGGACTGTTCCAGCTGCAGCTGCAATTCAGTAGATATCATGTGGTCAATACGAACTGCCAAAACAGCAGCAGTAAGCTCAAAATATGGGGTAGTCATCAACGTCAATGGTGCCAATCTAGATTTCCCCATAACAAAGGCCACATGTGCTTGATCACAGCTGTTAGTCAGTCTTAAATATGTCACTGCACCATATCCAGATTCAGTTGCATCACAGAAGTGGTGCAACTGTGCACCTTTGATGTTTCCAAAGTCCTTTGGCTTGAAGTAATACTGAAGTTTCCAAGACTCTGAAGTCTACATAATTCTTGCAAAATATGCTTTGCTGGAAAGGTCAAGGGTGCAAGAAATCCAAGTGGGACATATATAGGACTGACCATGGACAGAATTCCTCGCCTGGTACATGGCTGGTCTCTGAGAGACCCATAGAATTTGAAGACATCCTTTTCAGCACATCATCACACACCAAGAGCTCACTCCACTGGTAGGTCTTCAATGTCCAAGTCAAGATCCTTCACTTCCTTTGCCCTATCAGCCTCAGGGATGGAAGCTAGAACCACTTGACTGTTACTGGTCCGCTTTGTCAAGTTGAAACCTCCAGCTGCACAAAGTGCTTTCAGTTCCTGGTACTGATGAATGGCATGGGCTTCTGTGTCCACTGACTACAACAAGTCTTCCACGTAAAGTTTGCTCAGAAGAGTATTGATTGCCTGTGCTGAGAAACTGCTTTTATTGTCCTCAGCTGTTCTTCTCAGGGCATAACCAGCACAACGTGATGATGATGTCGCCCCAAACAGATGAACAATCATTCTGTGTTCCATGAGGGGTTGCATGATGTCCCCATCCTTCCACCACAAGAAACGAAGAAATCTTGACTTGATGAATCATCTTCTGCACATCAGCCAAAATGACCACATTCTCAAGACAAACACGCACTAAGACTCCAATCAAAGAGTTTGTAAGGTTTGGGCCTTACAAAAAAGATATAAGCTCACTGTTGAGAGATGTTCCTTGATAGGATGCAGAACAGTCAAACACTACCCGCAAAGTGCCTTTTTTTGGATGATAGACAAATTGTTCTTTAGGTACAAGCTCAGCATGTCCACACTTCAAAATAATATCCATGAATACCCTGTATTCCTCTTGGAAAGTATTGTTTTTACTAAACTTTCTCTTTAGTGACACTGCTCTGTGCTCGGCCCTCTGGGGGTTGTTTGGCATTTGAGGATCACTCCTCTTGAATGGCAATGGCAACTGATAACATCCATCCTTCAGCTCAGCAGAGCTGTCCATTATTTGCGTGAACCTAAGATCTTCCTGAGACATTTCATGTTTATATGATGGAACACATGACAGCCCAACTACAATTAAAAGTACCTGTTTTTATAAGAAGATGGAAGCGTGTTATTGTTTACCTTAGTTAGGGGTGGGCCTTTTTTTCCTTTTCCTCCTTCCCCGTGAGTATATGTGAATGTGATAGAATGTGTGGATATGTATATGTGCTCATGTTCTGTCCCTGCAACATGCATGTTAATTGAAGCCCCAATCTCAATGTGAATTTGTTAAATGTTAATAGCCAGTCAATGTGAGTTAATGGCAATAAAGTTAAAAAAGGGCTGTTTTTACAGCTTAGGCTTTGTTTGCGGACTGTATAGACCTGGGAGTTAAATTTTAGCAATGTTTATGGGAACTACAGCTAATTCTTTTATCTAAAAAACTGAGAAAAGTTCCATTTTATATAAAATTATATGGACCCTTTAAATAAAGGGAAAGCCATAAGAACAAAATCACATGGCATGTAAAAGAAAACAAAAGAACATTTGTGTAAAATCTGCGTTTATGTAAATTATTGTGCTATTCCAAAATAGCAGTCATCATCACCATCATCATCATCAAATACTGTTTAAGGGGAAAAACTGGCATTATTTTGCTTTAGACAGGCATGAGATATTTGTAAGAAGCCTGCATATGGAGACATTGATCCTCATGCTCATGGCCTGAAAGTAAAGCATAATAGCTTCTTAACCAATTACACACTTCCTGTGCTGCAAGAAGTTGAAATGTTACAGAAAGCTTCTGTGACAGTGCTTTTCAAACCCAAACCTCATGAACTAACAAATGCCAGAACTGCAATTTGGTTTGGACCTCAGTGAAAACTATGGATAGGTGGCATTTGCAGCTTTTATCCATTGACAGAGCCTATCCAAAAGATAAACACACTCTTCAATCATTTAGGCATAAGGGCCAATTTCTCTAACCAAAACAAATTATTTCACTTCTCCTATATAGATAATGCATGCATAGTTTACTATGGGTGGACATTTACTACCATGCCTAATCAACAAGGTGTCTATAAAGGCTTAAATATTGCTTAAAATGTCATTGCACTTCTGTCTGAATGCTCATAGTAGCTCATAATTGGGCCATCATGAATAAAGCATTAGAATGCACACCTGCCATGCTCTGATGTCTTTGGCTCTTCACCTCAACATCAGTGCTTTTCTCATTAGCATTGGACAAATGTTAGAAGGACCTTGCCTCTATAATTATTGTTCTTTTTTAACACATGCTAATATTAGAGGATCAACTCATTGTTCTCACAATTGGTGTATTGTGCTGAACACACAACAGACAGCGAGAGATAGAGAGAGATAGAGAGAGAGAAACACAGGCTTGATTGATGTTTTCTTGCATAAGTGCTAGGACGTTCCTGTTACTGGTGGAGGTGGTTTCAGAATGGCCAACTGGGGGCTCATGAGTTCTAATGGGTGAGTCATGTGTCATGGTTCAGGATTTATTGAAATACTTATTTACTTGCTGTATGATACTGTGGCAAAAGATTGCGTACGATCTCTGCTACTTCTCCGGGAGAGACACCAATAACCACTTTTGCAGTAACTGCAGCTGCTGATATACATTGGCTTTGATTAGAAACAAATGTAGATGTCAAGTGGAGATGAAATGTATTCAGTGGTTGGTTAGATTTGAAGACAGTTACAAATTAAATCTTTGGGTATTCAGACAATATGACTTTTAAAGGAATCATTTATCCAAATATTATATAGATTTTTATATTGTCTTTTTTCCCTTATCTTAAACATAGTCAGTCTGCCAAGACATGTTTGGTGTCCAGTGTTTGTTTTGAAGTTGAAGTTTGCCTCTGTAGTTTTGCAGTGGAGGCTACTAGAAGTCTGAGTCATTCTGTGATTCAACAGCCGTTTAAATCCACCTTCAGTGCTTTGTGTAAGATACAAAAATCTGACAATGACTGTTCTTCAAGCTTAAATATATGTATATAAATGTTTGAACAGTTTATGTTGTGGTAAAAGTAACTTTTCTTGTTTTTCTAAGTAAACATTAACATCCTGCACAAGGAACAAACATTCTCTGCAAATTTTGATTCAGCTTCTATTTATTTATTTATTTTGAGTTTACCATATTAGTGTTATATATGTTGTTATATCAACACACTACAAATGATGCCATCACTTTTGCGAAGGCCACATTTTTGCCCCCCCCCACAATATGCTAAAATCAGTAATAAACAGTAATTGTGCATTAAAATGTGCAGTAGTTTGTTCTCTGTAGAGGATGTGTACTTATTTTCACTTAGAACATCAATGAAACATGTCATTTGTAAGTATGTAGGTATATATATATATAAAATATATAGAGATTTTTTTTTATTACATTTTTTAAAAATATTCATCCAAACCTTATGTCACTTGGAAAACTGACATTAGAAGGTCAAATGATGATAAAAGGTTGTTCAGAGTGTTGATCAGTTTAGCCTAGAATATTCGATTACATTTTCAGTCATCACAACTTGTATATAATAAGTAAGTGCAGTTGTTTAGACTCATTCAGACTGGTGCCGTAATACATTTAGAGGGTAGCAGTGATTAACGTTTGTTTATTTGAACTTGAGCTATGCCTCACTTGGGAGCTACTAATCTTCAACAGCTAATAAGCAAAATAGCTAATCAGTTAGTTTAAACACTTCAGGCTTGTACTTTAATAGTTCGGTACAATAAACAAAAAAGACAAATGTGTTAATCGCATTTTTATGGAATTAATCATCTATTAAAATGTTTATGATCGTACAAGGCCTAGGTAAAGGGAACCTTAAATTTGATGTTTTGGTGAACCATTTCTTTAAAGCGTATATCTGCCATTCTCCTACTTTGTTTGGTGTTAATAGGGTTCCAAACAAAGGAACAACACTGTTTATGTCAGCTGCATATGTTTTGGAGCCTTTTAGGAATTTGAACATAGTGGTGCCACACTTAAAGCCTTGAAATACATTTCTGAGAGCATCAACAAACAGTTCAAGGCGAAAATGTTGTGTATTTGGCATCTCTGTGCAACAGATGCATGAATATTTGATGGTGCTCTTGGCTGAGATTGAAACGTGATACATCCCTCTGCAGTAGACCCGCAACTAGTCATGATTTCTCAGCCCAGAAGCCGTGGGTGAGGGTAGCATGGCATTGGCTGAGGTGGTCTGAACACTGAACCACTCAGTGCATGGGGAGCACTCACTAGATTCAGCCGGGACTGTCGTCTGCCACAGATTTGCCCCTGCACAGCAACCCTCATTTAGAACTGTCTTAACAGCTGGCAGCTGCACTCTTTCCATTCTGTCACTGTTATAACAAAACCTCATATCTCAGAAATGGAATCTTTATAGGCAGGGGTGTAAATTTAGTGTGAGGGGACCAACGTCAGGAGTTCCAACATGAATAAAGAACAAAAACATGTGAAGTTACAGTTATCACATTATCATATATCTAAAAACCAACAAACAAATGTTATTAACAGGAATAACATAATGTATTCTCTGATCCATGTTCAATATATCAGTTTTTTGCCCTTTACAGTGGCAGTTTGTATATTGTTTTTGTCTGAAATACATTTAAAATAATTTATTTGTCTGATCTCCATGCTGTGTTAAATATTTTTCAAAAATGTTTTGATGATGTCGGCGCTTTCTTCGCCGAGGCCTGGGTTCGATTCCCAGTCAGGGAAGTCGTCTGTTACCCCCCCCGCGACCCTGACGGAGAAGCGGCTTAGAAAATGGATGGATGGATGGGTTTTGATGATGCTAAATGTAATTGCAACTTAAAGAAAAGTTTTATAAATGCAGTGGGTCAGCAAATTACTAGTATAGTATATATAAACCACTACTATAGAAGTGTTGCACACGCAGGTCACCGCTTCATTTCTCACTTCAGTTGTATTTAGTACATAAAAAAAATCGACAGATTTGATGAACTTCATAACTCCAAATCATAACAGTTCTTAAATTCATGATGTTCATCATACGCAAAAGACAGTAATTTGCAAAATGATGGTTCTTCAAGGGTTCTTTAGTAAAGAAAATGGTTCTACATAGAAACATGGACACTTAAAGAACCCTTTAATGATTAAAGCATTCTTCAGATTGATGGAGAATGTGCTATAAATGGTTCTCTATAGAACCTTTTTGAAAAGGGTTTTATATAGTACCAAAAAGGGTTCTTCTGTTGTTCCAGAGCTGGAGCCTATCCCAGCGGTCATTGGGTCATAAACAACTCTTTTTCCAATAAAGAGAAAAACTATTAACCATCCAAAAGGTTCTTTCAGTGGTCATATAGAACCCGTTGCTTTTATTAAAGAATCCATTTTTAAGAGTGAGACAGTAGAGCTTTACAGTTTACAATTTTTTTTGAGCCGTGGTGAGATGTTTAGGCAATAGGCAGCACTGCTAAAAGATTAAGTTCTGTAGCTGAACTGACGTTTTGTGGCCATCATCCCAAGACCCCCCAAAATTTGCATAATTTCTAATAAATGTTCTTTACCATATATAAAAGGGGTACTTTACCAGTTTTTCAAAAATTCCACATAATTACATGTTTGAGATGTAAAAAAGTCATTCAGAGTGGTTTGATATGAAATGCTCTGGAGAAACTTGCAGTCAGATTTGTTCACAGTGGTGGCGATAGGAACCAGACGTCTGAAGTATTTAACACCTCTGAAAGCTCCTTCACGGAAAGACGTTACATGAAATGGTTAGATATATGCTGCCTGATGTCAGGTGCATTGTTTTATGAAAGTTTTGTGATTGAGGTTTGGCTGAAAATGTATTTTAATCTATTTATTTTAATCAATTAATGGTGGAGGGGTGCATGCAGGGTGTTGTAAGGCAAAGTAGTGTCCAAATGAAACTTGATTTTTTAGATTTACCATTTTTTAACCATCATCAGCACTACAAATAAAAATTCAGAACACGTGTACGTTTGCTGGTGGTTTTGGATAGTAAATAAAATAGCTATATTTATGTTGTAGACTTTGCAACCCCTGGTTCCTATCACCACCACTGTAAGGAAATCAGAGGCTACGTTTCTCTGCAGCAAACCACTTCACATCAAACTCATGCAAAGCTCTCATGATGGCTTCGTCTTAGTAAGCATGGGCTTCTTGCATTCAAACCCAGACAGAAACTACACACACAGGCTCAGTTGTGCACTAAAGCTTTGACCTCCCTGTCAGAATGACGAGTTCATAGAGGGAAAAACATAGGGCCACATGAGTGACAGATTGGTAGCTTTTGGCAACATACTGTACAGTTGTGTTATTGTCAAGTCAGTGAGCAAGTCATTAGTGTGTATGCATGTGCACATGTATGCCTGTGTGTTTTTCTGTGTTTGTGTGTGTGTGTTTATTATGCCTTTAAGCCAGATGTAGATGACATATTTAGTTTAGCATAACTTGCAGTGTTTTAGTCAAGAATAAGAATTCTTATTCAAAGGCTTTAGTGCAACAGCTTAGCACATTATATAAGAAAAATACAGATTGTACTTGAGTTCCAGTTTACTGACTCTTTCTGCAAGTCACAGAATAACTTCCTTTATCTGCAATTCAAAATATCTGCCTAATTCATTGTTACCACAAGTTTGATTGATGTAAAATGGTTCATTGTAGAGAAACTTCATGACTTGCATTTTGTTACAGTAATAGGAACCAGGAGTTATGATGGAGTTTTGGAGTTTTGTGTGACAGAAGGATAGCAGCAAGAGTGAAAGAGAAGGTTTACAAGACAGTAGTGCATCCTGCTATGATGTATGGTTTGGAGACTGTGGCTCTGTCTAAAAGACAGGAGGCTGAGCTGGAGGTGGCGGAGATGAAGATGCTGAGATTTTCGTTGGGAGTGACAAGGCTGGACAAGATTAGAAATGAGCAGATCAGAGTGACAGTGAAAGTGGAGCAGTTTGGAGATAAAGCCAGAGAGGCCAGGTTGAGATGGTTTGGACATGTGTTGAGGAGGAATAGTCGATATATTGGGCAAAGAATGTTGAAGATGGAGCTGCCGGGTAGAAGGAGAAGAGGTAGACCTCAGAGAAGGTTTATGGATGTAGTGAAGGTGGACATGGAGATGGTTGGTGTGAAAGTAGAGGAGGCAGTGGATAGGGCAAGATGGAGGCAGATGATCCGCTGTGGCGACCCCTAAAGGGAGCAGCCGAAAGAAGAAGAAGAATAGGAACAAGGAGTTTTGATGTTTATGATGTTTTATTTACTGTCCAAAACAACCAGTGAACCTACATGCGTTGATAAGTGTTCAGTGTAATACACCATTCTCACACTTCCAAGTTCTAGTGACAGCCCTGGTGCTGTTTTCTATTGTTAAATAAAGAAGTGGGTTCATGCAAGATACCTTGAATTAATCAAAAGAAAACTGACGATGCTGTATGTGTGGCACTGGCGAGAACATTAGCTTCCCAGGCTAGCTGTGTTAAGATGGGTAACTTGAAGCAGCATTCTGTCACTCACACAACACAGCTAATTAATGTTCTTATAGTATATTACCACTGTCACCACCTTGTATCTCTGTTTGTTATTTTAGACTTTTGTTTTGTTTGAATATTTCAGTTGCCTCTTGCATTGTTAATATTTTGAGATGAACAGACCAACAGAATGTACAGAATTAGAAAAATCTGGTTACATTAAGTTCCATTGATAGCTAAGAATTTACCATTATGGATATACATAGTTTTATTTATACGATTTAGTATTCTAAGTATTATAGTAAGTATTCTAAGTATTATTCATAGTATTATAAGTGTAGTACTCAGGTTTCACTGTACTTGGTTTATTGGAGAGTGCTGAAAATGCATAACTTGATAATGGCATTAAAAAGGATTGCACTGGTATTTTTAAAATAAATTAACTTTGTCTTCTGAACTGTTTTTTATAAATTGCAACATTCACAGAAGTTGCATATGTATAGCCATACATCCTGACTCCATCCTGGTGTTGAAACATGTCCTTTGGCAGTGTGTTTGCTGTGATCACTGCTGACAGCCCAGGAGTCGAGGCAGCAGGCTGTTCTTACACGCCGTCACATCCAGTCAGGCTTAATTGGGATCATCTCAGACTGTTAGCGTTTGTTTCAGATTTTCAAGCGTCCTTTTTAGTATGACTATAGAGAATATTGTGTGCAGAAAGTTTATGTTGTGATGAGCCACAGCGCTGTACCACTGCATAAAGCGTGGGCTTCGTTTTTGGCCCGAAAAACTATCAGTTTGGATTTTCATCCCATTGTATGCCTGCCATGGTTAACATTGTTATGCAATGTCAGCTTTGATTATCTTGTGCTTATCTCATCAAGTTTGTTCTCAGAAAGGGTTTTCTCATCATCTGCCATTTAAGCCACCTTGTCGCTAACACTTGGGCCTAACAGATGGTTCTGAAAGTGCTCATTCTTCTCAGTTAGAACCTTCTAGAACCCAGAGAAATGCAAGTCATATATGTAAAGACTTGGAGAGATTGCTTTCATGTTGGAGGACCCAATTTTTTTTTTTTGCTTAATCCCACTTTTCAGCCATAGCAGCACACATTTCAAAGGGAGCACCATATTTGTAGAATATATTGGGAAATGTTTGAAGATTTATTGCTGAGGTTTTTTTCATCATAATCATTCAAAGTCAGTTGCCAAGTTAACTGGCTTAGACAGCAAGCATCCTCAAGCAGCTGTAGGATAACCTCGTCGTTTGGGAAATTGTCTACTGTATAACCCTTCTCCAAGGTGGGATAAGAATGTGAAAAATGTGAGGACTCATTTTTAATCAAAAGCTGTGTGGCTTTGAGGCAAGAAACAAGCGTAACCCACTTTTTTTGCAGTCAAAACAAGCAACCTCACAAGACGACACTGAGCAAACATGAACCAGGAGAATAAGGGCGCATGCTGAAGCGGCACTCATCTCCTCCATGCAGCGATCAAGCAGAAAGAGAACACTCAACCTGATACTTATTCATGGTCATTTTTAGCTTCTTCTGCAGAGACTCGAGTACTTATTTATCTTTAGCCGACTGACTATTTGACAGACTTTGTCTGTTTATTCGATTAGTGATCATGCTGTTATTTATGGCTCTTTTTTCTGCTGTATCAGGATTTTTTTTACCCTTTTCCTTTGTCCTCCTTCAGAATCATCCACTCACCCAAGCAAATAATGAATCTTCAGCTGAGAAAAGACACTATTGTGAAAAAGATCGTCTGTGGAGGAGGATGTTGTGGTTATAACAGAATAATCCATATTCATCTTGAGCAGTGCAGCTGACCAAACCTTTAATACAATACATTAATGCCTTTACACTGAGTGTTGGTGTATCCACTGGTTGTTAATCACATGTCTGGGTTTCCTTGCTGCCTGTAGATAGAGTTTTAAGTTTATTCTTCAGGGACTGAACTCTACAAATAAATTTGGAGTCTTTGGGTGGTCTTTCAGTGGGTGTGCCAGTGAAGGTTGCCCTGTCTAAAGTTATCAAACCACCAAACATCCCAGCCCTGGTCCTAGAGTACCTCTATCTTGCACATTTATTTTTTCCACCCTAACACAACCACTTTCACTCAAGAAAGGCTTGTTAACCCTGTTGTCAAACTTATAATGCACTGACCATGATGTTTTTTATGGCTGGTTACAATTTCTTTACAGCCAAATTGGCTGATTTTTCTGGATGTTTCTGAAAGCCTTTTTTTTTAAACCTGAAGCTCACAATGTGTGGGCCATTTGAATACACTCGTACATTTCCATCCCTTTCTATTAGTCAAAGTCTCAAGACTTTTTTTGTAAGCTACACTATGTAAGATTTAGGGATGTAATTGCATAGACCATGCAGAAAAACGTTTTAAACAAACAAACAAACGTTTGTTTGTTTGTGCGTCAGATTCCTGCTCTTAGCACACAAATCTGATGTTTGTGAGTGTGCTGGCAGAGTATTCAAAGAGAACTCATCAAAACTTGGTGAAAGCTGTGTCTTCCAAGGATGTAAGGATCTGCTACAATCATCAGGTCTTTATCATTATTTTTAACTCTGCAATTTAACTGCATGTAATGTTAATGCAAAAGACATATGATTGGTCCAAAAAACTGCATAGTCTGGCCTAACTACTCCTACGTTTAAATGATTACGTCAAGCTTTGCAGGGCAAATCACAGCAGCACACACATCATATTTTAGCATGTTTTTAAAATAAATTGTCCAATTACCAATCAATCATTCCTTTCATGCTTCTCTGTTGTCTTCTACTATTTAAATGTATAAGCTGTGACTGGACAATATGGACAAGAAATGTCCCATGTTGTTAGACATTATGATGTGAGATGTGATGAATTACAATTAAAGTTTCCTACACAGTTTTTTGTGCAGAAATGTTAAGGAGATTTTTAAAATTAGGAATGCTTTTCATTGATTTTGCCCCCCCAACCTGATTTTAATGCTGAAGTTATTTGATAGCTAACAAGGCATGGCAGTATAACCACTTTTTGAAAAGCTTTATGTTATTTGTGTATTTACTATCAGTGATGTAGCGTTAGTGGTTTAGAATGCTTAAAATCAGTTGATACTGATAAAGTTAGCCTCTGCGAAAACAGTAGTGTTTAAGTTTTACACTTTATCAGGTCTTCGTGATGTGTTTATCATGGAAACTCATATCAATAAAAATTCAATTCTTCATGCAGCCATAATAACAATCACATAATGAATTACACGTTTGTTCACTTTACATTCTGTGTATAATATGCACAACAGTATTTTTTTTTTTTTATGAATTTCAAATAATAAAATATTTTCTATTTACACAAACACAAACCCTTTATTGAATGAAAGCTTAGAATCTGTACTTTTTCAGCTTCTTTCTGTCAGAAACAGTTATTATTAAATTACACCATGCGTTTTTGCCTTCGCTGGGAAAAACTGCAACTAAAGGGTTCTAAAGGGTTAGTTAGTTCGGCTGGGTTTCCCATCTTATCATAAAGGTAATTCTTAAATTGTTCAGTGAGCATCACACTGAACACTCGCTCTACCAGTTAAGATGACACTAAGATGCTTTTGGGAAATTGGGCCCTGATTAATTGAATCAGGTGTGTTAGAGCTGGGAAAACACTACCATGTGCACAACAGAGGAATCAGTGGACTAGATAAAACACTCACGGTCAGAATTTAAAGCTATTACTGCTCGTTCAACCGGCACAACAAACAGCAAACTGTGCTGAGTATTTGTAAAGTAACGTGTGTACTGAGTTTCCTCTCTCAGCTGCATATGCTCTAGAGGGATCTCCAATCAGGACTCAGCTGTTGTTGTAGCACATTCAAACAAAGGCTGCTGCGTTGCTCTTTGTTCAAAATTCAGGGGCAATCAGGCAATCCAGCTGCTCTTCACCACAGCCCTGGGGCTTTGCACTGTTCAATCTAGAACTACAATCAGAGGATGGTTTTTTGAGATATTGTCCTAGAGCTACTTTTGGTTTCTCTTATCTGAATTATCTACTATAAAGCTGTAGGACAAGAACCACTATAGAGTTATTCATTACTATTGATATGGCCATGAAAGCAATAGGAATTATGTAGAATTCATCTTAATTTTTTTCTTTCTTTTCAACATTGAGTGTTCCACACTCTGGTCCTGGATCTGAACCTCTAGTCCAAAGCTCCACTTCTGGTTTTTACTTAATTTACACACGACAATGAGTTGTTTTTTTCAGTCATTTTTCGGGAACAGCATTTTTTGTTCTTAATTATAGTTTAGCTCACATGCACTTTTTATTAAACACACAGATGAAGAAGACGAAACAGACTTAACCAGCAGTAACAACAACAAAGTCATGTTTTAGCTAGCGTGCCTCAAAGACACAGGCACTGTGTAACAGCCCTTTCTGCTTAAAAAAAAACAAAGCAAAAAAAAATGTTCATCGCTGACACACAGAAACATCCATGACCTCTGATGTCAAAGACACCATGAATATTAATGTGTATGTTTTTAAATCTTTGACATACATTTTTATTGATTTGTTTATTTTCTTTGGTGTGAAAGGGCCTTGGGCTTTGCACCCTCTGTCAAAAACTGTCCTAGATATACTGAATATTACTGATAAAGTTTTCAGTTATTGATTAAATCTTCAAGACCCAATACACACAGTCCACTCCAGCTCAGATCTCTTTGTTTCTTATGTAATACTGAGCAACCCAATATCTTTTCAAAAATTACTTTACCTCTGATTTTAATATTTATTACTGCAAACATGCATTTATGAGCTCCCTCTGGTGTAGGTTAATAGCAATATGCACCCCTCACTGGAGAAAATTCAGAGTGTAACACACTTTAAATAAGTGCTTTCCAAAGCCACGCCCACGTTTCACACATACATTTTTTTTCATCGTTAAAGCGGAGTTTTCAGCTATAGATTATAAAACAATGTAGTATAATATTTTAATCATTTTCATAATTTAACTGAACAACTGGGATACTTCAGCTGTACAGAAACTGCCAGACTCTAAGAAACCTGCAGCAGAGATATACAGGGAATATACTCTATTATACTACATTGGGAATATTGTACTACATTGTTATGTAACGGCTTTTTAAGATCCTATAACTCAGTATTTTAATGGTAAAAGTAAACAAAGCGTTGTGTACGTGATTTACTATCATTTATCAAACTGTTGTCCGGCAGTTCTCTTTCTCAGCACTATGATTATAACATTAAGATCATCATCAGGTTACGATCATCATTAGCAGGACCCACCCAGGCCTAGTCCCAGCCCTGAGCATATTATTAGAAGTATTATTTACTAAACTGAGATTTATATTAAGTAGATCAGTTTTAAATTGTGATACATTTAAGTATGCAGTGAAGCACAGCATAAAGATAAATTTGTGCCAAGTTTCTAGTCGCAATATTAATTTCAAATTATAATGTGGACTTTGAATTAAAATACACTACCAAAACCACTGAGGCACTTTCTATTTTTGCATCACTTTATTGGCCAGATTTATTGCTACACTGAAATTTCTCTGTAAGACACACAGACATACACAGGAGACATAGTTGGGGTCTAACCACAGGGCTAGACATTTAAACAGCATCAGTGGATCAGGTAGAGGTTAAGTGCCTTTTTCTTTTGAGCTGACAACTCTGGTCACTGGCACCAATATAAGTTTGTCTTATAAAAAAGAAGACTGTAGGTTATTTGAGGAGCGCTCCTCATTACAGCAGAGAAAATGCCACAGGGTAAGAGTCTTCAGGAAATATTTGTTTATACGGTTTTGTTGAACACAAATGTCACTACATATCATTATAGTGCCATTGAAAATCCACAAAATAGCCACGTGCCATATCGTGAAGCAGTGTTAGACTGAAGATGTGGTGAAGAAAAGACTTGCCAAACAATCTTACCTCTCAAGAATGATGTTTATTGCTGCATTAATAAAGCATGAGTCAATGGCTATCCTGTCTTCATGTTATCTGAAATTGCTGGATAGTGCTCCACAATGCTTTAACTCATTCCAGCAAGGCCTTCAAGGTTTTACATTTTTCTATAAAAGCAGGTTTGCAGTGAAATGCCTGTTGTAATGCATTCTCCATCGTATATAATACTTTTTGTAGGATCATTTTTACCCTGTATGTGTTTACAAACTATTGGTAGTTGCAAAAGCTACATGGATAGAAGAAGGGACCCAAATTTTTAGGCAGATTCTTCAGACTGTCATTGGTTGGGAATTAATAGCCAGCAAGCCTAAAATCAAGGATGCGACCCATCAAAATGTTTAATTTCAGCTTCAAAATTTCAGCTTTGCTTCAAAAAGATACTAAAAATTAAGATTAGAAATACCTGTAATTTTGTATAGGAATTTAGGATTTTGGATGACCACTGCCTAAAAAGTACCCTATAAGTGATCATATTGCAAATGCCTTGGGTTTAATTATACCATAACACAATCCTTTAAAACTGAAAACCTAATTGTTTTTATATAGTTTATCATGTTCTTCTGTATTTAGCAGAGCCAGATGAAGATTATACCCTCATGTATATAATTCCCAATGTTCCTTACCTTGAATAGTACACCAGGCTATTCATATAGGAAGAGTTGTTCAGTCAAAATAAATTTGAATTAAAATAAAATTGAATTAAATTAACAATATTTTAACTTATAGCACTGGCTGAAGATTTGTTTATTTGTTGGTTCATCAGTAAACCATTTACATTTTTGTAAATGCCTAAAATATTACTAATAAGAATATCTGAGTTATAAGAGTATCGGTAAGTGTGGGATTTAGTAGAGTGATCTCCAACTTTTCCACATTTTATATATGCTGGAAATTGAGAGCAAACATTCTCTCTGGTAACCATTAGTTCAGCAAACAGTGAGCAGGTGATTAAACATAGCATAGGCTTTTTTGGATAATTTGATTTGTGTGTGTGTGTGTGTGTGTGAGAGAGATTGGGAGACTTACAGAATCACTGACTCATGATCATCTGTGTTGAATTTGTGTTGGGCTTCTAGCATTTAGTGTCATGCGCTGCACTGTCTACAGTTCTTGTTGCAAAACAAGAGGGAACAAATCCGACTGAACATCAAAAAGCTATTTTAAAAGCAGATGCAAATAAGCAAGATCTTGTCCTGCTACCCCGTTAGCTGTGTATCTGTGCTGACTCACTGTGGGACCTTTTAGATCTGAGTTTTGTAGGAGATCTTTTCATGCATTATTTTTTCTTGCATATATTTACACAGGGATGTACCTAAGTGCTTTGAGCTTGTCACGCTAGTGGTAGGAAAGGTTGAAATGCTGTAGCACAAATTAAAATGTTGTAGCACTGAAATGAAATCTATTTGCTTGCACATCGTCTTCCAAGGGTGTAAATGAATTATGTCCTATTGTCATCATATCTTTATCAGTATAATGTTGATTTTGTCTTTCTTTTGGCTCTATAAAGAGTGAATCTCAGCAGCACATGAACATCAAATTTAGTTTTTTTTCCTCCTGACTCAGTATCACTACTTCCTTCAATTAAATATATATATATATATATATATATATATATATATTAGAAATGTAATATTATTGTTTTAGGAGTACTATGGGGAAAGTGAGAACTACACCAATGTATTACCTAAAGTTAAATCTCAGTGTTATCTCATATGTAAGTTTTAACCAATGAATCACAAAATTAAGCACATGGTGTCTGAATCCAGAGATGACTTTAGGCTGACTTTTTTTTTCAGCAGTTGTAGCTGGCTTTTTGTATCGCACTGTAGCCCCAAACTAAACATTTGCACATTTTGTACATTGCAAGAACCTTTCTTTACAGGCATTTAACGTTTTTCAATAATGTTCAAATTACCTGTTGGACTACACCTACCATAAACCCTAGAATGTAACCTGTGTTGCAGCTCACATGGCAAAGGCTAAGCTTTAAGCAATCACTGAATTAAAAGAAAGCAATTTTTTCCTTTTATCATATCATACAGGCCATTTGTAGTTGTAATAAGTGTACTTAGAGAAAGTTTGAATTCTAGGTTAATAATTGATAGATCAAGCTCTGTTGTAAAATCAGCAAGGTTTATGATGTTATTTCCCAGATCTCACGCTGGCTGAGTCATGCTCAGAACGTGTGTGCTTCTAGCTGCAGGATGAGGCGATTAAATGTGTCTATAAAAGCAGCTCGGTTCGCATTGCCATCCATGAGTTGTCACAAAAGTCCCCCAGAGGGCCATCTGACTGACATTTCAAACAACAGCAGGAAATGACAGGATCATTACAGTGACTAACACAAGCCTGTGTTTGGTTATCATCTAAGTGTGCATCTGTGATCCCAGTGCCTCACCCCCCCACTCCCCATCTCTTCCTCATTAAGTGCCGTGATGATGGAGGTTAATACACATGGTCACCTTAAGGGCCCTTGGTCAGTGACAGACCTTTGTGACTGCAGCCTGGCTCATTTCTCAGAGTCAAATTCTGGCTGCCTCTCTCTGCTGCAGAGAGCAGAAATGCTGTGTAGACATATTTGAACAGTATATAAATTAGTGTATGGATTCATGCACTGTACAAAATGTTCTTCAACTTACATTTTTAGCACTGCTTCTAAGTAAGGTCTACAAAATGCAGTTTAAGTTTAGGGCACTCAGAAAAAGCAGTCAATGTGGTTAGAATCTGAAATTGCTTAAAGGGCCCATGTAGAGCTGGGCAATATGGCCAAAAATGTTATCACAATAAACAAAATTCATATCGGTCGATATTGATACATATCGCGATAAATGTCAAATCATTATTTCTTTTGTTTGAAGGTTGATTTTTGCTCCTGGGTGGTTAATTGCTGTTTTAAACTATCCTTTATTTACAAAATATCCAAATATGACTTTTTGACAGGGCTGTAGTTGTGTGGATTGTGATTGTGATTTAACGCTGCTAAAGCTTGTTAGGATGTACGGAAAGAGGTGAGTTCACTCTAGCTCAGCACAGCTACACCACTTATCTCGTCACTCACATTTGGTCAGAGGAGAACAGATCGCTGGTCGCCCCACTCAAACAGGGAATGTGTAACTCCACGTTTCAGACGTTGCTAAAGTATATTTGACGACCCTTTTTCACTCGTCGCCCCCTCCCTCTCTAATCATGTCGAAAAACTCTGAAGTCCTCCCTCTCCTGGCGACAGCAGAGTAGTGTCGCTTTCCTTGCAGTAGAAAATGTCACCAGGGCTTTCGCTTAACGTGGAAGTGTGAGAATGGTGCATTATATCGAACATTTATCTAACCTTTCTTATCGCTCTTTTGAGGAAAACTTATATCGTTTATATGATATAATTATATATAACGATATAATTATCATTATCGTTTTATCGCCCAGCTCTAGGCCCATGTCATGGAAAGCTGGCTTTTCCACACTTTTATGAAATAATAGTGTCATTTAGTATAGGAACATTAGTAAAGTTTCACAATATTACTCACTCTCACGTCCATACAGTCCATATATGCAAACTAAGCTACAAAACGGCCTGTTTTAACTCTTTCTGTGATCTCACGAAATATACAAACGCTTATGCAATTATTTGGCCTAAAGGATTTAACTCTGCTCATTCATGCTGAAGTTATATATTCAACCTGGACTGTTTGTTGAATGCGGCACAATACAAGGCAGCCAATCAGAACAGAGGTTACTGACTGCATTGAGCTGAGGTGTTGCTGGGATTCAAGCACAGGATCTCTTGTCTTCTGGTGGTCAGTCACATACACACTTGCACCACAGGTAGTTGTTTTTTTATCTAAGCACAGATGCTCTCTGTCTGAGCATGAGGGGCTATTTAAGCACAAGTCTCATTGCTCTGAGTTAATTCTCTTTTAATTCTTTCATTGACACAGTAATTTAATCAGCTGTGTGGATCCTGAATGGCACAACCATCTTACCCCCTCCTGATTAAGAGGTCAAGAGTTTGGATCCTGGCAATGCCTTAGCAGGCCATAATCAGAATCCTGAGAGGATATGCAAATGTACATTTACTACAGATATATTTGATCTACCAAAACATGCTAAGTATCCAAAGGTTGCAAACCACAGATGATATTGTGTCTCAGATTAATGTGAGAAATGGCCAAATCTTATGGGAACAATAGATGGAAATATTTTGAGCGTAAAGAGCACAGATTACACAGATTGCACAGTGGAAGATGTTTAGGTTATTGTAGAAGCCAACTGGTAATGTGTTAAATCACATATACCTAAAAGGCATACGTCTAAAGCTTTCCACAAGGGGCAGCTATTAGCATGCTGGTAGGTTTTATGCATTATTGAAAAAGAGGTTCCTTCAATAAAGGTCAGCTTTAACTTGCAATATTTGCTGTAGGAAGCACGGTAAAGCTGCCACATACACAGGAAAAAATATGCTACTTGTGTCTCCTACAACAGCAGTTCTCAAATGTCAAACTCTAAGGCCCCCTTTGTGGATAGTAAGTGCCACTACACCCCCTGGTGACCCACATGCCCTGCAGTCTCCCAGAACCACTATCCTTCATGGTACTTAAGTCACAGCTGCAGTAAGTGCTATTATATACCAGTGTGGGAAGGTTAGTTTGTTAGTTTTGCACTAACATAATTAGCAAATTCTATAGAGGATAAACAGAAGCAACAAGTCTATGCTTGAGGGCTGCATGACATTTTGGGACTGCGAAAAGCGCTATATAAATGCAACTTACTATTATTATTATTATTATTATTGTTGCTTTTTTGGAATCCTAAATGTGTAATGTAATGTTGTTGCATATATTCCATTTCCACCAAGTCTAATGCTAATTATTTTTATATATATATATATATATATATATATATATATATATATATATATATATACATACACACTTACCAGCCACTTTATTAGGTACACATGTACACATGTTCAATTGCTTGTTAACACAAATAGCTAATCAGCCAATCACATGGCCACAACTCATTGCATTTAGGCATGTATAGGTGGTCAAGACAACTTGTTGAAGTGCAAACCGAGCATCAGAATGGGGAAGAAAGGTGATTTAAGTGTCTTTGAACATGGCATGGTTGTTGGTGCCCGACGGGCTGGTCTGAGTATTTCAGAAGCTGCTGATCTACTGGGATTTTCACGCAAAACCATCTCTAGGGTTTACAGAGAACTGTCCGAAAAAGAGAAAATATCCAGTGAGCGGCAGTTGTGTGGATGAAAATGCCTTGTTGATTTGAGAGGTCAGAGCAGAATGGGCAGACTGGTTCCAGATGATAGAAAGGCAACAGGAAATCAAATAACCACTTGTTACAACCAAGGAATGCAGAATACCATCTCTGAACACACAACACGTCGAACCTTGAAGAAGATGGGCTACAGCAGCAGAAGACCACACCGGGTGCCACAACTGTCAGCTAAGAACAGGAAACTGAGGCTACATTTCGCACGGGCTCACCAAAATTAGACAGTAGAAGATTGGAAAAATGCTGCCTGGTCTGACGAGTCTCAACTTCAGCTGCGACATTCAGATGGTAGGGTCAGAATTTGGCATAAACAACATGAAAGCATGGATCCATCCTGCGTTGTATCAAAGGTTCAGGCTGGTGGTGGTGGTTTAATGGTGTGGGGGGTATTTTCTTGGCACACTTTGGGCCCCTTAGTACCAATTGAGCATCGTTTAAATGCCGCTGTCTACCTGAGTATTGTTGATGACCATGTCCATCCCTTTATGACCACAGTATACCATCTTCTGATGGCTACTTCCAGCAGGATAATGCACCATGTCACAAAGCTCATATCATCTCAAACTGGTTTCTTTAACATGGCAATGAGTTCACTGTATGTCAATGGCCTCCAGAGTCACCAGATCTCAATCCAATAGAGCACCTTTGGGATGTGGTGGAACGGGAGATTCGCATTATAGATGTGCTGCCGACAAATCTGCAGCAACTGCGTGATGCTATCAGGTCAATATGGACCAAAATCTCTGAGGAATGTTTCCAACACCCTGTTGAAAGTATGCCATGAAGAATTAAGGCAGTTCTGAAGGCAAAAGGGGGTCCAACCTTTTACTAGCAAGGTGTACCTAATAAAGTGCCTGGTGAGTGTATATATATATATATATATATATATATATATATATGAAATTACTCTTTCAAGATTGGTTTGTCACTATTACACTATTAAGCCTAAAATTCAAGGATTCATTAGCTTAAGTGTTACGTGGCAACTCTGACGAATGGAGATCTGGAAAGAGGTCAGGTTTAATCTTTGGCAGAGGGAAAACCAGAATTGTAGTCAATACACAGTCCAGGTAGTCAAAACACTGATCCAACAAGATGTGACAATTCAAAAAGGATAAGGCAAAAACTCGAGTAATGTGAAGAAAAAAAACAAAGGTCAAAAAACACGAGGCAAACATCAACAAACCGCTCAGTAGATCACAATGATACAATACATCGCAATGTCATATGAACTAGTCCACAGGTAATCTGCATTAGTACTCTGGGGATTGTCAACGCTGATAGGACCGCCGTACTTGGCTGTCAGTCACATGAGCTTCCTGGGAAATGGAGTCCAGGCTTGTGTCTGCTGAAGGCGTGACATTAAGAGACTTTGTCCTACACATAAACATGGAATTTTTATTTGCTGTGAACATGTAATGACAAATGAATCAGTAAAATTGGGGCAAAATTATTTTAAATTATTTTTTGTTTCTCTCTAATGGTGATACTTATTTTTTATGACAGCAATGTTGATCATTCTATTGACTTCTGTTTGTTCTTTCTCCTTAGTGATGCTTTGACAGTGTCCAGGCTTTGCTGAGACCCAGGCCATTGTCATGACGGCGCATTCTGATTTATTGGGCACAGTGAAGCCCATGTTTGAGTCCTTGGAGTTGGACGTCCTGGGTGTTCTGAGCTCTGCCGCTGAGGAAAACAGCACAGTGGATAAGTGTTACCACTCACACTCACGCAGCAGTGTCCTGCAGGGACTGCCCTTTGGAGGAGTTCCTACTGTCTTCACCATCAACCTCGTCCTCTGGCTGGTACAGTATGCCTCCACACAGCAGCTCTGAATTAGGCAACCACTTTCAGATCACTTCCTGAGGAAAAGCCAGTTCGTGTTTTACTTCTGTTTTAACTCCATACACTTGTGAGAAGCACTGATTACTTCAATTAGGCACGTGAGGCACTTAAATAGGACAAATATCTGAAATCAGTAGGGTGATCTTAGGAAATGGACGAGAAACCTTTGGTCAGTGAAGTGCAAAAAGTACCATCCTTATTATGTTATTGATCAGGGAGATTATAACTTAATATCCTAATTCAGCTGTCTTACTTTATCTACTTAAGTTACATTATGCAGCTGTGGTTGATAAACGTAAATGTAATTATATTTAGAATATGTATAGTTGTTACTATATTCTAATTAATATATCATTTTTCTTTAAAAGTTTTTAATGGTATTAGGGAATACACTGTATGTACTATACTGTGTGTACAGTAATATGCAAAAGTTTGCAAGTGAAAAAGATTCTGCACACTTCTGCACATTTTACAATTACTGTTTATCTGCTGAATTTAACATAGCAGAAAAATAAGATGTGAAATTTGACCTGTGAAAAAGTAGTTACAAATAAATAAAACATGTGCACTACAATTTGACATATTTAAAAATGACATATTTAAGTTTGATCTCTGGATGTTATCACTTAGATCAACAAAACATGTAATTTGGAAGTATTCAAACTTTTACATACAACTGCACATACAACTGCTGTGTTCTCATTGTCTTGTCATTGACTGCATTCCTACTGGAGTCATTATTTGAACAGTGTGCATACTGACCTCACTGCCTGTCAGTTTCCAAGACAACCACTCACCTCTCCTTTCTCTGCCCAAAGAAATGGCTAATTATCACTGCTGCATGTGGGCCTAGTGAGCAGGAAGGCTTTCTGGGAGAAACACTTTGTGTGTGTGTGTGTGTGTGTGTGTGTGTGTGTGTGTGTGTGTGTGTGTGTGTGTGTAGAAGCATAAGGCCTTATTTGTAGATATCCAAAAACACTTCCAGAAATATTGTACTTTACACCAAATTAGAATGCTGGTTAATTAAAGTTAATAAAAAACTGTCAGTGCAGAAGGACATGTGTAATTAAATGGTTCTTCTGAGCTGATGCTGATCTGTCATGTGGAAGTGTTTCATTCTGTCTGTTTGATCTGATGCTGTGTTGTAGTTCCTGTTGCTGGTTTTCTCCTGTCTGAGGAAGGCTGCATGGGACTACGGGCGTCTGGCTCTGCTAATGGAGAATGACAGGTACTTATGTTGCACTCATATCTAGGGTATCTAGTGATGCACGTATTGACACATTAAAAACAATTGCAGATCTAGCACATGTGTTAGTGTTTTGGATGCTTGTATGCAGTTTGACTAGCCATACTGGATGACCAGCTAAACCAGCACCAGTCTAGCATAAACCCACATATATTAGTTTAATTGAGTTGTATTATTCAGCAGGACGATGTTTAGATTTGACTGATATTTCAAACTAATATTTAATGATATATTTATTACTCTGGAAGAGCAGAACAGTTCCTACAGTGCATTTTGTTCATTTTACTGCATTTAACTGTACATTTACAAATAAATGTTGTACTTCTTTGTGATGTTCATTCTGGTGTATCTGACCTCATTTTCTACCATTTTAATAGTTTGCATATTAGGATTGACAGATATATACATAAAAATATCACATATTGGCACTGGCCTGCAACTCCCGTATTGGTACATCCCCACTAATAACTATCTCTAACTGACTGTCCAGCTTTATTTACTGTTACTGGATTTGAGCTTGAGGCAGATATAATTTTCAACACCAGCCTATTTATCTGAGCTCCTGAACCCCTACATGACCTGACCAAACACTTAGGTCTTCTAATACAGGTTGTTTATCTGTCCCAAGACTGGTCACTTCTGGGGGGCAGATCTTTCAGTGTCATGGCCCCTAAACTGTGGAATACATTACCACAATATCTTTGCGACTGTCCCTCACTTTCTTCCTTCAAAGCTCAGCTTAAAACCTACCTCTTTTCACAGCACTTTTGTTCTTCTGCTCACTGAAGGTTTTTTGCCTCTGTAAGCCGACCTTGGGTATGAGAAAAGCCCTATATAAATTAAATGTGATATTATTTAAGATACAAGGGAACACAATAATAGGAGAAACAAAGACAGATACAAGTTACAAATAAATGCAGAAATGATGGATGAGAAGAGTAAAGCCGGAGCCAGGATGGGTGAAGCTGGAAAGCCTATGAATTAAGGCTAAAACCAGTAGAACACCATAAAAAGCAGCATACCTCTATTATCAGTTCCAGTCAGTGCAACTGGAGGTGTGTAGCTAAACTGAATCACAGTTTAAACAACTGTTGTAGTGCAGTCAGAAATAGAAAACTCAAAAAAAGCAGTATATTAAGTACAGAATAATTCTATTTAATTGGAAGTAGGGTACTATGTAGAGATGTAACAGTACAATGTGTCATATTGCATTGAATTGTATCACAGTCTATTGAGTTGTATTGAAGAATTGTGAATAGTATGTTAGTTTGGGGACTACATCTTTCGATCAGTACAATATAAAACAACTTTAGTTGTGTATGTACTTTTATAATGCTCAATGCTCTAATAAACTGACAACGCCTCATTCGCTTGCCATCCTATCGTGATAAAATGTGTCAGAATGCAACTGATTGACAAGAGGGAAAAAGAAAAATAAGATTTGTAATGGACTGTGAGGGTCTAAATGAAATTCTCTTGGAAATTTAATAGAGTAAGAATACAAACTACTTAGAGTAGTGAAATGCTTAAGTATAATAATAAAGTGCAAATACTTGAGTGTTTTCTACACGGTTTTTACAGCATGCCTGCTTGCACTTGGCTGGATTGAGTGAGATAATGCCACCATCTTGTGGTGAAGAGTAGTACTACATTAATTTTGCCATGTGAATTTTGTCAAGCAATCAATTTAAACACAATACGTATTAATGCATGCCATATTAGAGTTGTTTTGCAGTGGGAAATGCTTTAATTTTTCCTGTGTTGAGATCTTAACAAGCCAAGAATCTGATTTTACAAATTGTGCAGCAGTCTTTTACGGTCATTTGCGAGCGTTCAGCACTTGTGCTGAAATGACGTTTTATTGATTGAAAATAAGTTAGCACGTCCTGTACAGGTAACAAACTGCACTTTCAATGCACAATTATTGAATATTTGCTGATTTTAGTTTCTTAGAAAACAAAATGAAATGTAAAATGTGTCCTGTGCAAAAAGGTATACAACATTTTATTGTCATTTTTATGTTTCATTTTTCCCAATATGTTAAATTCAGCAAGTAAATAGAACTTTTGCCAGAAATTTCCTATGGAGGATTTTCACTTTTCAAAATCTCCAAAACATGTAATTTGACAAGGGGTGTTTAAACATTTGAATACCACTACATATGATTATCTTAAAAAGAAATTAAAAGTAATTATGCACAATTTCTATTGATCAGCTGGAGCTTTAAAAAAACAAGCAGTTATTAGGTTTT
Organism: Pygocentrus nattereri; assembly: GCF_015220715.1. Taxonomy (NCBI): domain Eukaryota; kingdom Metazoa; phylum Chordata; class Actinopteri; order Characiformes; family Serrasalmidae; genus Pygocentrus; species Pygocentrus nattereri. Next base: position 25,095,016 of record NC_051220.1, read on the forward strand.
CTTATGACATAGATGATACTTACATTTATTCAGTCAGAGCTAATACATGTTTCTCAAAGCTATTTTTATTACTAAAACAACCATGTGCAATTATAGCGTGTAATATAGTAAATGGAGTATATAATATTTCAACATTTCATGCATTCCTTCTATTTTGAGAACACAGTCTATAGGAAAAATACTTGTTACAACGCTATCACACACACTCCAAGAGTGAACATGCACTCACAAACAGACACACAGTCTCTGCCTCACACTCTGAAGGATTATGGGTAATGTTTTGCTAATGGTTCATAACTCATGAGCCTCTGCTGGATATGAGGCTCAGACTTGCTCTCTCACCAGCTGGTCATGTGTACAGTCTCCACTGCTGCACTCATTTCTGTCTCAACAGGACATGCTTTAAGGTGTGTCTGTGTGTGTGTGTGTGTGTGTGTGTGTGTGTGTGTGTGTGTGTGTGTGTGTGTGTGTGTGTGTGTGTATCTGGAGGACAGATGCTGAGATTGGGTTCTACTGCTTAGATTTTCACACTGTCTCGCGACAGCCATCATGGCTTTGCTCTGTCGTGCTGTTGCTACTCTAATAGGCTCTAGCATTACACTTTATTATCATCCCTGCTCCCCTTCGTGAACTGATAAAAGCCTTGATGTCAGACTGTGGTTTTATGTCCTTGTTGCTTGTGCTGCTATTCAGGGTTCTCATAAATTGTGTTCATTCTGGTTAAAGTAGGAATTTTACATTTATTGCTACATTGTTTTCTTCTGTTTGTCATAGCTTAACATCACTTTTCTATGGAGAACAAAGTGAGAAAGAGAAGTCTCCTTCTGAATCCAGCCCCTCAGACTCTGAGACCAAAGACATGGTGAGACCACACACACAAACAAACAACATACAAACACTCACGTAGCAGAGTTACAGAGAGACAGCTGTGCTGTGTGGCATAAATCTGATTTATGCCTTACAGTCATTTGTTATAGTTTGAATCTATTCAGTTTTGTTGTTTTTCCTCATGAAAACAAAGTCCTCACACGTCATCTACAGGGAACACACTTACATGTGGCATTTTCTTTGCTGATTTAAATAAAATGCACAGAAGTATTTATTTTTACTTAGAAGATCAACAGAACTTGACCAGAGACTCCTAACATTGGCATACGACTGTAAAAAAGACACAAAAGGGAGTTTTTTCCAGCTGTGTAAATTTTCCAATCAGATTTGAGCCACTTTCATATCATCACTGTCAAAAGGAATACAAGCAACTCCAAAGTGGCAACTGTACAGGACAAGGCAAAGATGTACTTTACTATGAATGTAAGTTAATGTGAAGAGATTTTATTTTAAGCAATTTTGGAGCGTTTCTATTGGCCTATTCATCATGAGATTTTCATATAATATAAAGGGCAGCTGATATTATCAACTTATATAAAAAAAAAAAATAGAATAGAACTCCTAGAACAGATACATGCCATGCAACTCTAGTAAGAAGTGAAACTGGATTTCACAAACAGGTCTGTGCCTTTCATGGCACAGGGGCCTTTATGTCACACTAATAAAAGATATGAGTCACTTATGCATGTGAACCACTCAGACAGAAATACTGGATCTGAGCACAGTTGGAATTGAGCCGTAAGGCCTGTATTGTAAATAAAATGAGAATGAGCACAAATAGTTTGTTATTATATTTAAACATATCCAGTACTTATTGTTGTAAGAGGAGTGCCTCTTCTGCTAGTTCTACAGTTCTGTTTATCGATCTGTTTATCATTCTGCACATTTAAAATGATTCTTATTTTTTACATATTCCTGCAAATTGTTTGAAAAATGTGAAGTTTTAGGGTGTTAGTGTTATATAGAATCATCTAATACATGTTCACTAACATGAAAAAGACAGAGACCACCCTTCATTTATTTAGTTTTCAGCCAAAAATGGTCCGTAAGTACACTGTTAATTTTTCAGTGTCAAAACATAATTTCTTTAAGTATTTATTGTGTCCACACTTTGTCTTTATTACTTCATTACTTCCATTTCTTTCTGGTGGACTTTCTTTCAGGTTTTAAAAGAAGTCTCCAGAGATATTTTCCCACTTAGAAGTTGGTTCCATTTTCTGCTTCTGAAAATCCAAGCAGTACTGAATTAAAAATGTGGACTTGTGGATTGTTCTATAAAACCTTTCTTTACATCTCAGATTAACATTTTGTTAATATTTTTAACTTTTCATTTTAACATTTTTCTAGTGCAGATGTTCTTTTTTGTTTATTTTGTCTATCCTTTCACACTCATATTGTTAAGTTGTCTTAGCACAGTGAAAGGATGGGCAGAAACACCTGAGGATTTTTACAGATCTCTCAAATATGATAGTCACAGTTTTGGTGGTCTGCCAGGACTTACACAGTTGTGAGGAGACCCACTTATTTTCCTTTGACTTTCCTTTTCCTTTTGCAAGTGGCTTAGCTTGTATCTAGTCTGTGTCAAAATTAATAACTTGTACTTAATGGTTGTTTTTACTGCTTGTTCAACAAAACTGGTTTTATATCATGAATAGAGTGATTCCAAACTTTAAAATGGTAATGTAAATCCTGGAGGGGTACAGCTGCCTTTGTGTGTTCACTATATGTGTCTCTCACGCAATGTGCCTTACTCTCCCTTTCCATTCTGACCACACTCCTTATTCTGCGTTTATACTTGCATGACAGTTCAATGCAGACTCCTCAGTGACATTACGTGACTTTACATAGTTTTTTCCACGAGTCAGGCAATGTGTGTTCTTCTTATAGGACAAATGGCTCAGACAGATGCTAAGCTAGCCAGACGCTCTGTGTGCTGCCTCTTTTATGTGTCCCAGACCTTTTTATGAACTCGTTGTCTTCCCTTCCCTCTCTTTATAGGGCTTCTGCTCCTGGCTCTTGTCTCTCTACCACATGAAGTAAGTGTTCATTGGTGGCGGTGATGTCATCAGCCAGCATCCGGCTCATTCGTGTTATATCTCATTAGGCAGAAAAAACAAACACAGACCAAAGGTCTGTCAGGCTCAGGCAGGCTCACAGGCATTCTTCGAACCTTCCCGGTGCCGTAAAGCAGCCACTTCCTCTGTTCCCATGGTTTCCAGGATGTTATTTGTACGGTCAGGCTGGCAAGACAGTGCCATATTTAGCCGGCTGCATTAGAACCTCCAAGAAGTCCCCAGTGATGGTGGTCTTGTCAGCAGGAGACAGAGAGCCCACTGGCTGTGTGTGGGGCGAGGGGGAAGTGTGTTTCTGTATGTGTGTGCATATGTGCATGTAAATGCATGGTTTTTACATGTGTTTATTATGTTAGATGATTATAAAGTGCAGCAAATATGTCTTATTTGGGGTATAAGTAGAAAAGCCCACACACGTACATACTACCACCACAAAGCAATATTATACTGGTAACATTTACTGAAGGAAAGAACAAAAGGCTACATGACAGCTACATCATTCCTTCATGACAACTGACATAGATCTATGTAAACATTTTAAGGCTTATTCCAAAAGCATCACAGGTGAAATGGCATTAGAATTGACAACAGCAGCCTTTATGACAGCAGATGCTCATTGGAAATAGTATTTATAAATTATTATGCACGTTTTATGTGCAGTTCTCATTAAAAGCTTATATAGGTGTTTTGTAGCCTTAGCCTTCAGTAACACTTTACTATCACACTTATGACAAATGGAGTGAGGATTCCTGTAATTTATTTGCCACTTAACCCTTTAAACTGAGTAACTACTACAATTCATTTAGTAACTGCTATGCAACCAATATATCAGTTGTGTAGGTTTGAGGGTGAATTTACACAATTATCTCCTTTTATCTAAAATGTAGTCAAACAGCCAAGACATGTTTAATGTTCAAACTATGCACATTTAGCTTTACACTGCAGGTATGAGGCATAATAGAAGCTGATTTCCACTACATTAGCAAACTGCATTACTAAAGTACATACTTAATTTAAACTGCAGGAGTCTTGTTTATGTTGTTTCTGCCACTATATGACTTTCTCTTATCTGTAAAAATATTTATCTCTAAAAATAAACAGGTTCTTAGATGCATTGCAATTTTTGCTTGGAAAACTGAATTGATTTGAAATAAAAAAAACATTTCACTTCATTTAATTTTTGCTGAATCATTTCAGGTTTTTTATTACAAACAGCTTTATTCACACCTTAACAAGGTTATACCATAGTATGCAGTGGTAAGCAAAGGTTTTGGTGCCTCTGGTCAAATCACTTTTTTTTTCATTTCCTAAGTGAAATAAGTTAACACATCTGTAATAGGGAACATAGGGAATCTCAGCACTTTTAAATGCACAATTAGTTTTTATTTGCTAAATTTAACATATTAGAAAAAAATAAAACGTATAATGTGGCTTTTGCAAAAGTGATGACACATTTTTTATTGTTTGTTTATTTTATATTTATTATTACATAAACTCACACACACTCTGAATTTACTTTGACACAGTCTGGTTTGGAGGAGGAAAAACTGCAGGATGCCACTAATGACCACATTTGAAATTGCAGTTTTAACCATAGTCAATACTACTTGTTAATGACAAATGCAAAAAATCATAATGATACCATGAATCAACATCAAGTCAAATCATGAGGTGCTGAGAGATTCAAGCTCTACTGTTTTTATCTGTGCTGCATAACGTTTTCCATTTTTGTCATGTGTTTGTTCACTGTAGGGATGAGGAGATCCGCAGTAAGTGTGGACCCGATGCAGTTACATACCTGGCCTTCCAGCGCCACATTATTCTGCTGATGGCAGTGGTGTGTCTGCTCTCGCTCACCATCATCCTGCCTGTCAACCTCTCCGGCAGCCTGCTTGGTAACGTCAGCCCGCCCGCAAAACTCCCTCTTTCTTCTGCTGGCTTCCTTTTTATTTCACCACTCTGCCACCGTAAAGCTCTCATGACAACAGACATAACACTTTTGGTCTCCAAGATAACCCTGTCAGTGCTTTGTTACCAGTAACGCTACTGCATTGCGATTTGCTGTAAAATCTACTACAGTTTCTTGCACTTTATTGACATTTAAGAAGCTTAATTGAGAGTTATTGAATATTCACTTGCTAAGGATCTCTTGTATATTCTGGCAATGAAGCTGTAAAGTTGTTATAAAATAATAACTAAGTATATAAGTTAAGTATATAAACCATTGCACTTAAATTTGCTTTCGAAGTACATTCCCTGTTGACAGGTTTGTGTCTGCACATCAAATTTTTTCTTTAGTTTCAATGTCAGATGATGACAGAAACATGGCAAAAATGTAAAGGAAGTTTCTTCACATTCAGATCAGCGTATGATATCTCCTCTTCCACTCACAAATACAAACAAGGTATCAGCTGAAAGAGAAGAATTTGCACTTGAAACGTAACTTCTCTGCTATTGTCAATAAGCTGCAGATGATAAATAATTCCTATAAATTTACAGCATGCAGCTTGCAAAAACGTGTAAGGGTTAACAGACTCACTCTTACCTTTCTTTGAATAGTATTTCACAAGGTTATTATATTATGATGAATGACTCTAGGAAAGGCCTGTAAATCCGCTGGAAGTTTTAGGAGGCCTCAAACATACCCAGCCATTAGTGGACATGCCGGGAGGGCTTGTTCAGACCACCCCACAGTGTTTGCAGATGGTTCGGGTGGCACAACTGGGGGTTAAAGAAGCCAAGCAAAACAAGGAATGTCATGGGAAAGGAACTGACTGTCCTTGCCACAAGAAAAAGGTTTTAAAAAGCAGCCAATTTTACTTACTCTCTCTCTCTGTCTCATACACATACACAATTAGGTTTTCCTGTGCCAGATGCAGTGATGGATTTTATGGTAATCTTTTAAAGTAGACTGAAGTGAGTTTTAACGCTGGAATGTGAGGAAGGCCTTTTTGCAGTGATCTGGAGGGACTGTAGGGGTTAGTGCACAGCCAGTTGCTTATCACTGACTGTGACCTGCAGGCTGCAGCATGTCACTCATCTCGTTAAAGAAAGAATCCAAAGTTTACCTCTATATACCTCGGTAGCATCACTGTCAAAAAAGGGCATCTTAAATTTTTTCCCCCAAGTGGCACTACGTTCGTCCTGTCGTCAGGAGATTGTCAGGAGATTGTCAGGAGATCCCCAGCGATGCCACATCCATCCATAACCAGAAAGTTTAATTGGCATTGCTCTCTCTGGTGGGTGGCCCTCCCTGTGTACTGGCCTCTCCAGCTCAGCATGATGCTAACCAACACAGGCATCTGTTAGCTGACGTAACAAAATCAGCAGTTAGTGCTCTCCTCTAAGCACATTCAGCTGTTCATTATGTTAGTGTCATTATGCATGAAAGGACCGGCCGTTTTTGGTCCGTTCAGGAAGAGGAACCAGAGAGTGGATCACCTGTCCTGTGGAAAGTCTCAGTCGCAGCGGGAGCGCTCGGTGCAGGAAGACAGAACGACTCTCTTAATCAATCAAAGAGTTTATTAAGTCTTCTGCACAAAGAAAGAAGGGCACTCCTTCTTTTATACAAACACGTCCTGCCCTGTTGCGTACAAGCAAACAGGGTGGACCCAAATAAGTTGTCTAACAGTCATGAAATGCTAAGCTGACACTCACGGACCACCGGAACTGCCCAAGGGAGGGGGGCTTCTGCTCTGTGTACGATAATCTTACCTACGAAAGAGAACAAATGGTTCTGGACAGAATGTTGTCCCAATAAGAGGAGCAAGTTGTTTGTGCAAAACTGCCAAGGACAGTAGCTATGCTTGCTGCAAAGTCTGCTTAGAGCAGAGTTAGAGCAGAGTTAACCCTTTCAATGCAGTTCAGTAAGATGTGGTGGCTGTCTACATGTGTTGCTAAGGAAGCTGATGCTACTGAGCATCTTATGATTGGGAGAACTAGTGAGTGGAACTGGCAATGGTTGAAAAATTTTGGGGGGGGGGGGTTTAGTAAAAAAAAAAATCACTTTCCCTATGGTTTTCTGGGATCCAAAATAATGCCATATTAATTACAAAGACCTCATCTGAAGAATTCATATAAGAATAATGAAGAATAAATATTTTACAGAACTAGTGCTTATTTACAGATTTCAGCAACTGCCACATGGCTTCTTAGTGTGTTTCAAGTCAGGTGGTTTTCTGTTCATTTCTATGTTTAAATTATTGGCTCTGGATATAGGTGTGTCAAAATGGCAGAGGTGCTGTGGCTGAAAGGGAGAGGTTAGGGTTAGGGTTAGTTTACTTCAGTTTAAAGTATCCATGTGCACAATACTGAATAATCCTGGAAAACAGCAGGGATTTCAAGCACCCTTTTTAAAACAGTTTGGTTTATTTCGTTGCTATTGCAAGAAGCAAAAGCATGAACAGCATGCATTAAGCAATAAAAGTAGGACAGTTCAAGTTGAGACATAGACAAGTTGCCCAAAGAAGACTGTTTAAAATCCAAGACTATGTGTGCAATGTCTTTGTACACTTTTGAGTTAATGATCAGGTCTTCTTTGATCACTGTCTCTCTCTCTCTCTCTCTCTCTAGTAAAAGGTTGGACCCCCTTTTGCCTTCAGAACTGCCTTAATTCTTCATGGCATACTTTAAACAAGGTGTTGGAAACATTCCTCAGAGATTTTGGTCCATATTGACCTGATAGCATCACGCAGTTGCTGCAGATTTGTCGGCAGCACATCTATGATGCGAACCTCCCGTTCCACCACATCCCAAAGGTGCTCTATTGGATTGAGATCTGGTGACTCTGGAGGCCATTGACGTACAGTGAACTCATTGCCATGTTCAAGAAAGCAGTTTGAGATGATATGAGCTTTGTGACATGGTGCATTATCCTGCTGGAAGCAGCCATCAGAAGATGGGTACACTGTGATCATAAAGGGATGGACATGGTCAGCAACAATACTCAGGTAGACAGCGGCATTTAAACAATGCTCAATTGGTACTAAGGGGCCCAAAGTGTGCCAAGAAAACACCCCCCACACCATTACACCACCACCACCAGCCTGAACCGTTGATACAATGCAGGATGGATCCATGCTTTCATGTTGTTTATGCCAAATTCTGACCCTACCATCTGAATGTCGCAGCTGAAGTTGAGACTCGTCAGACCAGGCAGCATTTTTCCAATCTTCTACTGTCTAATTTTGGTGAGCCCGTGCGAAATGTAGCCTCAGTTTCCTGTTCTTAGCTGACAGTTGTGGCACCCGGTGTGGTCTTCTGCTGCTGTAGCCCATCTTCTTCAAGGTTCGACGTGTTGTGTGTTCAGAGATGGTATTCTGCATTCCTTGGTTGTAACAAGTGGTTATTTGATTTCCTGTTGCCTTTCTATCATCTGGAACCAGTTTGCCCATTCTGCTCTGACCTCTCAAATCAACAAGGCATTTTCATCCACACAACTGCCGCTCACTGGATATTTTCTTTTTTTCGGACCGTTCTCTGTAAACCCTAGAGATGGTTGTGCGTGAAAATCCCAGTAGATCAGCAGCTTCTGAAATACTCAGACCAGCCCGTCGGGCACCAACAACCATGCCATGTTCAGAGTCACTTAAATCACCTTTCTTCCCCATTCTGATGCTCGGTTTGCTCTTCAGCAAGTTGTCTTGACCACCTCTACATGCCTAAATGCATTGAGTTGTGGCCATGTGATTGGCTGATTAGCTATTATTAGTATTAACAAGCAATTAAACGAATTGTACCTAATAAAGTGGCCGATGAGTGTATATACATATATGTCTTTTTTTGTAAGGCAACCTGAAGATTTTCATTAATGTTTACCAGTAGTTAAAGTGTGGAAATACAATTTAGAGCCACTGCATGGTCAAAACCTTATGCATGTGTGATTTCTTTTCTTTATCTTTCTGTCTTTCTTTCTTTTCATCTTTATTTATTTCTTGCTTTCTTGCTTTATATCTTTCTGCCTCTTTCAGATGACAACCCTCAAAATTTTGGTCGGACGACTGTGGCAAATGTTCCAGCACAGTAGGTTATCAAATCCCTCTGTCTCTGTGGATCATGAATCACTAACATATTGTATGGCAAATGATGAACATAGAGCCAAAGCATGAATGTTACGGTCTTTTTTCTTTCTTTCTCTCTCTCTCTCTCTCTCTCTCCAGGAACAGTTTTCTGTGGTTGCACAGCATCTTCGCGCTTCTGTACTTTGTGATTACAGTACTGTGTATGGCCCACCACTCCTCACGATTGGAATACAAGGAGGATGAGAAGGTTTGTGAGAACCACAGTCTGTGTGCGTATCTCCTTATCTGTACCTCACGTGTCCTTGTTTACATGTAGGTTTAGTTGTTTCCATGTGTTTGAGGTTTGTTTGTTGTTCCTACAGGTTGCCAGAACTCTAATGATCACCAACATTCCCAGAGAGATATCTGACCCGGGCCTGATCACCAAACATCTTCAGTGAGTAACGAACACAGACCCTTTTAACTTCTCTTTTAACTTCAGGCTTTCGTCTGCATCTCATAATTAGTAAAGAAATATTCCTGTTTTTAAAATGGTCTTTATGTGTCTGGGTATCATGCAATAGATTACCATAAACAGTCATTTTAATATATTTCCCTGAGACTCACTCATATTAGTAGCCAGTGGGCAGTTGCTGAATTCTATGAGTAAGCACTGAAATACGCTATATAACATGCATTATACCACTTTTATTGTGCAGCTTCATGGGTTTGTTCACAAACAGTTGTTGTTTACAAACAGCTATATTGGTAATGAATTGCTACAATTTATTCCACCTGGAAACATGTTCCATCCGTGAAAGAACAAATTATACAGATTTTACCAATTTTGAAAGTGCCTCACACAGTGTTTACTGACTGAATTCAGCAGCTGCCCTTTGGCTTTTATTATAAGCATATTTCAAGTTGTCTGTTTTTCTGTACAGGAAAGCACATCAAAATTATTTTCCATGCTACTGAACCCTACTCTACATATGGTGTTACCAGTATTATGATAATGGAATAGTAATAGAAAATCAAGTAGTTTCTCTAACTGCATGTGTTGACAACATTTGAGTTCTTAAATACATGGGATCTCCCAACAGTGAGGCCTACCCCAGCTGCACGGTCACAGACATCTGCTTCTGTTTCGACGTACAAAAGTTAATGAAGCTTGACTCAGAGAGGTAATTAATTCCCCCAGCCCAGTCCATCCACAGCACACCACTTCACATTCCCATTTATAATCAGTGCATCTCAGTTCATGGGCTACACTCTTGGGAAAATTCATTAAAATCCACTTGAAATCCATTGACTTACATTCCTGTAAGGCATAACATTTTTTTGACAGGCGAAAAGCAATGAAGGGGAGGATGTATTTTACTACCAAGTCTCAGAAGGAGGGAAGGATCATGATAAAGACTCACCCCTGTGCTCAGATCCTCTGCTGTGATATGTGTGGCTTTGAGCAGGTACAGTGCCACAGAATGGTTCATACAAACACGGTGTTTGTCGTATTAAATTATATATAAGTACACAGTTCGTTAATAGTACTTGATTTGACTGCACTGTTATTGCTGTGCCATTGGTTGCATCATCTCAAGTTCGCCACTGGAGATCACTATACACTAACTCTTCTCTTCTATCCTTTTTTCTCAGGTTGATGCAGAACAGTACTATAGTGAATTAGAGGAGAAGCTTACAGATGAGTTTAATGCAGAGAAGAATCGTATCACCATGAAGAGACTGGGCATTGCCTTTGTCACCTTCAGAGATGAGAGGATGACTGCAGTGTAAGCTCTGCTGCACACGCTTTCATTTTGCTGTTCAGTTTTGAAGTCTGTCATAGGAAAAACTAGCAGTGGAATTCATATAATTATTAATTACATAATAATTTTTTATCATTATAGTTTATTATATTATCTGTTTAGCTGTATTACATATTATCAATAGGTGCAGTAATAAATTACAAAATAAAAAAATGTGATATAATAAAATGATAATATAAACAAACTTATTGCAGGATATAATAAAGTAGCAGCCTCTGTGTCAATTAACAGTATATTGTATTTGTGCAGCATCGTGAAGGACTACAGTAGGACACGTTGCCGTCGGAGACTGCAGCAGTCCAGTATCACTACAGTAGTGCGCTCCCACCAGTGGGGCGTCCGCTATGCCCCCGCTCCCAGTGACATTATCTGGTAAGTACAGGTAGAAACGATGGCCTTGTAAGAGCTGTGCAATAACTGGTAATTCCGTCCTTTTTCTACAGTAATATAGTATTGCAGCCTTTTGAAGTGCAACATTACAGTACAGCATTACAGTATTTAAAATATGATAATACATTAGCACTAATACTTTATGTTGCAGGAATGAAATTACACACATTTGCACATTTCTGCTTTAAATGATACAATATGTTTGTAAAGGGAAGTATTTATGAAAACTGGTTGATGTAAATGCTTTTCATTCCCTGGCTGTAGTTGCAGTGCTGACTTCATATGTCCGTTTCAGCAGATGAATAGAGTTGTGAGCGCCACTACAGTAAAGTGCCCATTTAATATCATGCTTTTCCTTGCAAACACGCTTTATTCCAGTCCATTTGACTTTGATTGGAGTGACAGAATTGAATTAATTAAGTCTCGCTCCCTGCAGATTTGCTTGTGTGCCTAGACAGCCTCTCTGGCAACCTCTTATATAATATATGTGTGAATATTGAGCATGTATGTGAGAGTGGAGGAAGGGGGTATCACTCAGCTTTCTGCTTCATGCGTCGTTGGGTATGTGTATTATATGGTGTGAGCATGGTTGTGTGTGTATGCGTGTGTGTGTGTGTGTGTGTGTGTGTGTGTGTGTGTGTGTGTGTGTGTGTGTGTGTGTGTGTGTGTGTGTGTGTGTGTGTGTGTAATGGTGTGAGAGCTTTCGTCCGTGTTATAGAGGTTGTTTTTCTCAAGCTTCTTATTAAAGAGATTCACTGAAGTGTGGATGTTTTCCCACTGAAAGTTGCCTGACTCCTGTTTTGGCTTTGTGGTATCTAACCCTCCTGCATTTAGAGGCTAACAGTCAGATAGTTCAGAGAGCACGCCCTTGAGAAAAATGGGCTTTGAAATGCTGAGTGTGTTTGTGCTGGCTGTAGAGAAGAGAAGGAGATGTCATTTTGGTCTTCAGACATTTTTTTTCTTGGTACAATCACGAGGGCATTGCTTATAGGTAGGGGTGGAACATATGGCAGTATAATATCATTTTCATGACTTTAACTTGACTTTAAACATCGTTCTGTTGACCAACTTTACCACAAATCAGTTTGTGAAATATCTGCCATGCTAGATCTGCCCCAGTCAAGTGTAATTGTATTATTGTGAAATGGAGGTGTCTAGGAGGACACTATTGCATCACTCATTACAGAGCTCTAGACTGCCTCTGGAAGATACATCAGCGCAAGAACTGTAAGTTGGAAGCTTCATGAAATAGGTTTCCATGGACGAGCAACTGTCCACAAACCTGAAATCACTACAAAGTTGTGAAGAGCTTTCCCAGAAAAGTGAAGGGTGTTATAGCCACAAACGCAGGGGGCAATTCCATGTTAATGCTGTTCACATTTGATCACGTAGCAATTAGATATGGCACTGATCCGATACCAGGTATCGTTATTGGGCCAATTTCAGCAGAAAATGCTGGATTGGAAATCAGAGGGAGACGTATTGCTTTTTGTGACATCACAGAATCAGTGAATTCAAAACAGGCTGCTTCGGCAGTTTAGTTTGCATATATGACTGCATGGACTGGAGAGTGAAAAGAATGTTTACATACCACCTCAAATGTTAGAAAATTGAGTGAGAAAATTAAAATTTTCCACAATATGGGCACTTTAAAGCATAGCAATTATCCATATGAGACTGTGTTCAATGTTTCAGTGTTGGAACAGGTATCTGAAAAGAAGATGTGGTGTCTCTAGGTATAGTGGTATGCAATTGAAACATTGAAGAAAAAAAAATTACCATGTGCCCAGTGATGATGCACCGAGTTACTGTGGTAACAACCGTTATGAGAAACAGTTATGAGAAAAACTCATTTTCCACTGGTGGAAAACTCTGGTTTTCCCTCATGTGAACATAACTGAACCTTTAAGCATGTTGAATGATGTGATATCCTGCATTAATACTGCATAACTGCACCGAACATAGATGTTCTAAAAGCCCTGGTGTTGAGCTGCATTGGTAAAATAAGCTCTGTGCTGCTGCCAAATATCACACCTATGCAAAAAGCTGTCTATATAATGATGCACATTTTAGGACATCATTTACGCACAAAACAGCTTCAGGTCTCTGAAAAACACATCTCAGCATACTTTTGATCATTTTTTTAAATGTGGTCTTACAACTTTGGTGTACTGTATCTGTTCTTATTAAACATCAGAAAAACTGACTATCATGTATCATGTGTGTTGAAAATGTCTTTTCTCTGTATCCCTATAATATTCAGAGAAGTAGAAATCGCAATGTATTGTTTGTGTGTTTCTTCAGGGAGAATCTGTCAGTCTGTGGCTCTCGCTGGTGGCTCCGCTGCGTCCTCCTCAACATCTTCCTCTTCCTCCTTCTCTTCTTCCTCACCACTCCTGCAATCATCGTCAACACTATGGATAAGTTTAACGTCACTCGCCCAGTTGAAAGTCTGCAGGTCAGTGACGATCAGATCTGTCATTCCTCTTAATTAATGTTGTCAAAATGAACAAGTTGATGTGCTAAATTAATAACACTACAGATTATTTTAATGCTGTTAATTTGACCCTTCAAACCTTGCGTAGTTCTAGCCAAACTAGTCTAAAAAGTCTGTCTGCTTAGAGCTATCACAAAAGACACCCATTTTAATGTGAAAAATCTTTCTTTAGGGTCAAATAAGAGCAAACAAGACAAATGTGATTAATCACAATTAACTACACTAATGAATGAGTAATTCTGATTTATTATTTGAGTCATTTAAAGATCTTAGTCATTTTAAATCCCAAGTATAGAGGTTGCTTGTTTAGTTTTGCGCCAGAGCTACAATGCTAATGTACCTAATAAGTCATGGAAGCTTATGCCTTAGCAGTTAGCACTGTGCAAACTTACCTCAAGTTCTGTCAAGTTGAATAATCTCAAGTGGACTTGCTTAAGTGGTTTCTAATACTGTATGTCTACTTATAGCCTTCATGATGAATATTACTACTGTTTTTCTGCCATGTAATGTTTTTTTTACACATTCAGGAGGTAAAAGGGAAAGAGAAAACTGTACATTTTGACTGAACCATCGCTTTATGGCACTTAAATGTGGATCTTTTGTGGATTTCTTCTCTCTCCTTTATTCCAGAATCCAGTGATCACGCAGTTCTTCCCCACCCTGCTCCTGTGGGCTTTCTCTGTGCTGCTGCCCTTCATCGTCTATTACTCTGCCTTCTTCGAGTGTCACTGGACAAAGTATGTAGCACTATTTTAATTATCGTTAAACTTTCTATGATTATTAGATTAATGATTGTTACAGTCTCATTCCTGTCATAAGAATCAGAATTTCTACTCCTTTACTCCAGTTGCATTCCATAGGATTACATAAGAAAACCAGTAACAAGCATTCACCCTGACTCAGATGACTGGAACTGTGCTGTACTGCCGTCAATCAGAAACAAAACCGCAACTCTAAACCTAAGCACTACTTACTGTTACTATATGTGTACCATTTCACTTTCATAGCAATTACGTAAAGCTATTCTTGCAACATTAACACGTTAAATCTTAATGACTAGGTGTATAGTTGCTGTCAAAGGATATTTGTACCTGGTTGGTCGTCGTTTATCATTGCTTTCCAAAAAAAAAAAAAAAAAAGTACCTCCAGAATGAAAACTTTACAGAAGGCAAAAACGTTATTTCCTTTTACTATAAGTCAATGTAATAGATTTTTCAGATCATTTTTATTGGTCCATTTAACATAAAATGTTTACCCAGTGTAAAGGACAGCTGCTATGAAATGATGCAGAAAAATAAAAATTGAAAAAAATGGAGATGCATGTTTTTTTGTTGTTTTGTTTTTTTGGACAGTGACGATATGCATGTTTTTGTCTGAGTGTAAAACAACTAAAACATACTGCATTGACATATTCAGTGTAGTGCACAAACATATTGCATAACACCACAGCAACCCCCCACCCAACCTCCCACCCGAACATGCACACACACTCTCCTGTCAAGCTCTGTGTGTGTGTGTTTGTGTCACTCACTAGCACTCTTCGCTAGCCTCTTCAGTCTTGTTGTCATAGTGATGACAATAAGGGAATAATGAATGCGCAGTGGTGGCCTCTCACAGTTGCATCTGGATCCTGTGCCACTTTTTGTCGTATACAGAGCGCTTCTACATGAGCACTGAGGGAAGAAAGCACAGGAGAGTCTTTAGAGTAGGGCCACATGATATATAATTTGTTAATCAATATCTTCATAATGCAGGAGGATACAATATGCCGATGAATGTTAAATACAGATTTTTTAATTGTGTGCTGTGAGCATCCTTACCAACCTCTTGTGATCCAGATCCATTCACATCATTTAACAGCTGTAATTTTGGTTAAAGTAATGCAGGCCAATTGTTAGTGACGTAATTTCTTCACCTTTTCTGGAGTTGACTTTGTGTAACAACTGCTGGAGCTTACAGAATTGACTTTTCGATTCCACTTTAGCCAAGACAGAGCCAGAGCCAAGATAAATGGGTATAGGATATAGTGAAGGTCAATCCCAAACATGGTTTAGTTACTTGTATTAGCTCTCACATATCACAGTCATAAGTTGTAGATTTATAGATTATAATACATTATGTTAGAAAAATTACTCATAAATGGTCATTTGAGTTCATAAATTGTCATACGAGTACAGTATGAGCTGAAGAGTGCACTTTGAGAATATTTGACTCCTTTAAGCTGCTTACAATGTTAAATTTGAAAGGAATCATTAGAGATGAAATTTCGACTCCAAGCTTCTTCATGTGCCTGTGCTGGGTCTTATTCCAGGTCCAGCGAGAATCAGACCACCATGCACAAATGTTTTCTACTGCTGATCTTCATGGTCATCATTCTACCTTCTCTCGGTCTATCCAGGTACTTTTTGCCATTAGTGAATGCTGCATCTGCACAATACGTGTTTTCAGAATATGCATAAAAAAGTTATATTTAGAGACCAACTTACCAACTCAACTTCTTCTAAGACCCATGTATGTCGTGGATCGGTATAACCCACTATTTCTGTTCTCTAGTTTGGATTTTTTCTTCAGGTGGCTCTTCGACATTCACTTCATGGATGCTAAAGATGTGAAGTTCCAGTAAGTCGAAGCTACCGTCACTATATTTCACTTATATTTTTATGCAGTTAACTATATAATTTCCTTTCTCATTTTTTAATATTTTCTCAGATGTGTGTTCTTGCCTGATAATGGAGCATTTTTTGTGAACTACGTCATCACGTCCAGCCTGATTGGCACAGCAATGGAATTGCTGCGGATTCCTGCACTGCTGGTGTACTCGCTGCGCCTTTGCTTTGCTAAGTCAAAGGCTGAACGTATTCATGTTAAACGAGTAAGTACATTATTACTCATCAGTTTATGCTGACGTGAATGACATTCATGATGATCATGATGGCTGTAAGGGATGCCTAATGAAATTTCTGCATGTCAGTGAAGAAATATGCTGGCTCCTCAAAATGAGGCTCTTTTGATATTTCAAGGTCATTTGTAAAATTCCATCACCAGAAACTGCTCACATTCTTCTGGCACAGAGCGGCAAATGCTCACCAACTTCACTTGCTGGACACAAAATCTGTTAAACAGCTTTAATCTTTGTTGGTGCTGTAGAGTTTAACTGTTTTATTCAACCTAAAATGTAATTTTTGTTGTCCCACCCTGCAGAGTCAGGCCTATGAGTTCCAGTTTGGGTTAGAATATGCCTGGACCATGTGCATCTTTTCCATGAGTATGACCTACAGCATTACCTGCCCTGTCATTGTACCGTTTGGTGAGTCTGCAATATGGGCATTAGTGTCAAAGAAGCATTGGAGGGAGGGGGTGAAAAATTGAAAAACAAAACCATGCAAGATCTTTGAGATCTAATGAAAGAGGCATGGACATACTGACAGGAACCATAGCTAAATATATTAAAATGGTTAATAATTTGATTTGGTTACCTCATTATTATATTGGGTTTGTATATAAAGTTCAGCATTGGATAGTGACCTGCTTTTGCTGATCTGCGAGTTGTCTACTTTAACTTTGAAATTAACAGTATTTTGGGTTTTTCTTTGCCTCATTTGTTACTCACCACCAGCAGCACATCATCATCAATGGCTTTATCAAAGTCAAAGTTACCAAGAAACAACTCAAAGTATATTGCAATGGTTTTGGTGACTGGTTTCTGTAATTATCTGACAAAGTTAACAATGCTGATTTAATGTGATTGCTTTGCTTTCATGTCATCTCTTGTGATGTTATGAGCAGATGACATGGAGGAAAAATGAGAAAATCAATTCAATTGCCCACGGGTCTTGGCCTTAATTTACTGAAATGAAATGAATGCAAAATGAAGTTTATTAATTATAAGTTAATTATTTTAATCACTACATTGAACTAGCTTTTTTTGCTGTAGTAGACAAACATACCAGGCTATAGCAGCAGGAAGAAAGTCAGTTATGTGCATGCACAAAATGGCACACTTATTTTTGTGGTTGCCCAGGCTGTCTCTGCAGCTATCAGTGTTTAAAAGCCTTGCTCCTTTCAAACTGTTCCATGCAATTTCACTATCATGGCTTTTATCTAGCTTTGCGCTGGGATGATGGGTGGGCATTGCTTTCTGCAAATTTAATTTTAACAGGGCCAGTGACCCAGAGTGCACCCCTAAATCATGGGCACATTGGAGCTGTTAAAGCAATAGTTTCATGAGAAATAAAATTTACATAATTTTCCTCTAATCCCAAATTACAGGCAAAATTCAAGATTATGTAATGTACTTCTATTCATTTATGTAGATAAGAGTCACACAGTCTCAGAAACAATGAAGAGAGTTAAAGTATAAGTTTATAAACAATGCTTTGCAGAATCTGCCATCTTTTTAAACCTTGTATAATTCTCCTTTTCCGCTATTCCATATATTCAATAAATCCAAATTTAAGCTTCTTCTTCCTTCTAGGGAGTTCACTTTTCTTCTGTTGGCCTGGTGGTTCAGTTCTATTCACACACACTTTAATCTCTCTGCTTTTCATCCTTTTCCATTCTGGGTTCTTATTTCTGTCTTTCTCTTACATCCTACTTTTGCTTTATCTGTATCTTCCACTCCTCCTCCCTCCATTACTGTCCTCTACTTCTATTCCTCAGTGGAGTGTGTGCCGTGTGGGCGTCTGAGCCATATCGCTGACAGTATCTCAGTATCTCTGTGTAACGTGGCCGCGAGGTGTGAACACCACTCTAGTCTTCCAGACGCTCCGACCCGTCTAGCCGAGAGCCAGACGCCTACTCCACGCCTGTTCTGTCACTGCCGCACATTATGACTGTTTATTTACTACGCTGCAATCCACCATCATAATTTTCCCCTCTGTACTGAGTTCATTTGTAATCTGCTACCTACATCTGGACTTCACTGTCAGTTTAAACTAAACACCTGTGTAATATGGTGTACTTTGTTGCTCAAAGTTCTGATAATCTTCATTCCTAGCAACCAGGCAGCTTGTTACTGCACACTTGCTCATGTTCATGTACATAAAGCCATTATTTGGCAAAAAAAAAAAAAGATTTATATAATTTTCTCTTTACCTCAAATGTAGAGAGTCTGCCAAGACATGTTTTCTGTCTAAAGTTTGCTGCTTTCGTTTTGCATTGAAGTTTTGAGACTCACGTTGCTGACAAGTAGTGGAAGCTTATCTCAGTTAGCATCATATCTTAATTGTCACACTTTAATCCATGTCACGCTGTTAAATAATCTCAAATACACTCGGTTTCTGACACTGTATGGCATTTATTTAAAAATAGACAAAAGTATATCTAGATCCAATGATCCAGTTACTGGGCTTTTTTCTGAAGTTTTTTATAAAATTGTTCAAGCTCATTTTGTTAGAAAAGTTCTGTTTGACAACTTTTATAATCACATGAGCCATAATAACATTATAACAGTCTTAAAATATGTGTATTGTTACACCCTTGTAATGCCTGTAATCATACACTTCAAACTATGTAAAGTTGTCTGTCAAATATAGTTGTGTATGTGTTTTCTGATACAGTATATTTGCTATTATTCATAAAAATGGACAAAAGTATGCCACGTAACTAATAACAGTAGTAGCAGTCAGTTTGAAGGCTGAATTGTGTCCAAGTTATCGCTTTAAAGCAATGGATAATCCTGTGTGAAGCTCCCTGATGTTGTTTAACTGTAGTGAAGTGTAGACTTTTTATAAAGAAGTAAAACCTGATTTGTGATTGTGATTTGTCTGTTCTAGGGTTGTTGTATCTAATTCTGAAGCACATGGTGGACCGCTATAACATCTACTACGCCTACATCCCCACCAAGCTCAGCCAGCGCATCCACTCAGCTGCTATCAGTCAGGTGCTGGTGGCGCCCATACTCTGCATGTTCTGGCTGCTCTTCTTCTCCGTGCTGAGATTTGGTAACCGTCCATTTCCTCATCAGCTAGTTGTCAACATTTAGCACATTTTTCGTTTAGAAGAATTCCTTAGAATGTTGCAAATCTTTCAAATAAAGTGAGTAGTTCCTTTAATTCTGGATAAAATAATGTACTCTTTAAACCTTCTATGGTTTGATGATATGTGAAATGTGTAATTACCATATTGTATCATGTCATAACGGGTCTGTTTCTTTTGGTTCTAGGTCCAATGCAACCAATCACTCTCTTCACATTCGTATCTTTACTTTTCTGCATCGTCTTCGCCTTCTTTGGCCTCTGTCTGAAAAAACTGCAGCCTGACAGACTGACAAGCTATCAGGTGAGCTGTGTGGTCTTAGACATTGTTGAGTCTTCTTGTATTACAGTAGAGCTAAAACATGTACAGTTGCATATAAAAGAGACATTTTTGATGAAAAGTTCTGAATCCTAGCCAAACAGCTTTTCATGCTGAGTCATATTTTAACCCATGCTTCAGTCCTTATTCTTATGTTTCAGATGTCTGACCAAACAACAGAAGGAGCCTACAGTGATACAGAGAGAAGCACTGCGTCCACCACAACCACTGCTAATGTACCTGCTTCTGAATCCATTTTGTTGAGTGCTGTTTAATTGCAGTAGTACTTGAAGTTGAAGCAGTAAAAGCTTTTCGAAAGCATTTTTCCTGTCCCCAACAGCCATCTGTGGCCAGGAGTCCAAGAGAGCATAATTGGCCTCACAATTTGACCCTCCCTCTCCACCATAACCCAGCGTGATGCTAGCCAACATAACAGAATTAGCATTTTTCTTTTTCTTTCAATCATGATGAGCTGTACAAGCAAGTTGTGTTAGCAGCAGTAGTCTTCACATGTTTCTGAGGGCTAGCATGTGCTAGCGCTCACCCTTCTAGCTTTGTTGCGTCTTAGCTAGCAGATGAGAATTGCCTGCAAAGAAATCAAAGAGGAAACATTATGTTAAAACCTAAAGTATAAATAAACAAAAACATAACATTGGTGTCTCAAGTTTGATTCTTTAATTTTGCACTGCAGCTACAGAGCTATTAGGTAACAAGTAAGGAAGCTTATATCTAAGAACTAGTGCTATGTAAAGTGCTTAGCTGTTTTCTAAGAAATGGGAAAAACTGTTATATGGCTAAAATCTGTTGCTGAACCCTGAATTTGTTCCATTTTTGTCAATAATAGGATGTGTCAGAAACCACATAAGCAAGTCTGTTTGAAATTAATTTACAACTCAACCCAGTTTGGAGCAAATATGCAATTTAGGTATGCAAGTTTACGCAATGCTAATTGGCAGCTCTGGGGCAGAATTAAAGAAGCAATACTTGGATGCCAAACATGTCTTGACTGTTCAGCTACATTTGGGGTAAAGAGAAAATTGTGCAAGTTGAATTTTCCTCCAAAGTGTCATTTTAGTCACTCTCTTCATTGACCCAATGCCCTCCCATTAAAACATGGAAGGTTGTCCATGCTTGTTGCATGAACAAAACGACAACCACTTTTGATGATTGTCTTCCTGTCCACCCACTTACTCCCCTCTCTGTTTCTCTCTGCTCAGCTCTTTATAGCATCGGTTCTGCTGGAGCCCGAGCTGGGTCTGACCCCCATGCCCTCTCCTGCCCACCAGAGTTATGGCACTATGGGGAACAGCCAAGGTCCAGGCCATGAGGATGAGGGAGAAACAGAGAAGAACCTGGAGGAAACACTGGAGACTGAGCTCCAGGGTGCCCTCCCAGACCCCTGCTGCTCCAGCCCACTCATGGACAGCCCCGTGGACTACCAGTAATGGGCCTATAGCCAGCGCTCCCACCAAAACCTGAAGCCCCAATGCCTCACCTTAGCTAGAGGCTGACACAGAGGCACTATGCTGCATTTTCTTTTTTCTCAAAAACCTCCATTTAAGAAGTGAATCTGGCACAGTGAGAGGTTTGTGTAGCCTCTCTTGGTGTTTGCTTTCTTCCCTGCCTTCTGTCTTCTCCTTTTCTTTTCTGTTTTCCTTGGGTTTGCATTGCGGCTGCCGGTGTCTGGCACTTTGGCCGACAGAAGCGTGGAAAACTGGACCTTGTGCTTTGGAGGAGTATTTCTTCAGTCTTGTTGAGGTCATGTCCTTGCTCTGTGTGTTTTTTTTTCTATGCTCTTGCAGTGTGGCTCCCACAAACTTGAGACAGTGGACTTCTGTTATGGTCAGGATGTCAGTAAAACTGGATGAGACTGGACAATGGAATGAATGTAGTTGGATCTGTTAATAGCTATCATTCATCTTGCTGTTCCTAGTATAATATAAGGCTGTTGATGTCTTTTTTTACTTGCTACTTGGATTTTATGTAACAGTGTAACATTTTTATCGAGGGAGTATTGTGCTTTACTACTGTTATTATTATTATTATTATTATTATTATTATTATTTTAAATATGTAACCAGGTGATTCTGAGTATGCTTGTAATCATTGATTCATAGGGGGTATTTTTCTTTCTCTTTTGTTGCAGCAAGTGAGGGTGCATAAACCATCCATTGGTCATTGACCCAAACACCTCACATATGGTAGTAATCACAATTTTTTTTTCTGTTTACTCATTAGAAATTATACTACACCCCTTTTTCTTTTCCAATACCAGTACCGATTTTTAAATATTGAGTGTCGGCGAATACTTAAAACAATTCGACATTTATTCCTTAAAAACAATTTAGCTTAAAAATAAGCTATTTTAATCAAAATGCTTCACTTAAAATGAGCATCTAAAAGTAGACTATCATGCTTAGACTACTCAAACACTCTACTACCCCACAAGAAGAATTACATAGCTAACAACATCATATCAAACAATGTTAGTTGAGCTATTTCAGACTAGATTTTCAGAATAGATTTGTTACAGGATTGGATTAATTGTTTTTTCTGTAAATTGTCCAGTCCAGTGTTTCTGCTGATATCTGCCTGACACTGATTCCCACTGATTAGGGCTGGACGCTTTTTGGCAGAATATCTAATTATAATACAGTGACTGAGTTTTGAATTAAATTATCTTGTATATAATGTTTTTTTGGGCCAAAAAGACTAGAATATCCACTATTGAGGCTTGACTGCCAGTTAGTTGTGGTTGTATGGTCGCATACACAGCACATGGATGTTGGATGCCTCTGATTTGTCTAGTTCATCAACAGGTAGTTCACAAGTTGTGTGCTATTGGGTTAAATTCCCCCATGAAAATTTTTTAAGACAGGAGTGCTTTTTAAAAATTTTTATTCTTTTAAATATGATTTTAATATAATAACATTTAATCTTTCAGCCCTACCGTCAATACAGTATGCCATATCTAGTACTCAAACATTGGTTACCCATATCTTTGCAACCCAACGTAACTTATCTACCATACACAACTGAACAGAAACACCCAGAATCATGTGACATGCAGGCTAACTAGAAAAGCAAGACGAGGTGGGTAAAAATCCCAAGCTGTTTATTTGAGTGAAGCAGCATTTGATATGTTAGTTCTCAAAGTGAGAAAGAAAAACATAAGGTACTTTTGTCATACAAACTTGGATTGTCTAGTACTAACATTGCAGTGATTGCATCATGCCAGCGTTTGCCAAGTTGATGCTGAGGCTCTCCAACACCGCATGTTGTTTACAAAACTACAGTACCTTCTTATTCATGCCCTACTTTCGTTTATGGCGTTGTCTAACTTGTGAAGTGTTGCCCCAGCTTCTGTAACACTCTAATGCTCTTTGTAAGTTTTGTACTTTGGTCTTTGCTGCTAGTGGCTCTAGGCTTGGAAGGGATGGGAAGGGGTGGGAGGGTTTTTTTTGCCAAACTGAATGTAAATGAATTGTGGTTTGTATTGTGCTCTCTTGCTGTGCCTTGAAGAAAGATTTAAAAAAAAGATCAATTTTTTAATGTCTGACAATCCAGCATGGCCTTTGATATGCTGCATGGACTGGTGACTACAGAGCAGGAGAATACAAATTGCCAGAAAGCGCCAGTACAAGGTTTATGCACACAGTTCTATACAATTATCACTTTAGCCTGTGGTATATAGATACCCACTGTCTCCACCAGACTTTACATTGAAACAAGTAGACTAGAAATACTCTCAAACATCACATCTATACGCATTCAGCCAGTTATCAGTGCATTCAGTAACTGATAAAGTTACCCACCTACGCACATACACTAACACACACATATGTATTGATGTCAGCAGACAAGCCGTACAAGAAGTACTTCAAGAGATCCTGTCTGAAAATTAATTTGAATATTAATTTCATTTCTTAATTTGTTTGTGCTAACTGTATTTACTAGCATCTGATGTGTAGAATTTGTTTTCTTTGCCTGGTGGAAGTTTGTGGAATGTCTTAGGTATGACAGGGAGCACATTGGTGAGTTACTGTACCCGCTCTGCTGTAACTCACTGCACTACAGGAGCAGACCATAAAACCGGCAGAAAAACCTACAACACTGTTGTCAGTTGTGTTTTGTTTTAAAGAACGAAACTGGTGCATTAATGTAATTTTAAAAAGCAGTTTCTTCTATGTGTTAATTTGTCACATTTCATTGTTTCAAATCATCCAACTAATTTTAATTAAATAAAGACAACACAAGTAAACACAATGCAGGTTTTATAGGATAATTCCATTTACTGAAGATAAAGATTTATTCAAATCTTAAACATTCTTTAACCCCTAATAACGGGTTGTGCTACCTTTGGCAGTAACAACTGCAATCAAACATTTGTGATAACTTGTGATGAGTCGTTTACATTACTGCGGAGGAACTTTGCCCCACTCTTCTTTGCAGAATTGTTTTAATTGTGCTACATTGGAGGGTTTCCCAGTATGAGCTGCCCATATAAGGTCTTACCACAGCATCTCAGTGGAATTCAAGTCAGGACTGTGCCACTCCAATACCTTAATTTTGTTTCTTTTAAACCAGCGAGAGGCTTGCGTGTGTCACACTACCACCACCATGTTTGATTGTTGGTATGATGTTCTAATGGTGGAATGTGGTGTTAGCTTTACAACACATGTAACGGGACATACATCTTCCAAGAAGTTCCATGTTTGACTCTCCCATGGATGCCATTTTTGCCACCACTGTTCACCACTGTTCCAAGTTTTCTCCATTTGTGGATAGTGGCTCTCACTGTGGTTCGCTGGAGTCCCAGAGCCTTAGCAATGACTTTGTAACCCTTTCCAGACTAGCACATTTCAGTGACTTTGTTTCACACATATATATATATATGAATCTCTTTAGAACATGGTATCATGTGCTGCTTTTTGGGATTGTCCAGCCTGCGTCACATTGCCATACAGGTTTTATTTAAGTGATGTTGGGATTCAACAGGTCTGACGGTAATCACGTCTGGGTGTGGCTAGTGAAATTGAACCCAATAGTCAATTGAATTTGGTTAACTGGTTGATTTAGTAGCTAAGGGAAGAAATAGAAGAAATTGTGAAGGTTGTAAATACTTTTTCACAGCGCTGTGCATGCATATGTAGATACAGACAGTGACAGATTAAAGGACAAATCCACAAAACATGTAATCTGACCAGAAGCAGCAAAACTGACTGCAGTCATTTGGTAGTAAGCATTGACTCAGTTTTCTTTGCTCAGACTCTTGCTATACAGTAATTTTGATAAGGCCAGGGCCCTTTCTTCCATGATTGAGCAAGCTAGACAGGCAATTTCCTAAACCAAGCCATTCCATAACTCTTCATGTTGGATGTTCAAAACTGGCAAAATGGAAGTTACTGTGATAAATAGATTTTTGAAGTGCTATAGTTGTGTTTAGTAGGCTATGCAGTTTGATTAACACTTTTTTCCCTGCTTCACCCTTGGGCAGTGAGACAGTAATCAAAGTCAAAACAGTGACTTTTTTTCTGAGAACACTAAATGTCTATCCTTAAGTAAAGACCCTGTGGAGACATAAGCATGTAAGCAGTATCTTCTCCAGGTTGGAACGTCTGCCAATTATGCTTTTAACATCAGAAAAGCTAATGCTATGGCCCAATGGTCTGTGCTGCACATCAGAGAAAACCTTTGCCTCAAAAACCAAGCACATACTCATCCAAAAGATGAATGTGCTCTCTGAAGCTCTGCTTCACTGGCATTTCTTCACAGCCTTTTAAAATCCATGATTTCTTTCTCCATAAAGATGTGTTCCTTACGTTTTATTAAGAGTCACCACAACAGTAGGTTACCATAAAAAAGACTCAAGACATATTCCAGAGTGGCAAGTTATGGAAATTTCCAGGAATATGAGGTTTGGTGTTGAGAACAAATGATATTCCATGTGCTCCAGAAACAAATGCCTATGGAAATATGGGATGTGCTCATAAAGAACTATGGGGGTATTGATATTTAATTCATAGTCCCCTTTCCCCCTCATTCACATATTAAATGTCCATCTCAGTAGTTTGGGTATGGGTTCAGTGCTTTTCTTTGTCTATTACTTTCCATTCTGAGAAAGAGTGAGAATCTGACACAAGCTCTTCAATTGTGTTTGTTTATTACTTTATTAATGTATTCATGTGTTTGTTATATTCTAGTATTGTGCAAAATCAGGGACCATAATTCATTATTTAATTTCCAGTCAAAACAACCATTAAGTTGTTTTTTTTTGTCAGAAAAAGCAGAAACATATTTAACATAAAATGGCACAGATACCTCAATAACTAAATCTAATATAAAATATTTTGGCATTTAATGTGTTCATTTGTCATTTTAACAGCTTCTGCTCCTTTTGGGAGACTTGTGTTTTGTTTTTGAATGATATCTGAAGGGCTGTTTTACCTCCAGAGTTCAGTCTTAGTAGTTGGTCACATTTTCTGCTTCTCGTGATACAAGTAATCCCAAACTCATTCAGTGATATTGAGGTCTGGAGTGGCCAGTATGTTGTTCTGAGAACACCAGCAGCTTCTTTGATTTGCAAATTTTCTTCTTTTTTGTATATTCTGTATTTTGTTTCTCACTAACGTCTTCTGGACAGCTACACATTCTTTCAGACTCATAGTGTTGAGTTTTCGTCTCACAGTGGAAGGATGCACAGAAACTCCTGTGGATTTTTTTCCAATCTGAAGTAAGAGCAGAGCTTGATTTTCTCCTCTCTCTCAAAGATAAAAGCTTTAAGTGTTATTTATCTGCTGAATACAGGTTTAGAGGTCTACCAGGTCTTGCACAGTTGCTATGAATTCCTGTTTTGGAAATGCTTTTCCACTTGTTTTCCTTTGACTTTCTTCTTCCTCATTTGTGTAGATATCTACTATCTACTCTAATCTCTTCACAACCGAATGAATAACTGAATAACAAATCTCCTAAATGAATAAACTTTTGCATTTAATGGCTGTTTTGACTGGAAATTAAATAAATGAAGGTTGCTCTCTGACCCTGTGCACAGTACTGTAGTTCATTACAATTTCCCCCAGTGTTTGCCACTGCTAAAATTTATAGAAGACAACCATGAGAAAAGTAACTGTATTTCTGTCCCTGATTCTTTCTGCCATGCAGTCAGTGGTGAACGCTCATGGCCCTTGCTGCAGGTGACTGACCTTGAGAATATATTACTATGGCCATTCACACGTCCATTTCTATGAGCCCTATAGCAGTGCTGAAATGGATCAGCGAGCTTCTGCGTTTGGATATTTTTGTATCTGTTTTGTGAGGCAGTGCAATAGTTCAGCAGGCGGAGTGCAGCTAAATGAAAATCACTCAACCTTTAACAAGAGCTACTCATGTGGTTGTGCTTCTACTTCACCTCACCACAGGCCAGAACCTCCACATACAGCAACCAAAGAGTCATCAGACAGGCTCCAAAAAGCCTAAACTAAAAGTTAAGGCCTGAATGTCATGCAAGCATTCATGTGAGCATGGCTAGAAATGTAGACTACTACATTACAGCTTTTAATGAGGCAGTTCAAAAGCCGTCATGTGAAGTGTCTTGTCAAGGACTTATGGCAGCAGCACAGCGAGCCTTGACCGGCACGTACAGAGAGAAATTATACAGGCTTTCATCCCCCTGCAGAGTTTCAGTTCCCTGGTGGTTGCTATGATCTTCACACTAGTCAAATGTGGCTGAGTTTATGCTGGTGCTCATCTCTCAGAGCTGTCTAGCTTTTAGGAGCAGTGTCTCTGCATACTAAGCAGTCCAGATTGAGCTGGTTTTGCATACATTCAAGCTCATTAAGATTGTTAGTGTGCTTTTGTGAGTGCACATGTTTATGTGTGTCTTAGTGCATATTCATGTTGACAGTTTCAATGACTCTAGATGACTGATAGATGACAGTGACAAAATACCATGAATCATTTTAAAAATCTATGTAACAAAAAAACTTAGCTTAGGTTTGCAAGATCACATTAGACTGCATGGCAAATCTGTAAGTATCTGTATACTAATATTTCACCAAAACATGTTGCTATAATAAACTCTCTTGCTATGCACACAGGACCAATATAACCATAATATGTTGGAGATTTCTGCCATTTATGTCTAATATATGAATTAATACCTCATTATTAGTTATCGTTAATGGGCTAGTTGATTTTGCCACATTCAGAGTTAGATAACTGTTTGTAGTTACTGTTTATCTTTCGACTAGTTCAAAACGCAGTCTCAGCTCTTGCCTTGTTGAAATGTGTTCAGGTACTTGAGAACTCCATGCCCCTTTTTGCATGAAAACAAACCTGGTCAGAGTTCTGGCACCAAATTGGAAATAATAGTGACACCATGTCTAAAAGCTGCTGTGATGCATTTCACACGTCTAACAATAAAAAAGATGATTTTCTTCACTTCCTTGAAGAGAGTATAACAGCAAAAAGAGTGATCTGTGGTTTCAAACCAAACTCTGAGAGGATGAAAATAGTAAAGTGTGGGACCCAGCCAGTCAACACGTGTGCTTCTGTGGCAAACACTTTATCACAGGTAAAATCTATGTTAAAGTCAACATTTTCACTGTTAAGTCAAAGTCACAAATGTTGATGCTGCTTTGAAAGGGCAGTAAATAGAACATAGTGAAATATGTCATGATTTATGTCATGATTATTATCATAATAATCATCAAAATTCAAAGTGTGTCTAATGCTGCATTAATGCCATAACAATAAAGCCTCAAGGTGTCTGGCCACTGGGTAGAGTCGGTCATCTTTTTTGATGAATTCAGACTGAAAGGACACGCAACCCACTCAACCCTCCAAAAGCTGTGGAATGAAATTGATTAAAGCTTCTTTGTTGTGTCCTGTCAAAAAATCTCAATAGCTATGTCATTCTCTCTTCATCTGGGGTGGACCAGAAGAGGATGTGTTCCTTGCTGGAGCCTTGGTTCCTCTCGAAGTTTGTCCCTCTTACTCCAAGGGAGTTTTTCGCTGCCACTGTTGACTGTGGCTTGCTCATGGGAGGCTTGGACCCAGATTCAGTTCCTTACATCTATACATGGAATCCTTTTAAATTTTATAATATTCTTTTTCTTTTCTTTTTTTTTTATTCTTTTGATCCTTCCATAAACAGCTTTTCTGTAAAGCTGCTTTGTGACAACACTAGTTGAAAAAGCACTATTCAAATAAATGTTGTTGTTGTTGTTTTTGTGGTATTATACAAATAAATAATACAAGACTGCATTTTCCATCTTTTAAGTTCTGCTTATCTACCTGCTTATCTAAAAGTGGTTTGATCCTCTGGCGTGTGCATCTATGGTGTTGATCATTTACCGTCTACGTTGTTGGCTATAGATGGCAGTGAGCAGCTGTTCACCAGTTCTGACCTGATTAAAATGGAACCCAGCTCAGGATTTCATAAACAAAAGAAGCAGAGAGGGAAACAGAGAGAAGGCAAAAAGAGGGCAAATCTGTTTCTTTCAGAATTCAGGTGAGTCTAAAGTACCATACTATAAAAATATGTTCTAGTAACATGAGTGTGCTGGGTTGGCTAGCTAGCGATTAGCTAGCTAGTCCTTTGTAACATGAACAAACTGATAAAAATACACAGAATTTGATTCTATGCAGCAAGAAAACATTCTCAAAACTGCTCTTTGTAACTTTGTGGAATTGGTAACTTTTTTAGGCAAAAATAAAATAATCATCCTTTGCAGTAACATAAAGATTTGCTGAGCCTTTTAACACACTGATCCAACAAAACATGGCCTTAAATGCGGACTTAATTCATAAATAAACACTGCTTGTTTAATATGCAACAAAAAACTGTTAAACACTGTAAAGTTGCAAAGCTGAAGTCAGCTTCTTGTTCAAATTGTCCTGTTCCATCTTAAATGGTGCTGTGGTTACATTCTGGTGCATCAGGCACCATTTAAGGTGGAATGGGAAAATTTTAACAAGAAGCTGGCAAATGAGGAGCTAAACTTCAGCCTCATAAAAACCTGAACATTGAGAGGCATTTTATAAGACTATTCTACTATTATTAACTATTGTCTATTATCCATTCTACTTTCACGGAAAAGTTTCCTGCCAGAGATGCGAGAAAAGCGGATATAGCTGACCTAAAGCTTAAAGCAAAGCAAAGTAAATCTGTTTTCATTTATATTATATTTTTTAGCCTACATTAGTACATTTGCACATACTGAGACATATTTACAGCCAAGATGGTAAAATGTTACTTCAAAAAATTGGACATAACATATTGTGGCTACCAAGACGGATTGTTGTTTGTACAAACTGTCAGTGAAATATTATGTTTTAAGGGTTAAGCCATGACCTAATTCACTATATTGTGATATTTCTTTAATTTCCTTGACAAAATCTCTTATTTCTGCGTCTTTAAAGAACATATTATAATCAAACCATGTTCATAGAAGACGATGAACACTATACTTAATTTGTTACAGGTGAATTCCTTGCTCATCCTTAATGATCTCAGAGAGAAAGTAACCCCAACTTCCCCATCTCTGATCTCATTTCTCATACCTGCTGCATGCCCAGTGTCAACACAGGAGAGTCAAAGAGAGAAATCTGCTTGACATTTTCTCTCAGTCTACTAAGCAACCTCCCTGAGCAGACAGCGTTTGAAAGGTGAAGTCCCAGCAGGCCGCACTGTGCAGCTTTTCTCATATGCTACAAATAGAAATACAGCTGTGTTGAGTCTTGCATGTTGTGCTTCTACTGTTGGTGTTCTGTCTCTGTTCCACTGCATTTATTCCAGAAAACTGAGATATTTTTTGGTTTTTATGAAGCTCAATGTTAAGATGGAGGAGCATAATCAATGTTTAAGTATATTAACCTATGAGTGTTCTGAATTTGATATTGTTACAGTAAGAGTAGTGGGGTTTGCTGCTTTCTTAGCAGGTCTATGTGCAAGAAATCAATGAGGAATGAAGAGCAGTATCGTCTGTGTAGTACCAACACTGTAATGTACTGTATTTAGTTGCAGACAGTACATTATACAATGTATGCTGCAAGTCAAAAGTATGTAAGCAAGCAATAATTTTTGAAGGCTCAGAAATATATTGCAGACAGCCAAGAGCCAACACAAGACAGTATGCTTACTGACAACTAGTTTAACCATTCCATTGTGTTCCCCACAGTCTGGTTTTAGGCCACATCACTGTACAGAAACAGCACTAGTAAAAATTGTAAATGATCTTTTATTATTCACGGACCAAGGAAATTTGTCTTTGGTAGTCCTCCTTGATCTTAGTGCAGCATTTGACACAATAGACCACTCTATCTTACTAGATAGACTGGAAAACCTTGTAGAGGTAACAGGAACAGCTCTTTCCTGGTTCAGGTCCTACCTCACTGATCGCTATCAGTTTGTTAATGTAAAGGGCGAATCATCTGTCCTTGCAAAAGTAATGTATGGTGTTCCACAAAGCTCTGTTTTAGGGCCTATATTATTCACAATATATATGCTACCATTAGGCACCACTATCAGTAAACACAGCATAAATTTCCACTGCTATGCCGATGACCCTCAGTTATATATATCAAGCAAACCGGATGATAAAATTAAACTTAGCAAGATTGAGGACTGTGTAAAAGACATAAAAGATTGGATGTCAAGCAATTTTCTGCTACTTAACTCTGATAAAACAGAGGTCCTGCTTCTTGGTCCAAAATGAGCAAGAAACAAAGTGTCTAACTTAACACTTAACAATTTCTCAGTTGTCCTTCGATGCACATATAACTAATATCACTAGAACAGCCTTCCTGCATCTCCGCAATATCGCTAAATTAAGAAATGCATTATCTCTACAGGATGCAGAAAACTTAGTTCATGCATTCATCACTTCAAGGCTAGATTACTGTAATGCCCTACTGTCTGGATGTCCCAGCAAAAGCCTCAACAAGCTTCAGCTAGTCCAGAACGCTGCAGCCGGAGTCCTCACAAGAACCAGAAAGTTCGACTATATTAGTCCACTTTTATCAGCCCTGCACTGGTTACCAGTTAAATTTCGCATTGATTAGAAAATCCTATTACTGACCTATAAAGCTCTAAACGGACTCGCCACTCAGTACCTGAGTGAACTTCTCTCCCACTATGAACCATCGCGCCTACTTAGATCACAAGGCGCTGGCTTACTACTGGTACATAGAATTAATAAAGTTACATCAGGGGGGAGAGCTTTCTCATACAAAGCCCCCCAGCTCTGGAATAATCTTCAAGTTAAGATTATTCCTGTTCTTCTCTCTGTAATACTGATTGTTCTGTAAAGCTGCTTTGTGACAACACCTGTTGTAAAAAGCGTTATATAAATAAATTTTGCTTGCTTACTTGCTTGCTAGTAGGGCTGTTTAATTCCAGATTTTTTTTTGGTCCTCAACACCAAAAATCAAGACATAGGAAAAGAAATTCAGCATTTAAAATTTACAACATTAATACAGTTCATTATGATTTATGTTATCAATTAAGTAAAATTAAAATTAAAAATTAAATTTTACCTTCATGTGCCACCACCTCAATTGTTCTTCAGCGATGTGACATCAATTTAATATATGACCTATTAGATCAGCAAGGATCTAGTTTAACTCTATCTAAATTAAAGAGTAATTCCACCAATTTTTAAAAATACTGTATCTCCATAATTAAATTGTTAAGATGTGAAAAGCTCCATTCAAAAGAAATTGCTCACGGAGGTGGTGATCGAAACCAGACAGGCCAAATGCTTCTAATAGTCAGAAAGTTATTACATGAAATTGTTACAAATGTTTATTAATGTCTGAGACATTTTAAATTATTTTTGCAAATTCACAGTGGAGAGGTACATGCAGGGGATTGTTATACAACAAGGTCCCCAAAGAAAATGTGTTTTTGTCATATTTACCCTTCATCATTATTAACCTTACATGCTGAGAAGATGTGCATCCACTATTCATTTTAGATACATTTATTATTATTATTAGTAGTAGTAGTAGCATTAACATTATATAATAGAAAATTTGATTTAAAAATTGCTGTAGAAATTGTGATCCTTGAATTATATCATCATTATTGTAAAGAAATTTGAGTTGGAAACGATGCACCATCTCATATCAAGCCACTCAGAGGTCCGTGTTCCTTTCATTCATTGGTTCTCCGTTTCTAATCCTGCACTAGGAAAACGGAGAACGACCTATTCTGAATTTAATCAAAAGCCTAGAGAATGCAGTTTTTTGTCTTTCATGTCGTTTTCGTGAATTTAAACTCAAGTACGGGGGATATCAAAATAGGGCAAATTTTGATTTTAGTTCACTTCATACTGATATTTTCGCCCCATATACCTTACAGTAAGTTATTGACACAGACCGTCACGTAAACGTCACCGTTTGGCGTCAAACGCCAAGCTGGCTCCAGAAGAAGAGCAGCTGCAGGGGAATTCAGCACTATGGATCGAGGAGGACGTGACTGTGGAAAATATCAGCCGGATTTTCCAGGTAAGCCGTTAATCCTGTGATAAAAACAATCAAACTGGCGTTTTTCATTCACAGCATATTAGATCGCTAGCTAGCTAATTAATTAATTACTTAATGTTAACAAGTTACTTAACATTAGGTTAGGTTAGGCTAGCTAGCTGTTAGCTAACCTTAACCTAAGCTAGGTAGCTTATAATAAACAGTGTTGCTGTTAGTTCTTTCAGCCTAATTTACGTATGTGGTAGAAATGAACTTATATTAGCTAATTATTAAAATATTGTATGAATGTGTCACTTTCAGAAAATTGAGCTTGGAGAACAAATCTTTCAATAAGCCTGTTTTAGCCAGCTAGCTAACTAATAGTGTAGACGAGGCCTATGGCTCTTCGAGCGAAAATAACTGCTAACGTTGTTGTTGTTGTTTATACTGAAAGCCATATACAGTCGTGCTTAATGCAGAAACCTAATGTGTTTTTTCTTCAGTTGCCACATTGCAATACAGTTTTCGCTGGTGCTTGTATAGGCATTTTTGTTTTTGCAATATTGTGCCAAGCAGGGTGTAGGATTTTACGGGTTTATATAACTTGCAATTAATGGACATTTGACATAAATATAGACTTTTGAAGCTTGTTGCAGACGTCTGTGACACAAGCAGCAGTCATTGATTGGCCACACCTCCCTGTTTCTACATTCATCGTCCATTTTATCAGCTCCACTGACCATATAGGAGCACTTTGTAGTTCTACAGTTACAGACTGCAGTCCATCTGTTTCTCTGATACTTTGTTACCCTGTTCTTCAGTGGTCAGGACCCCCACAGAACCAACATAGAGCAGGTATTATTTGGGTGATGTGTCATTCTCAGCACTGCAGTGACACTGACTGGGTAAAAGGAGGCTAATAAATTATGCAGAGAAACATGGACAGCAGTCTGGAATTGAAGACGTATTACAGCGTGCTAGATCATAAGTGGAGCTTATGATGCAGGTGATGGTTGTAGATACAAGAGGTGTACTTGATGGTCAGTGTGTATTGTACTTTGTATTTTAAGATTGTACTTTGACTCTATTAGTAAAGATTTCAGCTTAAACTCTTGCTGTCTTCTATGAATCATGTTGTAGATCAACACCAGCACTCTGTATATCACTAATGATAACAACTTGGCACTTTTTACTAATGAAAATGGGCAATTCAGCGTCAGTGATCTTCATCCTCGAGGACATTATGAAGTACATGGGGTGAGCATAGAACAGTCAGGACCATCTCCAACAACTTAAAGCAGACCACAGTTTAGTTTTATGCGCTCTGCACCCTCAGATACATCTAGGCCAACAGCATATATGGGCACCCCAAGAACACCAATAGCAAGATCATTTCAAAGGTAAGTTAACAGTTACAGCTGTTGGCAGCTATGTTTTTCCAAAAACTCTTGATCTTGTTAAACTTCAGTCTTTTTTCTATTTGTCATAATGCTTCTGTTTTCAGTGTGGTTTCCGCTTTAAAAATCTAAAATCTAGCTTTAAAAATCTAAAAACCTAACTTAGTTTCCTTTTGTATCTCAGGTCTGTTCACCTTGCAGATCTGAAAGAAGGAAAGTTGATTCCCACCAGAGTCATTGTACTGCGGTTTACAGAGGTGGAAGCAAATGTTCCAACAATGCTTGACAAAGTCAGAGAAGCTCTGGACAGTGAAGAGTCCTTTGTCCTGACAGAAGCACAGAACAATGAAGTCCTTGACACTGAAGGGACAAGGGGTAAGGTCTGCTTCATTTGTCTTTGACCATGAAAAGTTACTTACCAAATCGTTTACATTCATTTTCTGTGTTGTAGTTGGATTCAATTTCTTACTTATTAGTGGAGAAATTTGCTATTAAAAAATAACTGCATAAGGTGATCACCAGCAATACAGTCATACAGTCATAAAAATGGCCTTTTGTCCTGCATTGCTGTCCTGGGAGAGCATCCAGTGCAAAATGCTTTCACTTGAGTTTGTCACTTGTTCCTCCTATTGGATAGCTAACCACACTGAGTTGTATTTTGTTTTCTTTTCTCCAATTTAGGGTCTGTCTACTGGAAACAAAATTCCAGAAAAAATTTGGCTGTGATGGAGTCAACCCTTATCAACTGAACCAGAGCAAGAAGAGGAAACTAAGGTAAAGTACACCTCAGTTACTGTCCACTAAATATAACGTATGTACTTTAACTCTAGTTAACATTAGTGAATTTGTAGCAATTGATTTAAAAGATGGATGCTTTCCCAGTGACCGGTATAACATGTCCTAAAGGTGTTTCACTCATTCGTTCATTCATTCATTTATTTATTTATTTATACCGGGCTGACTGAAATAGTTCATTACACAACTTGGCTTGCAGTTTAACTGCACATGCTGAACACCAATTTTATTTTATTGCCAGTGTCAGGGTGATATTTGGGTGCTGTGAAATGGCAAGGCAAGATGGTAATGTTTCCTAGATTAATCTCTTAAACTTTGGTGAAGCAGCTGGGTTCATTTGTTGCACATCTATCACCAAGAAAGTGCTTAGTTTTCCTTATCCTTAATAATACTTATGGTCAGCGGCGTTAACAGAAGACAAATAGTGGCAGAGCAATAAAGGGTTGAATTTGGGGGGGGTTGGGGTTGCTATGCCAGCAGTCCCTGTGCCACCATTCTTCAGAACTAATAGAAATTTTCTGTTAACCATGAGTTTAAAGGGAAATTGCTCTTAGCTCACCCTGGTGGAATATAATAATTACTTTTCATGAAATTCATTAATTGCTAAATTAACATGAAAATGTAAACCTTTTTCACTGTACTTCTATTTTGTGCTTCTGTGTTTTCTGTTGAATTCAATTTTTTTTACCTTAGGTATTTCTGTTTACCATGTTTACACCATTACAGTTTATAGTCCATCTGCATACTTTTTGCTGCTGGAGTTTTAAACACTGTCCACTGACTGCTGACTTACCTTGTTGGTCCACCTTGTAGCAAAGTCAGAGACAATAGCTCATCCATTCCTGCACAGTTCATGTTGGTCATCCTTTAGTCCTTCATCAGTGGTCAAAGGATGCTGTTGGCTGGATATTTTTGGTCGGTTGACTATTCTAAGTCCAGCAGTGACACTGAGGTGTTTAAAAACCACAGCAGCTCTGCTGTGTCTGATCCACTCAGACCAGAGGAAAAGCCAACCCCCTGATGGACACCGTTGGTGAGGGAGCCCATCAAGCTGAAGAAAGAGGCCTTTAGGGACTGGATGGCCCGAAGGACTCCCAACTCAGCAAAAAAAAAAAAAGGTGGCAGCCACAGTGGTGGCAGAAGCAAAATCCAGGGCATTGGAGGAGTTTGGTGAAAAGACTTTTGGAAAAATACTTTTGTTTGGCCTCTTATTCGGTTCTGTCCGGTGACTCAGGAGTGGTCGGGGGTGGCTGCGCACAAGCTGTATTCAGCAAAACTCTGACTTCAATGAGGACATTGTCAGTCAGTGGAAGGAGCACTCTGAGGAACTCCTTAATCCAAGAGACATGCCTTCCTCACAGGAGTCAGGGCCAGAGGCTTCTGGTATGTCAAGTTCCATTTCCCTGGTGGAGGTCTCTGATATAGTTGGCAAGCTCCTCTGTGGCAAGGCACTGGGGATGGATGAATTTCATCCGGAGATGCTTAAGGCTCTGGATATTGTGGGGCTGTTGTGGCTAACACACCTCTGCAATATTGCATGGACTCATGGCTCATACCCTTGGACTGGCAGACCGGGGTGGTGGTCCCTAATTTTTAATAATTAAATAAAAGGGAGACCGGAGAGTGTGTGCCAACTATCGGGGTATCACACTGCTCTGCCTCCCTGGGTAAGTCTATGCCAAGGTGCTGGAAAGGAGATTTCACCCGATAGTTGAACCTCAGATTGAGGAAGAACAATGCTGATTCCTTCCTGGCCTTGGAACAGTGGACCGGCTTTTCACCCTCTCACAGATTATTGAGGTGGCATGGGAGTTTGCTAACCCAGTCTACATGTGTTTTGTGGACTTGGAGAAGTTTTACGACCGTGTTCCCCAAGATATCTTGTGGGAGGTCCTCCGGGAACATGGGGTACCGGGGCTACTACTCTGGGCCATTCAATCTGTGTACTCCCAGAGTGTGAGCTGTGTTCATACACTCGGCATTAAGTCAGACTCTTTCAATGTTAACATTGGACCCCGCCAGGGTTGTGCCCTGTCTCCACTCCTGTTCGTGATATTCTTGGACAGAGTGTCAGGTTGTAGCCGGGGTCAGGAGGGCATTATGTGTGGAGGCTGGAGGGCGGTGTCTCTGCTATTTGCAGATGATGTTGTTCTTTTGTCACATGGATGCCTCCAGCGCTCACTGGAGCAGTTTGTCTTAGCCCAGAAAAGGATAGTATGCCCACTCCAGGTAAGGGGAAAGGACTTGCCACAGGTGGAGGAGTTTAAGTATCTTGGGGTCCTGGAGTGATGGGAAGAGGGATTGTGAGTTCGCCCACAGGCTGGGACAGGTGGCAGCAGTAATGCAGTCACTGTACTGGACTGTAGTGGTGAAGAGGGAGCTGAGCCATAAGGTCAAGCTCTCTGTTTACCGGTCGGTCTACATCCCGATTCTCACTTATGGTCATGCGCAATGGGTAATGACCGAAAGAACAAGATCATGTAATACAAAAATTGGGGTCCCTGGGAATGAGCTGGAGGAAGTTGCGGGGGGACGGTCATCTGGGATTCTCTGCTCTCTCAACTGCTACTGCGACCCTATCTGGACTAAGCGGTTAATGATGATGATGACGATGATGATTCAGTTAATCAAGCTTTCAAGAGAATCTGAATGAGAGAATCAGGTGGATATGATTAGGGTTGCTGTTAACTCTGCAGGCTAATCACCAGGAGAA
Organism: Pygocentrus nattereri; assembly: GCF_015220715.1. NCBI lineage: Eukaryota > Metazoa > Chordata > Actinopteri > Characiformes > Serrasalmidae > Pygocentrus > Pygocentrus nattereri. The sequence continues at coordinate 25,133,354 of NC_051220.1, forward strand.
AAACTAATTGAGAATTTATTAGTTGTACACCGTGCTGTAGATGTTTAATTAAATCCTTTTGTTTTGTGTTAATAAACCTATTACTGTTAATGTTCTCTTGAAAAAATAATTTTGTTTGTGTTCCCTCCAAGCTTTTAGCCTGTAGTATACTCTACAGTATGCTTGAACTGCAATAACTGTGTGGTAGCCTATATGTAGACTGACTGTCAATCCTTTGTCATGGAGGAAAACAGCGGAGAGATGTAGAGAAGAGGCGCTGAGGCCTTGGCAGAGAATGTGTCACAGACGGACACTCATTAGAGAGAGGGAACATTAACAGCACGGACTGACATGTACCATAAGGTGTCATTAGCTCCATTTCACTGCGGAAGGTGTTGATAGTGTGATATAACTCAAGAGCCTATAGCATGCCATGAAGAAACGCGTAGGCCCTGGGGCTGCTTTTTTAAAAGTCCCAGTGAGGATATCTGGGTATCTGTTTTTAGCATTATCTGCATTACATATAAAACTCAGAAGACACATCGTTTGCCTGGTTTGGATGACAAATAAGATGGTGATCTTTGTGTTGAAGACAGGACAAGTAACAAATAAGTAAGTCTCAAGTCAATTCAAGCTTGTTGGAAGTAGCAACTGTTACCAAGTTCAGCGGCTTAGCGAAGGATCGGTTTGTGACTTTAAATCACCCCTGTTGTATAGATGGATGGATGGATGGTTGGATGGGTCCTGAAGGGAAATTGCAGTGTTACAGTAGCAAAACATTTGCACATAAACGGTTGCATATAAACTTACATAAATTAGGCAGAAATAAAAATTCAGACAGAAATTAGAATTATGAAAGAGTACAAATAAAAGCATATTTATTTATTTATTTACAAATATACATAACAGACAACTATTGTATTTAGTTTATTTCAGTCTCACTGCTAGATGCCACTAAATCTTACACGCTGAGTCTTTAAAAGGACACTCGCAAATTTAGCCCTTGCTACATCTTTTCTAAACATGCTTACTCACGTCTCACAGCAGGGCTGCTGTAGTCTCTTGACTTCCCAGTTTAAAGACCAGGTAAACCCTCTTCTGATGAAGGTGGAGGAACTTTTGAAAAACGCCACCTGCTTTGGGGTGGAATGTTGGGGTGGGCTGTTTTTAATTTTTTGTCATTAGCTGGTGAATGCAGAGGAATAGCTAAGCTGACATTTTTTGGAAGCTGAATGTCTTATTGCAGCCATATGACTAGGAGCTGTCTTTTAATTGTCATTACAATGGACAGAATGGATTACTCAAATTACATAATTTGTTTGTGAGATAAGGCAGGTAACAAGCTAACAGCTAAAGCTTGCAAGGTAGCTATCTGGCTAGTTTGACTTCTCTGGTTGAAAGAGTAAAAAAATTGTCTGTGGCATTTTGTGCTGAATGAAAGAATTGCTGTTTTCTGTGCGATTTAGTTTGATGACCAAGGGAAGAGTTATACTAATGCTAGCTTTAATGGAACGAGTAACCTGTAGCTCAGTGGCTAGGATAACATAACATTGATGGATGGATGGATGGATGGATGGATGGATGGATGGATGGATGGATGGATGGATGGACAGGCTGAAAGACAGACAGACACATAGATAGATAGATAGATACTTTACTGGGTATTGTAGTGAGAGAACACTGATGAACAAAAATGTATGATTAAATGATTAAAAAATGATTAGATGATTAAAAAATTGTATAAAACCGTGAATTCTGTCAAACTGATGAGGCTGCTTGCTTTAAGCTCTGCTACAGAATACTGCATGACATAGCAAATAACATATTAAGCGCTAGTTTTAGGCTTGCTTGCCCTTTTTGCATAACTATATTAGCTTGCTACGTGTTACTAACTCAATGCAGATCCTCCAGCTGGTTGCCATACTAGGTAAAGTATGCAGAGGTGGCTCTTCCATTAAGAGCACTTGTCCTGAGATCATCATTGTTCTCATAAACTTCCAATAAGACAGCTGCCTCTGCACTAAGCGTCCTTTCTAAACAGATCAGATAAGGCAGTGCACAGTTTAGCCAAACAGAACCTTCATAGCCCTTTACTCTCAGTATGCCCTTCCCTGCCACTGTACAGACTTTAATTGTGCATCTCCGTCTCCAGATAGAAACCCCACTTCAGACATTCTCGTGCTCGGCTTCGCAGCCGTTGCCATGGTGCTTTCCAGTACCCTGCTTCCAAAACACACTGCAGACTTTCTATAAATAATAATCTCCTAGTCTGTTTCATTGTTCTTTTTTATTAGTTGGTATCCCACCCCTTCTACCTTGTCTAACTATGGGAGACGGATATAGCACAAGCATGTATTGTGTGTTCTGAGATTTCAAAGAACAGTGTGTCCAGAGATGTGCCTACTAGTATTACAGCATTTTGGCAAGGGGGAAAAAGCTCTTGCAGTGTTTGTTCATATGCAGATGTCTCAACCTCTAAGAAAACTTAAAAAGTAGTAATGTATGGAATTCTGGGTGGCTTTAGGTATCTTTAAGGTAGTGCTATGAGGACAGATGCTGATATGAGACCAGCCAGAGACTGTGTGGGAGGCAGTTCTTGGCCTGTGTGGGCATTGGAGCCCGTTCCTAGACCTGACAGTCAGCTCGCAAAGTGACATTTACAATAATGCAATATAATTGAATCTAGAAACGCCTCGTCTGCTGCAGAGAGCCAGTGAGTAGTGTTGGGTACTGGAGCTCAAACCAACCTCAATATCTCAACAACACTGACATTGTCACAGTGGGTTTGGCTTATTAGGGAGATAAAGACGGAGATGAAAAAAGACCATGCATGTTATCACTACTGGATCCTTTTGTTTCTTGGAAATGAGATGAAATGCGATGTGCACAATTATGTGCAATGATTGCTACTCAAAGAATGGAATTAAGAAAAGAAAATGTTCTATGTGCTACAGCAATAGAAATATGGGATGTGCTCATAAATAAGGATGGGGATATTGACATTTAAGTTATTGAGTCATCATTCACATTTTAAATGTCCATCTTAGTGGTTTGGGTGTGGGTTCAGTGGGTTTTTTGCCATCTTTTGTTTCTTTCTCAGAAAAAACAAGGCATCTGTGAGGCCTGAAACAGCAATAAAACACTGGACAAGACAGAGCTATAAAGCCTATGTTACAAAAATTTATAGAAACAGACAGGGGAGACAGCACAAAGAGAGGTTTCGTCAAAAAACACGATCTTACTGCAGCAAAATGACACATGTAATAAACTTTATTCATGTTATTTGAACACATGAGCTCCAAATGAATCATGACAGAGTCTGAGTTACAGCCTGTTTGCTTGAAGAAACAGAAGATGTACAGTGTTTGTGAAGCATCAGTATTTTTGGTTGAGGAGTCAGGTCATATCATCGCTGTTCTTTAGCAGCTACATAAGTGAGGTAGACATCCAGACACTTCAGTTACAGAATACCAAGAGAATAAAGAATACTGGATCAAATACAGCATTACACTCACACAACACATCAAGGAATAAATAGATATGGACCACAACAAGTGTGCTTAGTGCCATAAGAATATTTACACCTTAAAACACTGCTTACGTTGATTTAACATTCCAAAAAGATTGAGAGTATGTGCCTGTCAGATACATTAAATCAATTCAAGATTACTTTCTGTACTGAGAGTCAATGACATCTCAATAGTTACTGGAAAGCCAGTTTTAAATCTGTTAAATCTAAGAGGAAAAACATATGTTTACACAAAAAAGTCATACAGCACCACCGAGTAGTGACAATATACCATATTATCTATCCACATACACACTTAAATACAAAAATAGGTTATAAATACAGTAGTTGGTATGATACAGAGAACCAAGACGTAAGCAATTGATCAGTAACTTAGTCTTGGTGAAGTTGTAGACTAGGGGAGAGCGGGGCATAATCTAATGCGGGATAAAACATAACATGCATATTTTGACAGCAGTCAGACACCTCTTGAGATTCAACCTGATGACCTGAAATTTTTGTACTATTAAAGTGACATTTTTCATCTTAAATGTGTTTTTCAATAACTGAGGTGTGTAAGTCATCAAATTCACACCCACATTATTTTATCTCCATCTTAGTAGCATCATTTTGAAGCAAGGAAATTTACTGAGAGCTAGCCAGGCTAATGTGGTGGAGTTAGTCGAACCTAGGGCTGCAATAACTAGCTGAAATTATGGTTAATTTCAGTTTAATTTAAGAAATTGTTTGTATAATTTTGAATGAATAATTTTATCAATCAGTTGGTGTGTTGACATTTGCGCTTCATCTAAAACAATGGTAGCACTGCAAAGACAATTTGTTGTATGACACATAAAACTGAGCATCATCAGGCACAATGGCCAGGTGCAAGTATGAGAGAGATTATTCGTTGATAGCAAAAAACAGCTATAATAAGACACTAATATCTGATTAAAACCATAGTGAAAAGTGCATTTAGTCTTTGAGCTAATTCTGTTTTGGTTTAGAATGAGCAGCGTTGGCATATGTATCAGAAAATATTGTTCATCATGTGCATGGTTTTTCCTGTTCAGGTATCTGATGAGATTGTACTGTTAGTGTATGACTTTTAGTAGATGATATGATTAACCACACAGAAACTATGTAAGCCTTGTATTTTAATTAGCCTAATGAAAAATGAACACCATGACTAATTGATTATTTAAATAGTGTTTTTTCTGCAGCTAACCTCGCAGAATATTGCTAAAGTTGTTCATATAAATTCAAAAGTTGTTTTTTTTTTGGTTGTTTTGCTTTATGCACAGATTAATCAGAAAAATGAAGTTTGCACTCCTGCCACTTTAGGCTGAACTGACTGAATAGGTATTGAAAGCAAAGTTTACATTGTCATTTGTAGCAGAAATGTGTATAGATTTTATAGAGGATAGCAAAAAACAAAGTATGTTAGGTTGTGCCCCACTCTCCACTATATGCTTAACACAATGTCATTGTCGGTTGGCACATATTAAAATACTTGGCATTATAAGTTTAAATGTAGCAACATTTCCTAAAGTAATTGAACAATGTTATGATAGTGCTATTAAGATACTTTGATACTCTATTTGTAGCAGCAAAAGGAAATCATCGCTTTTAACTTCTTACGGCTCATATTTATGCAAACAAACATGATTGCAATCCCTTTGTTACAGTGTGCAAGCGATATAAAACAAAAAATATACAAGAACTGGCATTCAGATGCAGTGTTGGTTAAAATAAACTAATTCAAACTTAATCTTTATTATGTCAAGGTCTTAGAATTCAATTGCACTGGTGATTAATGTACCACCCCCTATTCTGAACCAGTGAGGAGATCTGTCACTGCTGCTGGATCATCTATACATGATATAACAGTCTCTTCATGGTAAGTAACAGTCTGGCCAAGTCTTCTGTGAGTGTATAAAAATAACTGTATGAAATATGAATATGTACGGTAGTAACGTGGCACAGAATAACTAACAGTCTTTGTTATCTTGTGGGAAATCTTCTGTAACAGTCATTATCATTCATTCATTGCAGTAATATTGATACTGATGATCTGTCTTTTTTCAAACCATTCTTTATCACCTTCAATGACTGCTTACTTGTCATACTGAAAAAAGGATCTGTGCACCTCATGTAGATTAAGCAATATACTACCATTTGAATCTGGCTAATTTACTGTGCTAGAATAGAATTTACATTACACAGGCTATCAGTTTATTGGACAATGAGATAGAACATTACGGGAGCTTTGTAGTATGTGGTTTTCCAAAGGAGCTTTGAGAGCGGTCTCGACATGCCTTTCAGCTCCATGTTGTACAGGCCAACTGGTGCATAGTCAAATCTCTGTTTCATGAGACTCAAGTAAAAAACATCACAAACAGCACAACAGCCATTACAGATAGTTTGAGGATACACATCGAGCCATTATATACAAGGCAAGTTCCAGTCATGAAGCATCACCTTTAACCTACCCCCCATGTTGTCTCAGCTTCAAAAGATCCACACAACCTACAAATTATTGCCCCCAAAGCTTTCATCTTCTCTAACCACTCTCTAGAAAAAGATCAGATGGCATACACTAGTGATATTTAGGCAGTCAGCACCTAAACTTGCTTAACCACATCTGGTATAATGTCTTCTCTGCCCAAGCTACAATACAAAGCAGCTGCATGTCTGCCACTGATTGACCTAGTTTCAGTGTAATTCTTACTTTATCTTCTGCTGCTGCTCAATTGGACTCGTGTTCTCCATTTTTGGCCCAGCCTCTAGTCATGGCAGACACCACAATACTGTACATGTTGAGCCAGGCCTGACGCAGTGCAGCTGTGTAGCCTGCACCCAAACTGCACTGCAACATGTAGAGCAGAGCCTCTCCAACCACCTGACCAACAGAGACATGAACATGGAAACAGTAAGGTGACACTAAGGTAGAGTTCATATTACTGTGAAAAGTAATATCTGACTGAAAGGGATAGTTTGATGGAATTGTGGCTAAGCCAGATAGGTAATGCTGGTGCTAGTAAGCCAGTTAACATATCTGTATTTACTAGTCTCTACATCAGTGCATTTATTCATCACTATGGTGGGGATTCCCATAGGAATGGTTGTCTGACATATTTGTGTAGCCATGTTGGGTATTATGGTGACATAACAGTGATGGACGAAAATGCAAAAATGAAGCAAAACCCTAAGTTCTGTCAAACCGATGAGGCTGAGGAATATAATGCTGCACTACAGACTGTCTGCTATCTGGGTAGGAGCATATATATCAAACACTAGGTCTTAAGAAAACATTTTTACTTCAACTGGGCACAATAAGACAGTTTGTCTATTTGAGCTCAAGCCGTGTTTGTCTTCAGTTGGAAGCACAGCCATCAGACCATCAGATTTAGGGAAAACACAACTTAGTTTATTCTTACCTTCTAGTTGAGGATGAAGTTTCCAAGCACTACTGGAAGACACTAAATGCACCAGAATGTAAGCTAGAATGGTAAGCTGATGTGTCATCATGTGAAGTTTCACTTTCTAAACTGTTAGTTAATCTAATATTTGCCAGCAATGTGGCTGACACTAATGTATTTAGCATGTAAGACAGCAGATACAAATATGTTCTTGCTCCTACCAAGATAACAGACAGCTGTGGGCCGATTCTGGCTTTCATACACTAGTGGTGGTTGATTTCCGGGCAGATGTTAGGCATGTGAGTGAGAATAGGGCTAGATGCCAAACATCTGTGTATGGTTTTGACTTGAGGCCCAACAATGTGGTTGAATGAAGAGGGCCATAGCACAGTTACATTGTGGCAGATCCGTGCTCAGTTTATAATCACACTCTTGAGAGGAAAGTGTAAGATTACCTTGTCTCTGCACATGATTCTGTCTAATTGTGAGTGTGCATGCAGAACAGAGCAGTGTGACAGTAAAGTTATAACATAGTGTTAGCTTGTATGCTAAGCTTCCTATCAAATAACATCAATTTAGAAGCAGCTACTCATCTTGGTTATAACACTAAGGTTAGCCTGTTATTATTTGTAGAAACATATAGTTGTTGGAATTTAGCTTTTTGATGCTTTATCACAATAATGACCTGTCACATGCAGTCAGTTTTACCAATTTTGACCATTATAACCCCCACCCATACCCTGCGCCCCATTTCACCCATAAAAAAAACAATGGGGCTAGTGAACACGCATTAGCATCCTACATGTTTCAAGGTACATCAAGGTGAAATCATATACATTTGCTAATGTTGTACCTCATAAAGTTATCTATTAGAAAAAGGCTTCTTGATGGTTAATTGGTGAGTGTAGGCCGTTATTTACAGTAGCTCCAGTGCAAAGTAAAGAAGCAAACTTTGGACACCAGACGTGTCTTGGCTTATTAACTATATTTGACATTTGTAGACTTATTTTAGACATTAATAGACCTGCAGCTTTTATTTATTTCAATGGACAAAGAAGACTTGGACTCAAGGTTTTGCTATTTTTTAAGTCTTATGATTGTTTGGGCCTTATTGTTTGGGAATTATTTAGTAACTTCTATTAAATAAATTCATTTATGTAGTTCTCAGTGATGAATTGACATTTGGAACCACCATAGATACTTGGAGTTGAAGTGCCATTTAGGACTTTTCTGAGAAAATCCTCATTGACAATGTAATTATTCAATCTGTAGTTATTCTTCCTGCTTTGAATATAGAGGCTGAGTGGTATACTCACAGCGAAGGACTGGGTTTTGACGCCAACAGCTTGGTGCTTCTTGCCCAGGTTCAACAAAAAGTCCTCCAAAGTATGCAAGTCATCAAGATGGCTGACAGCTGCGTCAATCACCAACATCACCTGGACAGATGCACAGGTGCTCAGTGTCTTAAAATTTGTGTCACCATCAGAATCTCACACAAAGTCTGCCTGTGTTAAATACTCAAAAGGCAGTTCTGGTCTTGAAGTACCCCTGCCTGACATATTGTAGTGTTTTTTTTGCTCTAACCCACCCAGTCTAACTAATCGGCTAACTTAATTCATTCATTCATTTCGAGTTGTACTGAGCACTAAAATGTCCAGGGCAGGGGTTCTTCTGGTCCAGGATTAGGAACCACCCTACTATGAAGATTCACTTAAGAAAGCAGTGAACAGGGAACGAATTCACTGGCCTCACCTTGGTGACATGCTCCAGGAACTCTGGGCTGGAGAGGCACTCTGGCACGACTCCACATTTGGTTTTGTAGTTGAACAGGGATAGCAGAGTTGGGTCCAGCTCAAAAAGCCTATAAAAGACAGCAGTATTGTAGAATTCCAGTAGCACTACAGACCTCTCTTTACATTGGTGGTACTTTGCCTCGTCGTTCTGAGAGGCAGTGGATTCAAACAGGAATAGAGATCCTGTCGCCAAGCAACAAGTCAAGCCTCTGGGTGAAGTGTAGTGAGACGCATCAGACAACCGTGAGATGAATGTTTGATGTGTTTGTTTACTTTGGATGGGTCAGGTGTTTACGGACATATGACTCAACCTAAATGTCATTAACTGGGCATATGAGCTCTCGTTTTGATTTGAATGATTTCAGCTGTCATTTAATAATAAAAAAACACATGGCTTTTGTAATGAATTTTAAACAGTGTATCACTGCACACAGTAAATACAGAAACAACAACTGTGTCCTTTGCTTTTTATCAAAATCAACGATATTTAAACATCCATTCAGTTAAATCTCAAAGCCTTTCACATTATAAAAATGAAATTTAGAAAATTTGCATATCTTTAATACTCTTCTGTCCCAAGACCTCACCGACATGGTCTTATCCCAGACTATGTGACCTTATCATTCCCTCATCTGTCTCCAGATACAACATAACATGGTAGTTAAGCATGCATACACTACCTCGTAAACATGACAATGCCATGTGGGACCTTGTTCTTGCCGAGGTTCTCCCAGCTGTCCCGGATCAGCTCCTTGTCTTTGCCTGAGAGTTTCTCCATGCTGTCAGTCTGTGAAGTGGTTGCACTGCCAAAGCTAGAACAAGGAATAATGCATCAAACTGAAAGTGTCCACTGAATCAAGCCAGGACTTCCTGATGCACTGTTTCCATTTCCTTAATCCCAGAACGAGGAAGGTCTTTACTTCTGCTCCACCTGAAAGAGCAGACAAAGCATACAATCATTAAGCATCCTCAGAAAATCAGGCAACTACTTTCTCATAACAGGAGAATGATGAACCACAGATATAAAGGTGAAGATTATTCACCAACACAGGTTAGGAAGGATCCTGGATGAAATTGATCCTATCCTCCTAGTACCATGTAGTTTCTTGTGGTAAGGTGACGCACCTTTGCTTGTCTGCTCTGTACTGACTTTGCTTTCTCAGTAGCTTCCACTGCCTCTCTCGGGCATTGGGATTTCAGGGTGTCCTGTGTGAATATGTGCATGTAAAGCCTCTCTCTCTCTCTCTCTCTCTCTCTCTCTCTCTCTCTCTCTCTCTCTCTCTCTATCTATCTCTCCTTTCTCTTGCTGTCCCTCTCTCTCTTTCTCTCTCTCAGTCTTTCTCTAGATCTCTCTCCCTCGCTCTCTGCTCCCTCTCCCCTCACTGAAGCTTTGCTCCCTCAGAGACGTTCATTTGATGTGCAGTCAATGTGAGATGATAAGGTATGTGGTGTCGTTGCTTCTCTATACATCTCCTTTCTGTGCCTTGCTCGTACATACTCCTACATACTATCACCCTCCTATACACTACATGCTCATATAGACTGCAAACAGGAAGACAATGAGCAGCAAACATATCTTAATGCAAGAAGCATGATGAAGATGTTGCGAGCCACAGCTCCTCCTGCAGGTGAGACTCTGGCCTTCAACAGAGAAGAAAATCAATTTCTATTCCATAAGCTCATATTTAATGCAATTGTAAAATGTATTTTATGTAAGTGATTTTGCTATAATCCAGTGGTTGCTCCATTAGTTACAACTGCATTTTTATTTAAATCTAAATTTAATCTAAATTACACAGCCCATATGCCACATTTTTCATGAAGTAATTTTCCCTTTAGGTCCACTTATAGTGTTAAGTGTAGTTTTATATGGCAAAACATTGTCATTGACATAATTCATTTTTTCATTACCATTTTCCAATCTGTCTTTATTCCTTTGTATTAGGCTGTTTTTATTATTGTTCCTTTAAGACTGGTTTATGTAAATGAGCTCTTTTCTGATTGGCTGGCCTGTACTGTGCCTCATTCTGAAAGCTGGTGGAGTTAAATCACTCCTTGTAACTTCACCATCATCAATAGATGGACGTATGTAAATGTGTTTTCTTAATATTACAGCAAAAGAACATTCAAAATAGGCACTTTTTGCAGCATAGTTACCATATATGAACATATAAACTGTATTGAATTGTGAACTGTAAAAAGTGAACTGTATAAGTTTAGCATGGTTATAATGCATCAAGTTCATTTATAAAAAATGCAGTTTATCACAAAATGGTCTATTTAAAATTCTGTGTTTTATGCTGTACAGAAAAAAGTATGTTTCCGTTCACGAAGTGAGGTTTTGACATCACATGAAGAAAATATTAGATGTTTATAAGCTAACGTGTTTTGTTCATTTAAAGAAAACTCTTTTTTCTGGAAGAAATTCTGTGTAAAAGCTCATACATACTGAATAAACTCGTGATCTGAATGATTCAGTGTTCTTTTTGGCCTGAAAAAAAAATTGGCAACAAATCTGTAGGATCTAACTGCTAACACGCATGTCAGCACCAGTACACCACATTTTAGGAGCTGTCAAATGCTGCACTGATAAGGCCCGGACTCAGATCGGAGACCCACTTAGTTACTTTAAAAACGACAAGTGGAGTTGTGCCTCACAGCCACTGCTAATACAGAAAATGATCACACCTCATGGGCTGATTTATCAGTTAAGTAACAGGAATTACTTTTCAGTCAGTGCAAAAGGAAAAAAAAAGACTGCATACATCTTCCCAGGTTCAGAAGTGCAGTGCTGTCATTGTGAGGGACAATCTGTCGGAAAACCGAGTGTGTTCAGAGATGATAGGGTAGCAGGAGAGAGCACAGTTGCCATGACGACCTTGCAGGAGCCCTTGAACTTTTCGTCATCTGATGCTGAAGGCTCAGGCCAGAGCACGTCTCTCCCCAGTTCCCCAGTTCTCCTCAGGCTGCAGGGTAGCTTGAGTGAACATATGAGTGGATATGCACCATATCTGGTGTTTTGTGGAACCATGTATGACACTTTGCTTCTCATAGGTTTAATTTCTTTTACTGAGAGAACACTGATGGTAGAGAGAATGCATGAGCATGCTACACTGAAAAATGGGATACGTTTTTACATGATTCCAAGTTTGTTGATTTCCACATGAACAAAATTTGGTTTTAAATTTACTTACTTACACCATAACATGTAATTCATGCTGAAATAATGTACATATTTGACTCAGGCAAATTCAATGCATTGTTTTTTCAATGCACTGCCAATCCAGAAATGCATGAGGATGAAATAATCCATTTCTTTTTCTTTATTGCACTTATTAGGCAACTGCATCTGTCATACCTTAGAAATATTTAGGCTATTTACACAAGACTTTTGTCATGAGGAAAGTGTAAATACCACACTAACTTTGATTCTTCTCCTCTAAAAGCACTCCCTCGGTTACATGTATGTATACTACAACATTTAATTTTATCATGAAAAATCTCTTTGTTTTAAAATGTGCTCTCTGTGATGACTTTCAAATACAATTATGCAGGAAATTAACAGTTAATACCCAAATTTGTGTAAGATACACAAGCTTCATACACAACATGTACAGTAATGGGCAAGTTAATTTTAGTCAAAATGACCACAAAATGTCTGGGCTCAGGGGGGTCAGTGCATTGTTGTTCTGAGAACACGAGCAGTGTCTTTGCCTGATTTGTAATTTGAATAAAGTTTTTCTTTTTTTGTCTATTTCCTCAGTAAAGGCTTCTTGACAGCTACACACCCTTTATGCCCCATAGCATTGAGTTGTCTTCTTACAGTGGAAGGATGGACAGAAAGATTTCTGGATTTTTTCAGACTGGACAGTGGAGCTTAATCCTGTATCTCAAAGATGAAAGTATTTAAGTATTGTTTATTTCGTATAGCAGTGGTTTGGTTGTCTACCAGGTCTTGCATGGTTGTTAGGAGTCCTAAGTTTTGGAAACCTTATTTTCCTTTCATTTTCCCCTTCCTAGTGCAAGTGGACTGTCTTATATCTAACCATTTTAGAAAGAGCGGCTGAAAAATGAATATCTCGTACTTAATGTGTGTTTTGACTGGAACTGAATAAATGAAATAATGAAAGGCGGTCTCTTACTTTAGCACAGGACTGTACACCCCAAATTGTTTCAGTGTTCTCTTTACCCCATTAGAGACATGAGTTTAAACTTTTTAAGAGAATAAATACTGCATAGGATAAAGCACAACTTATATTTAGATGATATAACTCAGATTTCAGAAATATGTTTAACATGTGCTGGAACATTTATGCTTCTAATTTCCAAAACATATATCACCAAAGCGATCAGACATAGGTTTGAGGGAGTGTTCACTGTGAGTTCATTCAGGGTAGAAATGCTCTTGATGTGGTGGGCAGCTGGGGCGGTACACTAACATGAGGCTTTTTTTTTATGATGACAGATAAATAGCCATGGCTGTTTACTTTAGCTGTACTGTGGTTCTCAAAATAGCTGGACTTCATCCTCAAGATTTACATCTCTGAAATGTGAATTTCAGATGGGACGTGTCCTAAAAGGAACTTGTCATATCGCGTTATTCCTGTATTTATTCAAATGGAGTTTGGAGAATAAAGCTGTCCTCTGTGACAGTTATAGGTAATAATTATGGCACTGTTGTGCATCATCACCTTGACTTCATAATCCCACAGTTGACAAACGGTGGGGCAAAAGTGTATTTTCTGTATCCCACAGTAAAGTTTCCCCTGATTTAATGTTAGTTAATGTTTTGTGGTGCAAACCCTCAGGAGACCCACCGCCGCAAACTTTGAAAGGTGTAATGTCATCTGTGTGGTCGCAAACATGATTTAACAGGCAATAAGTAAAACTCAAGCAAACACAGCGCTTTTAATATTCAGTTCCCCTGGTTACTAAGGATTTGTTTTTAGCTCCCAAGTGTTCCTCCACAGGCAGTAATACATTAAAACCATGAAATATCAACCTGCCTTTGATTTTTTTACATTTTATTTTAAGAAGCATGTTGCAAGGCCAGAATACATAGAATCAAAATCATACTGCTACACAGTAAAAATGTAAATAATTCAAACACAATGACATTTCAAGGCAAACAAATAAAAAAAATTATATATATATATATATATATATATATATATATATATATATATATATATATATATATATATATATACAGTGGGTTGCAAAAGTATTCATACCCCTTGAACTTTTCCATATTTTGTCACATTACAACCACAAACATAAATATATTTCACTGGAATTTAATGTGAAAGACCAACACAAAGTGGTATACAATTGTGAAGTGGAAAGAAAATCATACATGAATCAAAACATTTTTTACAAATAAAAAACTAATAAGTGCGACGTGCAAAAGTATTCAGCCCCCTTTTCCCTGAGTGCAACCAATTGCATTCAGAAGTTGCCTGATGACTGCTAATGACTCAAAAGGGTCCACCTGTGTGTAATCTAATCTCAGTACAAATACAGCTGCTCCGTGACGGCCTCAGATGTTGGTTAAGAGAATATTGGGGAGCAAACAGCATCATGAAGTCCAAAGAACACACCAGACAGGTTAGGAATATGGTTTTGGAGAAGTTTAAAGCAGGCTTAGGTTATAAAAAGATTTCCCAAGCTTTGAACATCTCACGGAGCACTGTTCAATCCATCATCCGGAAATGGAAAGAGTATGGCACCACAGTAAACCTGCCAAGACAAGGCCGTCCACCTAAACTTACAGGCCGAACAAGGAGATCACTGATCAGAGAGGCAGCCAAGAGGCCCATGGTGACTCTGGATGAAATGCAGAGAGCCACAGCTCAGGTGGGGGAAACTGTCCACAGGACAACAATTAGTCGTGCACTACACAAATGTGGTCTTTATGGAAAAGTGGCAAGGAGAAAGCCATTGTTAAAAGAAAACCATAAGAAGTCCCGTTTGCAGTTTGCCAGAAGCCATGTTGAGGACACAGCAAACATGTGGAAGAAGGTGCTTTGGTCAGACGAGACCAAAATAGAACTTTTTGGCCACAATGCAAAACGCTATGCGTGGCGGAGAAATAACACTGCACATCACTCTGAAAACACCATCCCCACTGTCAAATATGGTGGTGGCAGCATCATGCTCTGGGGGTGCTTCTCTTCAGCAGGGACCGGGAAGTTGGTCAAAGTTGATGGGAAGATGGATGGAGCCAAATACAGGGCAATCTTGGAAGAAAACCTGTTGGAGTCAGCAAAAGATTTGAGACTGGGGCGGAGGTTCACCTTCCAGCAGGACAACGACCCTAAACATAAAGCCAGAGCTACAATGGAGTGGTTTAAAAAAAAGAATATTCATGTGTTAGAATGGCCCAGTCAGAGTCCAGACCTAAACCCAATTGAGAATTTGTGGCAAGATCTCAAAACTGCTGTTCACAAACGCTCTCCATCCAATCTGACTGAGCTTGAGCTGTTTTGGGCAATGGGCAAGAATTTCAGTCACTAGATGTGCAAAGCTGGTGGAGACATACCCTAAAAGACTTGCAGCTGTAATTGCAGCAAAAGGTGGCTCCACAAAGTATTGACTCAGGGGGGCTGAATACTTTTGCACGTCGCACTTATTAGTTTTTTATTTGTAAAAAATGTTTTGATTCATGTATAATTTTCTTTGCACTTCACAATTGTATACCACTTTGTGTTGGTCTTTCACATTAAATTCCAGTGAAATATATTTATGTTTGTGGTTGTAATGTGACAAAATATGGAAAAGTTCAAGGGGTATGAATACTTTTGCAACCCACTGTATATATATATATACACACACACACACAAACATATTAAGTGACCATCAAAAGTTTGGGGATGCCTAGCTTTTCAAAATCTTTTGTGGTGCAATTGATCAGTTTGCAATAACTTATTAAAATCAGGAATAATCCAACCCCATTTTGCAAAAAGGTTGCTGTGAAATGGAAGGTTTACAAGACAGTGGTGCGTCCTGCTATGATGTATGGTTTGGCTCTGTCTAAAAGACAGGAGGCTGAGCTGGAGGTGGCGGAGATGAAGATGCTGAGATTTTCGTTGGGAGTGACAAGGATGGACAAGATTAGAAATGAGCAGATCAGAGGGACAGTGAAGGTGGAGCAGTTTGGAGATAAAGCCAGAGAGGCCAGGTTGAGATGGTTTGGACATGTGTTGAGGAGGAATAGTGGATATATTGGTCAAAGAATGTTGGAGATGGAGCTGCCGGGTAGAAGGAGAAGAGGTAGACCTCAGAGAAGGTTTATGGATGTAGTGAAGGTGGACATGGAGATGGTTGGTGTGAAAGTAGAGGAGGCAGTAGATAGGGCAAGATGGAGGCAGATGATCCGCTGTGGCGACCCCTAAAGGGAGCAGCCGAAAGAAGAAGAAGTTGCTGTGTAAAATTAAATTAAAACTGAATTAAATAATGTGCAAATCATTTAAACCTATATTTAATTTAAGTTAATAGTAGAAACACAACATATCAAATGTTGAAACTGAGACATTTTATTGTTTTTGAAAAATACATGAATTTGATGTCAGCAACACATTTCAAAAAAGTTGGGACGGGGGCATGTTTACCACTGTGTTGCATCACCTCTTCTTTTAACAACACTCTGTAAGCATTTGGGAACTGAGTAGGCTAACTGCTGTAGTTTTAAAAGTGAAATGTTTTCCTGTTTATGCTTGATATAGTATTTCAGCTGCTCAACAGTTCAGGGTCGCTTCATCATGCGCCAAATGTTTTCAGCAGTGACAGGTCTGGACTGCAGGCAATCTTTTACTACAGAGCCATGCTGTTGTAATAATAAGCAAGACCTTCCCTGAAAAAGACATTGTCTACATGGCAGCATATGATGCCAGAAATCTCATTCAGCATCACTGGTCCTCTCAGAGATGCACAAGTTACCCATCCTATGTAACCCATGTGCACAAATCTACCCCATACCATAATGGATACTGGCTTTTTACCTGTGCGCTGATGACAAGCTGTACGATCTTTAGCCCGGAAGATGCAGCGTCTGTGATTTTCAAACAGAATTTCTAATTTTGATTCTGACCCCTGGAGAGTTTTCCACTTCACCTCAGTTCATTTTAAATGAGCCTCAATCCATCTTAAACTTCGCCTCAGTCCATCTTAAATGATGGACCCAGAGAAGGCAGCGTTGTTTGTGGATCTGTTTATATATGATTTCTTCTTTGCATGGTGGATTTTTAACTTGCATTTATAGATGTAGCGATGAACTGTGTTCAAAATGGTTTTTGGAACTGTTTCTGAACCCATGCAGTGATCAGAATCAGATCTGTTTGTAATGCAGTGCTGCCTGAGGGCCCAAAGATCATGGGCAGCTAATATTGGTTTTTGGCCTTGTCCTCTACATACAGATATTTTTCTGGATTCTCTGAATCTTTTAATTACATTATGTGCTTTTTAATGATTTTAATGTTTTTGCAATTTTATGTTGAGAAATGTTATTCTTGAATTGTTGCACTATCCTTTCACTGAGTGGTGATCCCCTCCTCATCTTCTGAAAGCTTCTCTGGGATGCCCCTTGTATACTCAGTCATGGTACTGACCTGTTGCCAATTAACCAAATGTTTTTGTTTTTTTTTAACATTACACAACTTTACTAGTCTTTTGTTGCCCTGTCCCAATTTTGTTGAAATGTGTTGTTAGCATCAAATTTAAAAGCAGGTTTTGCCTTACAAATGATTTGCCTGTTAAATCTTCCAAATGTTTGTCAAAAGCACATATTTAAAAAAAAATCTGCCTCTGCATTCACTGCATGACTAAAACAGCTCTTCTACACAGTGGTAAAATTGTCACTGCCATGATTTAATACATTGCGCATGTCATACAATTCTCAAACCACCAGGATGCGCTTAGTGAATTGAGCAGTATTTTACAATATTGCATGGCTTTCAAGCACATGAAACGAAACAGAAGTTCAGCTCATCAAACCAGCTGAAAATGAACATGCGTTACGTTTTCCTTCATTTCTGATAGATTATGTTGACATAATGTTTTATTGTCTTAAAATAATTACTTAATAACTATGAAATAATTATGGTTGTGTCTTAATGTATTATTAATTTGACATACTAATTCAAAATCTCAAGAAAATAAGTAATTATTTCAACCTAAGGAGTCACAATTTGAACCTTAAACACAAGGATAAAAGCTTTCAACACTCATATGTTAATGAAGTTGCTCCTGTGTTCATTTGCATGGAAAGTCTTACTAGATAATCTGCTATCGGTAATTAATGTCACTCTTAGTAAATATAACAGGATAGTAACAGAGAGAAAAGTAAGAGGGGTAAAAAAAAAGAGGGGTGTCCCCAAATTTTTGATGGACAGCATATCTCCAAACTGAAGGTGGTCTACCACATTTCAGAGTCAGCTTTCAGTAAGACTGAAATGCTCAACTGACTTTAGCCCAGTTTCCCAAAAGCACCTTAGCATTAAGATCATCTTAACTGGTAGAGGGGGTGCTCACTGTGATGCTCACTATACCATATAAGAATCATCTTACTGCTGAGATGCTGTTACGAAAAAAGGCCTTTAATGATATGAGTGCACCAGTGTTGTTGGGTCTGACAGCAGCATGCTCCTCACCGCATAAACAAACATATTTGATTCTTATACCAGCTGCTTGCTCACTGTCAGCAAACGTCTTCCTCTTTGGTTTTCATGCTCTCTTCCGTTCCCTCCTCGCTTTGCCCGCTGTCTTCCCTGCTTCCTTCCCTGCAACAGTTGCAGTTTATTATACCTTCTATCCATACAATCACTACATCTTAAGTGCACAGGCTTATATTCTCTCAGCATCTCCAAGCATAATATAACACGTCATTCTATATGAAAGTATAGCATATGGCTCGTTCAGTTTCCAATTGAGGAGTCATATTTAACTTTAATGTGTATATTATGGATCATTAAAGAAGGACTAAAATTATACCACCCCCTGAAACCCCAATAAGTATTTAACATGCTGCTTCACTGTTAACCCAGTGTATGATGATGTGGCACTGTTATAATAACATTCCACTTATAGAATAGGTCAGCTTCAAAAAAAAGCACAAATGTAGACCTTTGAAAAGTGAACACAAAGTAAATAGTATTTATGTGTAGTAAGTGCAAGTCACTAGAAGTAACGCTAGGGCAGTTATTTATTTATTTAATTAATTATTTATTTATGTAAATGTACAAATGTGCACTGTCCGTAAAGCAAATATGTGCATACCTTTGCTGAATGTCAGTTTCAGAGCTGTGTTGTTCACCATCGCTGTCAGAGTCTGTATCCTTATTTTTTGATGTCTGGCTTTCATCATTTGCTCCCTTGGATCTTACGAAGTTTTCGTCCAATCCTGCTTGCTCTAGGGTGGTTCTGTATCTGCGCTCTGCATCGCTCTTTGCATTTTTCTATAAGAAAGAATATAAAAATTAAAATTAAACTGGAAAGGAAACACTGAAGAATGGAAGTATGGTTGCAGGCTCTGGCTGGTTGGAAAAGTCAGAGACCAGCCGTTTATATTTATTTATATTAATTTCCAGTCAAAACAGCCATTAATTACAAGTTATTCATTCAAGTTATTTTCAGCACCAGGAAAAGGCTGAAAACATATATTTAGCTATAAATTGCACCAAAGCTTCAACAATATCATATAATATTTCTTTGCTTACATTCATCAGAAAAAAGGGAAAGTATTCAGGGGTCCAAGAATCTGTGTGTTCAGAAACCACAACAGGGGAACATGTATAAATTTCTCCCTCAGTGATTAACATTATTACGGAAAATATTACGGATGCCCATGTTGTTATCGAAGTCAAAACAGACCATAATGAAAGAAAGCTGTAGTGCACTTCAGTGGAACTCGTATTAACAGAGTACATGTTTGCAGATCTAATATTAATAATCAGCTCCACCAGTTCAACAGTTAAATTTGTTGTTGTTGTTAGGTAGGAAGCCAGTAGTTTTTTTTCAGAGGCCCTTTGCATTGACCTGCCTTTATTACAGTCGCTTTCAGTTTTTCAAAGAAATCTGCAAGGAAATCTGCAAGTTCAGTATTAGATGCTGGTTACATTTTCTGTTTCACACAATCTAAGTTATACCAAACACAGTCAGTGACATATTGTCAGTCCACTGTTCTGAGAACACCAGCAGCATCCAGCAGATAAGTATCTCTTGATCTTCTCAGCAGTGTGCTTGGAGTTGCTATCTTGCTGTAGAATGAAGGGCACTATATAATGTATTAAAACTTGTTTGAACTTATCAGCATTCATGATGTCTTCACTCAAAAACAAGTCACTAAATCCAGATATTGTTACACATCCCCTAACATGCACTGATCCTCCACTTGCTCACTGATGGCCTAAAGAGTTTTTCCTTGCTTCAATGGCATACATGCTGCCTTCTCAAAGATCTCAGTAAAAGTTCTTGACACCCACACTTCCTTTCAAACTCATAGTGTTGTCTTCCCACACCTGTGTGTCACGATTGGCTCCTCCCACTCCATGTGCTTTTTGTTTTGGTCTTTTATGTGCTTTGTTTTGGTTCATGCCCCTTGTTTTGTGACTCCGCCCCTGATTGTTTTCACCTGTCCCTCGTCTTCCCGGTGTCATATTTAAGCCCTGTGTTTGCCCTTTGTTTTGACTGGTCTTTGTTTGAATTTCTGTCCGTGTTGTTTGTGTTATATGCTGTGTTGGTTGTACTGGTGTTTGTTTGATTCTGGTTTATGTCATGTCTGCCCCCCGTTCAGTCCATGTTGGCTCCCTGACCCTGGACCGTTTTGACCGTGACCCTGTATTTGCCCATAATAAATCTTGTTTATCTCCGCATATGCGTCCGCCTCCTACACTGTGAATTTTTTTCAAATCTGAAGCACAAATGGTGGAGCTTGATTTTCTCCCATCTTTCAAAGCTTATAAAAGCTTATAAATAATATATATATATATATATATATATATATATATATATATAAGATAAATGTCTATGTGCTGATAACAAATTTGAAATTTCTCAAACTTTTCTTAGAAGTTCCATTTTCTCTGTATGATATAATAATTTTTTGAAATCCAGTTTTGGAAATTTTCTTTTGAATTTTCCCCAAGTTGCAAGTTGATTATTTTGTGTATTTTTTTATTTTATAGACTTTTTGAAGGGAAACAATGTCAGACTCTGTTGGAACATCTTTTTCTTTAAGAGGACACAGCCATAACTCACTGGATTTAAGATCTGAATGATGGAAAAGTTCAAATTGAAGTAGCATGCACAAAAATAAAGAGTGTAAATGAAAAACACATTAAACACTGGTTTAATATTATATTCAGTGTTGGAGACTGTTGTGTAATTTTCTGTTAAATGTATGTTTTCATATATTTTCGAAAGGCTATATTTAAGAATTAAAAGCATATTGTGATGACAATGAAATTACAAAAAGGCTGCACTACCTGTGAGACCTGTTCGAAGAGGTACGGGCGGGCTGTGACTCGAGCTTTCATCTCCCTAAGTTCCCTTTTATAATCTTTCACCCTTTCTTGATCAGCGTGTCTGCAGTGATAAGAAAAAATAATGAATTCAGACGAGATACTGATGTCATAAAACCATGACGTGTCATGGTTGTTCCTTAAGGTCAGAAGAAGAGTGCCTGCCTGTGCTGCTTGAGTTTCTCCTGATAGACTTCTTTCAGACTCTTATGTGGGTCCATGGCCTTGGCCCGTGCTGCCACTGCTCTACTCATGGCTTGAGAATTCATTTGGTGTTGTTTCATCCACTCAGCATTTTCCTGCTCCTTACTGTCCCGCAGCTCCAGAGACTTCCTGCGTAGTGTGGGAAAAAATTGAGAACAAAAAGAAAAAATCAGGAATCATTTTCTCGGAAAGTTCCACTTTCCTTTAAGCCTCAGGTCTTTTAAGACCTAAGCCTAAACGTGTCCGCCAGGCTGGGTATAGCTTTAATATAACTTACAGTAAAATATATCATACTCTTTTATATAACATTTATGCGTCCTTTATTATGCCTTAGTAAGGACTATAAAGTTAGCTGGCAACAAACATAATTAAACCAAGAACTACTAATTAAGCTGATGCTTGTTACTACATTATTACATAGTACCTAGGAGGAGTTAAGCATTTTTCAATGTGTGTACTGGTTTAAAATGCACTTTACTTTAGATGACACTTTGCTGTGTGAGGGAGAAAAAAACTAAGAAATATATAAAGAGTATAATATATATTATATAATATAGTATAATATAGAGTATAATAATAATAATATGTATTGGCTTTCTAGAGCTTCCAGCTCACCTTATTGCCATGGACCTTTTTCTTGCAGCATCCGTTATGTAAGTTGGAAGAGTATCCATGGATAATGATGTCAAGCCACCAAATGAATTGCTTCTCTTCAAACTGCTCTTGCTTGTAGAGCTCTAATGATAGGAAAGTGAAAACTTACAGTACACACGTCTGAGGAATTTTAAAAGACTTCAAAGAAGACCTCAAATAGCAATTTAATTTTATTTTATTTGACCTAAAACCTCAAATAAGAATTTAATGCTAAATTTACAAAACAAAAAAAGCAATGAAAGTGAAACCAACCAGCGGTTGGTCTGTGCTGCTTCTGCTCTGACGTGGCTGCAGAGTAGATGTGCGCAGTTTGAATGGTTGGCAGAGGGTAACTTCTCTCTTTTCTGCCGTTTCCATCAGCTTTCTCTGGAAGGCCTGGTACAGCTTATCAAAGTCTGGGACCTGAGCATTGATCACTGGTTGGAAGGATGACCTCTGCTCTAAAAAGCCAAGTACTCTGCTCTTGGTCCTCTGGGCAGTGCGTGTCTGCTGGCCATCAGCTCTGGGCGCCTGGCTCTGGATGGGGGCTGAAGAGGCCCTGAGGGTCTCCTGAGCCCTCGCTTGAATGCGGATCTTCCTCTTCTGCTCCTCCTCTGTGACATTAATTGAGGATTAGAAGTTCTGAAGGTAAAGCTTTGCAATAAATGAGCTTTATTTTACCTTAAATGCTGTTGATCTGCCAGGACAGGTTAGCAAAATTCAGGCTTTATTATATATGTCATTTAGTGTCAGAAATCATATAAAAATCCAATTTGAGATTACAGCTGTATGCAAAGGTTTGGGCACCACTTTATCTTTATTTTTGAAGTGATGAAGTAAACACAACCACTGCAGCAAACGACTTTATAAATGGCTTACAGATCACAATTTTAATGGTCCAAAATGTCATTATGAAGCATATTAAGAAACTGGAAGTGTGGAGGTTAAGTCAAAACAACAAAAAGGTCAAGGCAAAGCTCTCAGATGGAACTGCTTGTATGCTGGCCAAAAAGACAAAGCAAAAACCCCCAAATGACAGCAAAGAATCTGCAGGAAGGTTTATGTGAGTCAGAAGTGGTAGGAATGGTGGTGCTCTGTTGTACTGTGCCGTGCATTTTGCACAAACATAATTTTGCATGGAAAAGTTTTCATAAGGAAACCTTATATGCAACCTCATCACAAATGTCATTATGTGCACAAAGTGTGCAAAACAACATCTAGATATGCCAGAGATGTTATGGAAGCAAGTGATGTGGACTGGTGAAGCAAAAACAGAATGCTTTGGCTACAATCACTAAAGTTATGTTTAGGGAAAAAGGAAGCAGCATTTGATGAAAAGAACCCAATGTCAAGTGTTAAGTGGGCAGATCTATTGTGCTTTGTGTTGTGTGGCAGCCAGTGGCACAGGAAACACTGCACAAGTAAGGGAAGAATTAATTCCACTAAATATCGGCGTTAGATATCTGTTGGCTGTCCAAACTGTTACACAATACAATTGCTTTTTATTTCTTATGTTGATCAAATTTAAACTAAATCATAAAAAAAATCATTTAAATGGCCAAGGCTACCCAAACATTTGCATACACTTGTACATAACACCTCAACACACAAATGACTGATGATTTATGCAGTTTGCACAGTGCTAATTGGTGGAGTAAAGTTGTGCATTACTTATTAGCTACATTATACTCATGGCTGTGGAAGCTAACGTCAGACACCAAATATGCTATAGCTGATGGTCTACAAGGTAAAGGGAAACTGTGTGAATTTGATCTTCATTGAACTATTCCTTTAAAAAAGGAGGCTGATTACTACTTACAGAAAAATTAATAGGAAGCATAGACTAACAGTTTTACAGCTGACTTACTTCTTACAAATCTTTTGCTTATAAGCTCTGGCTACAAATAATAATAAATAGGCTACAGATGTGGCAAAAGTGCTGACTCTTAATCTGTGGTGATAAAATTGTATGAGGAGGACCTTTTAAATGTTCAGAGATGGCTGGATCTGTTACTGCCTTGGGTATAGCTTTCCTCCTTCCAGCAAACTTGCTGTTTTCACACTGTTTATCAGTGGCTTTCTCCTGCTTTGGCCTCTCTTTCATCCGCTCTCTCTGGTGGAAAGTAAAGGGTCTCTGCATGGATAAGAGGAACTCTTTCCTCTGCTGTCGTCCCTCCTGCCTCATCCGTTTCTGCTCACTGACAATATTATCATAAAGGGACATGAAGACATGCTCAGGAACAGGTGCTACACGGAACTGTTTCTGACACTCGGCCCAGTCTATTTCCTCTTTGTCAAATATGGCTTGCTGGGACTCTTTGACCTGGAGAAGAGCTTGCCACTGGCTCCCACGTGTCTGGGGCATAACTGGATCGAAAGACTTCCCCAGGTTCATCTTGGTACTTAGGTCAGGTGTGGAGGAAGATCTCTTTGGTCTATTAAACCTTTAGGTTCAGAGAGACAACATCATTACCACATAATAAGCACAATCTGAACTTTCAGTGGCATGTTTAAAAGGTACTGTGGGGTCCAGAAGTCTGAAATCACTAGTGAAAGAATGTTTTGCATTTGTTTCTAATTTAGTACAATACTTTCCTTTACAGTGCTGTGTTACCAGCCAAAAGACTGAGTGAAAAATAATGCATTTTGAGAATTTCTTAATATTTGTTATGTCATCCTTTTGCTTTAATGAGTGTGCACTCAAGCTGGCGTACAGTCAAATTTGAGAAAAAGTCTCTGATGAGTAGATTAAATCCACATGAGAGTCATCTGAACTTGTGCTTCAATGAAACGAATAAGACAAAAAAATCGGACCTTTTTCTACAAACGCATAAACACGTCACGGTCAATGTCACAAATTTAATTTGTCGCAACACTTTTTTGTTTTAAATTTTTTCATAGCTTTCTGTTATTTATTGCTATAGCTTTCTGTTATTTATTTCCAGGTTTAAAGAGTACATATCCTAAATTTTGCTTGCTATTATTTTCTTTTCCCAGGGTCCAATGTGGCACTGTGGTTTTATGCACCAAAGATAGTCATAATTCATATTTACATGACCATGTGCCAACCTATCTTTATCCCTTACAAATAAATAGGCTGTTTTTATTAATGTACTTGCAAAGTAATATATGTCAGTGTGCTCTGTTCTGATTGGCTGCCTCACTTTAAAAGTTGGCTGAAACAGTCCTTATAACTTTGGTGTGAGTGGACAGTGCTAAACTGCTGTAGGCTGGACAGATTGGACAGATGTAAATGTTTTTCATGACATTACAGAAACAATGAATTTAAAACAGGCTGATTTTGCAGCTGTTTCAGTTTATGGACTGTATGGACTGAGGAGTAAATGGAATGTTTTTCAACTTTAGCCGTGTTTATGCACTATGTCAAACTCAGATTATTTTTTTAATAAAAAAATCCAGATTTTCAGTGTAGTCTTAGACTTTGGACCTCCCAACTTTTATCCCGCGCTGATTCAGTATTAGTCAAATGTTTAGATGCATAAGGGAGATGCGTCTCCCTTATTAGTTATCAGGATGTTCCATCAGGTGAGTCGAAACTTTTGACTAGTATTGTATCTGTAAGAAGTGTGTCTTATAACAAGTGAACTTACATGTAGGTACCTCCTCTGTTTTTAACACTGTTCCCATCACTACTGGGAGGTTCTTGTGGTCCACTGGTCTTACGTGAAGTGTCTCTGTTTTCAGACAGCAGCGAATTCTGTAGTATTCTACTTTCCAGACCTGCCTGGTGCTGCAGCTCAATCTGCTGGAGCTGCTGCCGGTGTGTAGCTTTCAGGAATTCTAAATGCTGCTCCAGAAATATCTCAGAACTCTCCCTGTTTTCTGAAAGGGAATGTAGCTTCTCTGAAATTCCCATCATCCCTCGCTGAGCAATGCTCTTTTCAGACATTGAATCTTCTACGGGCAGGAAAGCCTGGAAAGAGTAGCAATTTAACTTACATTAGAAAAAGATTAGTAGAGAGTAGCAAATTTAACTTTAGTCACTTATATTTTTGAGAAATACCGTTTGTCATGATATATATATATATATATATATATATATATATATATATACACACACACACACACACACACACACACACACACACCATGAGTTCTATATAAAACAATTTCATGCTTAAATGGGGAAATGGTTCTTCAGATTAAATAAATGTGTTGTATATGAACCTTTCATTCTATATAGAACCACTTCCAAAAAAGTTCATCATAGAACCATATACTACACATTATTCATTGATCTGAAAAATGAAAAGCATAAAATGGTTCTAACCATTCCTTTTACTAAAGAACCCTTGAAGAACCATCTTTTGTAAGATTGTAGCACTGGTGTTTCTTGGGGTATGCTATAAGTGAACAGCGCCTGTTGCATTGGAAAGTGGTGGGTTGTCGTTGCTATGGCAACCGTAACGCCGAACCCACAACACGCCATTATTTTGGTGGAAATCTCGTAAAAGCAAATGTTTCTATCACCCATGAGACATGCAGGTGTACGCTTAAAGTGGCTGTCCGTAAATGTTAACTTACACTGGGCTATTCAGAAATATTAGTCAATTTGCCTCCAAGTTAACGCAGCTTACAATTCTGTCCAGCGATTTACTCAGGCTCCTCATCGGCTCCTCATCTGATTCATAGTGCGGCCAACATGATGCGGTCACGGACGCACACAGACATAATCCGATGATAGCGTTTTACTTTTCATTTCCCCGGAACGGTCGCCAGACGTGGACATGATCTCCAGCGCACGAATCCCCACCCACCAGCGCCCGGGGACGCGCAAATATGATGGGCTTTAACATTCGGAAACTGTGGGAAAACGGTTATTGTTCGGTTATTATTAAAAAATTACCCTGAAACAATGACATGGAACAATTTATCCTTTCATACTCAACATCTTATTTTTAGAAAGGTATCTTTCCTCTTTCAAATGCCTTCCTGTAATTCCCCTCCAGGGCAATAGATGGCGAAATCTAATACGTCAGCACTTTATTGTGTACATCGTAGGAGCTCTAACATGCTAAAGGATCTTAGTAACTTCACCGTTTTCTTATGAAATCCAAATATAGTTACAAGTAAATATCTTAAATATAGAAAGCTGGTAGCTTTAAAACGAAATTGGTTTTGGAAAGTCCTTTAACAAGACAGGAAGTCGATTGATTGTTGAGGACTTACGCAGCAGCAGCTGCATCAACACGGCCAGAGGAGAAAGCGAACTAGTCCTGATGTCGAATAAGAGGACAGACTGAAGGAGAACTGCTCTGAGTTTGTGCTGTAGCGTACTTTTTACGAGCAGAGCGCACTCGCCTCGTCCTCTGCTAAGTAACAATGTTCACTTTAAGGAGAATTAGTCTGGCGGTGGCAGTTGGGCGGCCGTGCGTTAATGTTACTGTTAGGAGCGTGAACGGAGCCAGATTAGGAAACTTCACTAGAGGCTTCTCGTCCACCGAGTCCGAAGAGGAATCGGGCAAAGCCCAAAATGATGTATACGACATAATAATATCCGGCGGAGGCATGGTGGGGACCGCTATGGCATGCTCTCTTGGTGAGTGTCGCCCAGTCTCAACAGTATTGACGAAGCTTGCTTCCTATTCTCCAGCTACTGTTTCGAGTTTTCCCGTTCCACCTTAAATTCTACATTCTGGCGCGTGCGGTGGCGCCTCAAGCATTAAACTGCACCATTTAAGATGGAACGAGAAAATTCGAACAAGAAGCTGGAAGATGGGAAGAAAACTTCAGCTTCGTAGTTACATTCATTCAGCTTACCATCCAGACAGCCGGTTTACGTCCCTTCCCTTCTGTGTTTTGCGTACAAAGCTTCGACTTCGTGCGAGTTAAGAATCTCCCACGATTTGCCTAAGTACAGCGTTGTCAACTCCCTAGCCATAACGTTAATTTCCCCCCTCACTTTTCTCTGACCCCAGCCTTCTCCACATGAAGGCGAAGCGCTTATTTTGTTTGATGGAAGTATTTAGTTAGGCAGCGAATAACTGCCCTCACCAGTTAAGGCTGCAATTGCGGTTTCAGTGAAACACACACTCCCGGGTCTAAGGGTGCAAACGTGCCCAAGGTGCAATTAAAATGCACATCTTATGAAAACGGGAATTTTCATGCAAGAGGGAAAATGCTCTGACTTTGTCAGGCCACTTGAAATAGCCTCCTCGCCAATTTAGCATGTCTGTTTTTGTTTCTACAGGCTTTGATCCAAATTTGCAAAGCAAAAAGATTCTTCTGCTGGAAGCTGGTCCCAAGAAAGAGATGGACAAGGCACCTGAGGTGTACAGCACAAGGGTCAGCTCTATCAGCCCTGGCTCAGCAACACTCCTGAGCGGTACATTGCATCACATTGGAATTCACATGTAATCCTCAATTAATGTAGTGATCATGTTTCACTGACTGTCAAACATTTGATTCATTTGGATACATACAGTCGTAATGCCCAAATGTGCATTAAAACAAATTATGCTTTTGATCTCAGCTGCATAGTGAAGTGCATAACAGGTGTGTTAGACTTTGATAAAGTTCTGTTGCATACATACAGCAAAACCACTATATAAAAAGCCTCCAAACAACAGAAGTAGAACAATGAGCAGGAGTGTTATTAGCGTAAGTGGGGCTGGGTAATATGACAATGTACAGTTATTTTGTGATATATCATAATACAATACAGTGTACTTTTCACTGACCAACTGTGTGTTTGATTACGAAGAGAGCAAAATTAGTCTGGATTTAGCGCAACACTCTTTGACAGATATTGAACAAAATTACTGTATTCACAGTTTTTGATAGCATTTATTAAAAAATGTAGCACAACTGTTTCTTTTTTGTTCCATCTGATCAGATTTCTGAAAAAATAAATATTGTAATGTTGTGTATCATGAAAATTTCTTGAAGAATCACAATATATTTTTGTCATGTAGCCTACCTCTAACCATAAGTGAGTACAATTACTCTGGTAGCCTAAGCTGTGTACTGTTTAAAAAGGTCAGTCCACCCTTTTTTAATTTAATTTAGAAAGATGAGTTTTTACAATCTAAGTTCAAAGTGCATCAAAAGATTTAGAGAAAGTGGAGCTCCTAAAAAAAACGTGCAAGACCTTGTAGAGCACCATCAGATAAACCGCACTTAAAGCTTTCATCTTTGATAGGTGGGAGAAAATCAAGTTCCTCTCTTGAGCAGGAGTTAAGCTGCTGGTGGATTCTGATCAATTAATTGACTTCAACAGAGTTCAAATATAAGCAACACTGAATGTGTTTGGAATTACTCGCATTGTGAGAAGCAGAAAATGCAAATAACATCTAAGCCTGAACTTTGGAAATAGAAAAATATCCTTGCAGATTTCTTTGGAAAACTGAAAGCAGATCTAATGAAAAGAATAGAAGCTGCCATAATGGCAAAGAATGGACACCCTAATATACAATTGTGATAAATTGTACTTTATCTTAAAGTCTGAGAAAGTAGTAACTTGTACATAGTGGCTGTTTTGACAGGATATTAAATAAATTACTTTTGCACAGTACTGTATATAGATTGATATTTTTGTACTTACATTTTGTAAGCTTTGGAAAATGGGAGATACACATTTCCGTGAACAGAGGCAAAAAATAGTCTGTTCTAGTCTAAGATGTGATGTATTCTTTTACAGTGAGTCAGTTAAGTCATTCTAGATTGCATGCAGCTTCCCATGTGTCATGCTGTAAAGGAATGAACGGCTGAGTGTATGATGAACCATACAAGGCTTTATTTAAAACAACATTCTGGTGAATTGAGGGGCATTATCCAATCTGTTTGTACCCGGCGGGGAAAAGTACATCTAGTCCAATGATTGCAAAACTCTTAGAGGGGACACTCCCTGTCATTAAGCCTATTTGCAGCGATGCTTGTGTATAGAAGATCCACCAGGAAGTAGGTCAGTGAATGACCCACTGGCTCTCTCTGGCACACGGGCATAGCAAAAATTTAGAGGCATGACTGTTGTCCCTATTCATTTCCTTCCATCATTGTATTCATTTAACTCGAACTGTTTGGTGCAATTTGAGGGAAATATACATTATGTGGGCAATCTTGATGGTTCAGTTTTGTCTAAACAAAGACTGGTTTATCAGACCTTTGCCATAAAACTGGAGACAAAGTGCACAATACAAATGTTAAAAATGCCTTTGAAAATGTATGTTAAAGTGCATCATAAATATATATTTTAATCACATGTAAATAATTGGCCTCATAATTTCAAATGTCATTTAGCCCTGTTTTATTAGATATCCTATAACATAATCATTAATTAATTTGGCCTTAAGTCCCCTGCTTACCCAGAATCTGATCATTTATGCTGTATTAAAATATTGTTACAACTGCTTAACTTGCAGTTAATGGATATGCCAACTGTGTGTGCATGAGAGTCAGCAGTGGCAAAGCCTGATTAATCTGCTAATCCATTTGAATTCTCTCTCATACAATGACTCGGCTATCTTTTTATATCACAGGTCTTGGCGCTTGGGATCATATCATCAATTTGAGATGCAAATCCTACCAAAAAATGCAGGTTA